>NW_024756914.1:7189911-7194911 GCF_018991925.1 Homarus americanus
TCACCTGATGTTAAATTTAGTGTTCACAGGCCGTTCTATTCACCTGATGTTAAATTTAGTGGTCCATGAACCGTTCCTGTTCACCTGATGTTAAATTTATGGTCATGAACCGTTCCTGTTCCACTGATGTTAAATTTAGTGGTCCATGAACCGTTCCTGTTCACCTGATATTAAGTTAGTGGTCCATGAACCGTTCCTGTTCACCTGATGTATTAGGTGGTCCATGAACCGTTCCTGTTCACCTGATGTTAAATTTAGTGGTCCATGTCTCAGTAGTCTTTCTGATCGTGCCACCAACACTCTGTTTATCAGCTCTTTACAAGGACATATTTCTTACAATTTAATGAGAAGGTCCTGTTGGCGAATATCTTACAGGGGCAATTAATTAAGTGATGTGTCTTCTTCCTGGTGTTAAGGTATAAAGTTGTTCTTGGGTGATGAATAATCAGATATGGTACACCGTAGACTTTCTACCTGTGGGGACATTTACACCTTCAGGAGATTCTACCTGTGAGAAATTTTACCTGTGGGGAGATTCTACACCTGTGGGACATTTTACACCTTTGGGAGATTCTACACCTGTGGGAATTTTACACCTGTGAGATTCTACACCTGTAGGATTCTACACCTGTGGGGATTTACCTGTCTTGTTCTTAGGTTTATGGAGAACACGGTATGGCCCAGACATGGTAGTCTGGCCAGGACAATGGTATAGTTTCCAGAACACGGTATAATCATGGTTTCTGTCTACTATTAAGAAAAGCTGTGTCCATGAGTTGTTCTAAAATTAAACATGGTGGAGAAGAAGTATGTCCAAGAGATGGCGTTGTTCAGTCGCGTTCCATATCAAATATACAGAACCGACCGTCTTAGTATGGAAGTAGTGTGTTTTAGACGACAATTAAAGTATATACTAGCTTAAAAGTTACACCTGTTACACCTGTCAATTGAACATCTGGTCTGGATTTACATGCCTCTTACTGCTGCAGGTTAATTAGTCACAACCTTAGTGTTGCTACCTGTGACAAAAGTAATTTATATTGTATATCTTTCCTTTGTATAATTTTAAGAACAGGTAAGTTGTGGTCAAGTGAACAGAAAAATATCTTTAAGGTAGAAAACACAGAATTAGTTTTTTATTATAATTTGTCAAATTTTGTTTATAGATTTTGTATCAAGTGAAGCCGTCAGCGGTTTAGCCACTCGTCACCACACACTCACTAATGCGAACTGGTAAAAGTCAAGCTAAAGTTATTATCAAAAACAGCTTTCGAAATAGACTAATTAGCCATAAAACACAAAGTAGTTACCACCTGTCTTGAAATAAAGGTAATTAGCCATCAACATCAAAATTAATTACATGTATGTCATAAATAGGAATTATTAGCCATCAACATCAAATTAATTTCCTGTATGTCTTAAAATAGAAATTAATTAGCCATCAACATCAAACTAGATGCCTACAGTCCCTAAACATATTAATTAATGTCCAGACGTTAAGTATCATTTATAACCCTTGCGGACGATGATTTAACCCTTTGCGGACGATAATTTAACCCTTTCAGGACGATGACAACCGCTTGCGGACGATAGCCGTTTAACCCTTTGCGGACGATGATTTAACCACAGGACGATGATTTAACCCTTTGAAGACTGGCCTAACCCTCTAAGGACTACGACAACCCTTTGAGGACGATGCTAATCAGCTGGGGTGTCTAATCTCCTGAGATACAATATTCTTACAATTTATATTCAAAACCTACAATAAAATACAGGATACAGATGAACTTATAAACAAAATAATGTGTTTTAGGTCACGTTTGTCGGGGTGGTATTTACAAATCTCAAGATAATGATTTAGTCGTTCAGTCTGGCGGTGAACAAACAATTAGCAAGTGTCAGGAAAGGTGGGAGGGAGGGTGAAAGGAGAAGTGGGAGTGGGGAGGTTTGGTGGGGAGGGGAGGAAAAGAGGTGTAAAGTGATATGGTATTGTGTGTGTATAAGGAAGGATGAGGGTAGAGGGGAGGGTAAATGGGGAAGATAGAGATAGGCATAGGAGGGAGGAAAAGAACCCCCACCCCCACTCCCCCACTCCCCTAATGTCTCCTCCACCCATCCAAAAATGACTAATAATGAACAGGTAAACTTCGTCATGCTGCTCAGAAGTGTTAATGATAAAAATACCTAATTAAACCATAACGAAATTCTAGACAATTATTAGGAGATAATAACAGGTTAATTTACATATAATTAACTATCATTACATAATAATTATTAGATAGTTATTTAATTGTGTCAGTAAACCTAAAAAAAAAAAGTTTAATTGGTTTATATTTTGGTTTACCTGAGTTTTATATCTCTGTGTACAGTAAGTTTGAAGGTACACACACACACACACACACACACACACACACACACACACACACACACACACATCGGAAGAGACGATGACGAACACTCAGACATGGTTCACATACATTACCTCCAGAGTCATGCCAGAGTTGTGGTTGTAGTGTTAAGACATCGTGCTTGTGATGTATTCCTCTCTCTCTCTCTCTCTCTCTCTCTCTCTCTCTCTCTCTCTCTCTCTCTCCCCTCCTATTCCCCTTCCCTCTCCTCAATTCCTCTCTACCCCTCACATCTACCCATTCTTCCTCCTCCTGTTCACTCCCTATCCTATTCTCATTTTCTTCCCCACTTCTTCCTCATCCTTCTCATTTTACCCCCTCCTCCCCCCTCCTCCCTATTCTCCTCTGTCTCCCCCTTGCCTCCCCCCTCTTCCTCCCCTCTCAGCTTCCCCATCCCTCTCTCTACTTTTCCTAGCATCCCTTCATTCCTCCTTCTCCCTCCTCCTCCATTCCTCCTCCCTCCCCCCCTCCTCCTCTTCCCCCCCTCCTCCCCTTCTCCCCCTCCCCTCCTCCCCCTCCTCTTCCTCCCCCCACTCCCTCTTCTCCCCCACTCTCCCCTCTCCCTCCTCCTCCTCCCCTCCCCCTCCCCCCTTCCTCCTCTCATCCTCCCTCCTCTTCCCCCTCCTCCTCCCCTTCCCCTCCCTCCCCCTCCCTCTCCCCTTCCCCCCCTCCCTCCCCTCCTCCCTACCATTTGCCCTGATCTCCTTCATCTCTGACAGAATCCATATCATCTCCTCATTTGCATGCCAGCGATCATTAATTACGTCGTTTTTTACTGTGTGGGATCTGGTGTTTGGTGGGGGAGAAGAGGAGGAGACAAAGGGACGGAAAGGAGGAGGAAAGAGGAGGGAGGAGGAATAATTAGGAAGAGGGGTGGAAGATGACAAGAAATGAAAAAGAAGAGGAGGTCGAAGAAAAAAGGAGATGGTGGAGGAGGAGAGAAGAGGAGAAGGAAGAAGGAAGAGGAGGAGAAGACAAAGAGAAGGAGAAGGAAATACACCTAACTAAACATATCACCTCCAGGTAACATTATATAAACATTTACTTCCTTAAACAGACAGGTAAACAAACATTATTTTATATATTTTTTTTCTTGGATTTTATTACTTCTATTTTATGTTCACTTTTTGTATTACCATCAAGAGACAATTAGTATGGATAAGCTTTTTTGATTACGGATTTATTTATTTTTTTTTTTTTTTTAGCATAAAATTTCTGGATTTGGGTAGAGGGATATTATAATACACACACACACACACACACACACACACACACACACACACACACACACACAACCCATCCTCAGCCCGCCCCCACCACCCACTCATTCACAGGTCACCCAAGCCAAAATGAATACACGTATAGTACAGGTTTTCGACCATTTACCCTTCAAACCCACCCTCCCAACCCCCACCACCCCACCTCCTCACCCCCATCTCCCCCACCCAAAAACGAATCAATTAGTTTAATCCATTTGTATAACCCTTAATTATTTTTGTTTGTGAACTATTTTGTCAGAATGGTTTTATAGTAAAAAGCAATGACGTGATGTTTTCAATTAGTTCAAATCACTCCCTATACGGTGGTAAAAGCTTTGAAATACTGATAGTTCTTTGTGTGGGGGTGTGGAGGAGGAGGGAGGTAGGATAGAGACTGGATTTGGTTTTTTAAGGGGGGTATTATATATGTATCCCGTCACAAGTGGTATAAAACATGTAGGTCAATGGTGATTTGTTGATTGAAATAACTTTTTTTTTTTTTTTAAAGTCAATTATTTGTTATTGTTGTTGGTTGTTAATTGATATTATATTTGTTATTGTGATGATGATGATGTTGTTATTGCTGTTGTTATTATTATTATTATTATTATTAGTAGTAGTAGTAGTAGTAGTATTGTTATTGTTATTATTATGGTTATTGTTGTTGTTGTTGTTGCTGTTATTTATGTGTATGTATTACTGTACTGCAGGAAGAGGATGCTCTCTCTCTCTGTATTTGATTTACCTTTCTATTCACATCGTTTTCCCTTTCTCACCTTCCTCCTTCCTCCCTCCCCACCATCCTCCCTACCTGCTAGACTCACACTGCATCAAATCACCATAGCACACACACACACACACACACACACACACACACACACACACACACACACACACACACCTTCAGGAGTCTTCAGATAATCACATTAGAGCCAGATACGTGACCTCCATCCTCCCTCTCCTCCCTAACGCAGCCGGATAGGTGGCGTGTGTGTGTGTGTGTGTGTGTGTGTGTAGGATACGTCTGGATAGTTAGGATAAAGATATAGGATTACATTTTCTTCACTTTGTCATTTTGCACTCTCTCTCTCCACTAGAGCGAGGGTGATAAGCGACACTCTCACGTCTGTTTTATTTAGCTCAACAAACATGATATGTTTTTGAAGTTTGGAAGACGTCAGAGAGAGTGAGGTAAAGGCAAAGATAGGTGAAGGTGGGGAGGAGAGGAGAGAGAGGGGTGAAGGTGAGGAGGGGGGAGAGGGGAGAGAGACAGACAGGACAGAAAGGAGAGATGTTGTGAGACTATTGAGAAAGATAGACAGAGAGAAAGTGA
>NW_024756914.1:7197411-7209911 GCF_018991925.1 Homarus americanus
CGTAGAATCAATTTACGGGTTTTTCAAAGGCATTTCACATCACTTCTGCTCAAAATGACGAATATGGACGGGTGAATGTGTTCTAAAGGGTACAGCTCTGATGATTCTGTCTGCCCGTCCTCCCGTCCATCATATACGTCCTTGCCCGTCCGTCTGTCCGTCTATTTTTACATCCGCCTAACCAATCAACCAAATAAATCTAACCTAACCTACAACCAACTGACCGATCATCTAATTAGTAATACATACATACATACATACATACATACATACATATACATACATATTACATACATAATATTACATACATACATATCCATCCATGTATGTACTCAGTTCTGTCTCTGTCTGTATAATTATGTGTACGAAACACCAAACTCCAAAAAAAAAAAATAACATCGTGAACTGAATAACTCATAAATGTTTCACTAAGTCGAGTATTTTAGTGATCAGGCTGACTAGTGTCTGTACCTGATCTTTGATGTGTAAGAGCCACCCCCCCAAAAAAACGGAAGAGTTGAATACAGTTCAGTCAGCTATGATGTATTGAAGCTGTCATACGCAGAGTAGTACCATGTATATATTGAGTAAATAATGTATGTATGTATGTATAAGTCAATATGAGTGTGTATTTGGTCGACAATGACGGGGTGTGGGGGTGAGGGAATAAAGAATAGGTCATTTCCATCATCGTTTCGACTCACTCATTTCCATTTATCAGCGTCAATATGGCTGGCGCCTCTTATCACCATTAAAAATTCATTAAAACTCAGTGTTCTGAATGTTGCTCAATTAATTCAAACGTTCTCTGTTTTTTGTGTGTGTGTGTGTGTGTGTGTGTGTATGAGCGATTAGGGAAATTACTATAGCTATGTGTTTGTGTGTGTGTGTGTGTGTGTGTGTGTGTGTGTGTGTGTGTGTGTGTGTGTATTTTTTTTCCGATTTACCTTTTCCTGTGTGTTTGTTGATGTAGGTGTTTGTGTGTGTGTGTGTGGTAATTTATATGTGTATGTATGTTTGTTTCTGTGTTTGTGACTATAGGAGTTAAATGAGAGGTGATAAAAAGATTCTCCTACATCCCTATATCATTTTTGAGAGGGATCAGAGGGGTGAGAGGGGTGAGAGGGATGAGAGAGGGAGAGGGATGAGAGGGGGTGAGAGGGATGAGGAGAGGGTGGAGAGGGATGAGGGGATGAGAGGGATGAGAGGGATGAGACGGGAGAGAGGGATGAGAGGGATGAGAGGGATGAGAGGGATGAGGGGTGAGAGGGAAGAGGGGGGGTGAGAGGATGAGGTGAGAGGAGGGGAGCTACGTAACCCATAGGTGAAAGTTACTGGTTAAAAAAAATAATGGAAGGATATATTTGATTTACCCAGCAAGACAAGAGTTGACATAACACCTACACACAGGATCAAAGTCAGTAATTAGTGCGATTGGATGCTACCTGGTAAGAGGGTGAGGGGTTGGGTGAAGGTGTGGGGTAGAGTAGGGGAGGTGGGTGGAGGGGTGAGGGAGGAGGAGAGTTGTTGATGATGGGTGAGAGGTGTGAAAGGGCGGTGGAGGGTGGAGGGGTGAAGGTAGGTCTATGTTGTATTGGTTCTGTCTATGTCTGTCTGTTTATATGTCTATGTGTACGATAACAACCTGATCCTCCTCCTCCCTCCCTCCTCCTCCTCCTCCTTCCTCCTCCTCCCTCACTCCCTCCTCCTCCTACTAACACTTTAAGTTACCTCAGTCACTCTCTCCTTGCATGTCTCTTCCTCTCTACTTCCTCTTCTCACCCCCTCTCCTCCTTGCCTCCCTCCTTCTCTCTATCCTCCCTCCTTCCCTCCTTCCTACCAATACCAGGCAAAATTATTACTCCCTCTTCCCCTTTTTGTGTTTGTAGAGAAAGGGAGGTGAAGGAAGATTAGAGGTGGGGAGGGGAAATTAAGTTCGAAATTGAAGAAATTTAGGAGGAGGTAAGAGGGCGGACTGACCGCCCCTGCTGTGGGCCAGCTGCCAATGGTGTGGTAGGGTTGTGTCTGTTATTGTTCAGCCGGTACAGGCACCAGACATCCTGCCCTATCCCATACATGGGTGTTAAGGCCTTATTTCATATTCCGCTGACCCTACTGGCGGATGCTGGCCCAGGAGGTAGTCTATTGCCTGGACGTATAGATCGGGTGGTAATGACCTTTTGAGATTGGATAACTTTTAGAACCATGGTTGTTGTCGTTATCTGGTGGGAGTCTTTGAAGGAGTTCTTGCTCTGATCGTTCTATCTTTTGCCAGTTTCTACTGGCCAATGTGCAGCTGCTGGTTGATGGGTTTCATCCTCAGGTCTCTATGTATCCTTGGCTGTGGTTCTGGTGAAGGGTATCTTTCACCTGACGAATCTTAGGGCTTCATTTTGGACCACCTGTACTTTAATATTCGTCGTTCTTTTCCCCGACTCTTCCCTCCTCCCTCCCTCCCTCCCACCCACCCTCCTTCCCACCAGTACACTACAAGTCAGCACAGTTACGAGCAGCCAGAACGAGAGGAGAGAGAAGAGAAGAAGAAAAACAAAATATCCAATCTGGTCGAGTACAGTATCACCCTGATTTACGAGTAGCGTTGGATGACCCCTAAGCTATAACGGCAAACATTTTAGGTCCAAAGTGGCGATTAGGGCCATTAAATGTCTCTGGTGATCCACAAAACAAGGTCAGCCCCTAGTGCGTGTGAGTTGGGGACCCACGACACCATTCTGATATACCCATCTGACACAATTTTAAGGAGTGGTTTATGTGTCGTGTGGTTTATGGTGTCGTGTGTTTTATGGTGTCATGTTTTAGGGTTTTTAGGAAGTGTAACTACTGAATTATGATGGTGTGTTTTTTATGGTTTAATGGTGCTGAAGTCAAGGTGATGGTTCTAGTTGATGGAGGAGGGAGGAGGAGGAGGAAGGAAGAGTAACGGGGAGGAGTTGTTGTTAATAATGAAGGAGACATAAAGGAGAGATGGAGGAGTGAGAGAGGAGAGGAGAGAATGATGGGAGAGAGAGAGGTTGGTGATAAGGTGATACTGCTGACGAGATATCACCCACCATCACCCCACTATCATCACCACCACCACCCCACTATTACCACCCATCACCCCACCATCACTACCACTATCACCCCACCATTACAATCACTATCACCCCACCACCACCACCACCCTCCACCACCACCACCTCCACCACCACCCCATCACCATACTTCACCATCACCCCACCATGACCACTCACTATAACCCCACCATCACTCACCACAATTACTCCCACCACTGAATAACGAAACTTAAACGAAAATTTACTGCAAAGCGAAATCAACACCGGGAGGATTACATTCATAATTAGAAGAAAAATATTTAAGAAGGAGCTTAACGCCTCCTCCCTCCTCCCCCCTCCCCACCTCCACCCCACCTCCACCCCCACCCCAAAGTCAGGACTGCAGAATAAGCTGACGTAAATATAAAATTGATGGTGAGTATAGGTCAGTTCTTGTATTGACCTCATACTGTTACCCATTACCTCATACTATTACCCATTACTTCATACTATTACCCATTACACTCATACTATGACCTCATACTCATACCATTACCATTCTAATTCATTCATCAAAAAGTGTAGTGAATAAATTTTCTCCCATGAGTCAGAGGCAGTTGAAGTCACTCTTAAACTGATCTCACAAAGTTGATTCGTTGACTCACTAAGTTGATTCGTTGAGTCACTAAATTTATTCGTTGAGTCATTAAGCTGATTCGTTGAGTCTTTAAGCTCGAGTCGCTAAGTAATTTTAGTAGTCACTTGATTTCCCAAGACGTTTTGCATATGATTAAGAATTTCCTCAAGCTTCTGTTACCGCGGCGTCACCTCTAACCAGCTGGGAATTCTTCGCCTTTTTTTATCTCCTACATCGCTGTTTGGTTACGTTTGGTTATGCTATGTTTGGTTACGTTTGGTTATGCTATGTTTGGTTACGTTTGGTTATGCTATGTTTGGTTACGTTGGTTTATGCTATGTTTGGTTACGTTTGGTTATGCTATGTTTGGTTACGTTTGGTTATGCCATGTTTGGTTACGTTTGGTTATGCTATGTTTGGTTACGTTTGGTTATGCTATGTTTGGTTACGTTTGGTTATGCTATGTTTGGTTACGTTTGGTTATGCTATGTTTGGTTACGTTTGGTTATGCTATGTTTGGTTACGTTTTGGTTATGCTATGTTTGGTTACGTTTGGTTATGCTATGTTTGGTTACGTTTGATTATGTTTGGTTACGTTTAGTTATGTTAAGTTTGTTTTGGTTAAGATTGGTTAGGTTAGGATTGGTTAGGTTGTGTCAGGTTAAGTACAATAAGATGATACAATGTGAAAAGTGATTTGAATAATTAATCTTCCTCGCCTATATTAGCTTAGTGTTAAGAGCTATTTAGGCAGTATTTTGTTACATATTTACAGGAAGTTCTATCACGTGTAAACTAAAATTTACAATGTCTAGCTTTTTTTATTTATTAATAACTTTCTGCTTACAAAAATTGAAGCCTCAATTTATAACTTCCAGTAACTTTAAATCAATTAGTGTTGCTATTAACCTGTAAATAAGGTAAATCAACACTTAACACTAATAGATGGAAAATGTTAACGTATATTATCTAAATTGAGTCTCAAGTCGACCTTTTGTTAATAACATAAGAACTATCAGAACAGACCATCGACTTGAGATGTAAACAAAACCAAGTTCACAACTGGCTTTAAAATAACTATGAAACTCTCTTAAAAGTAACGTCAATATAACAACAATAATATAAAAAGATAAATTTAATATATTATATTTTTACTATATTCATTAAAAAAAAGTGAGAGAATATCGCCTAGAGCTTTAAAAATCCAAGCGGCTGGATTTTTCGGCCTCTCGTGAACGCATCAAGAAGACTCGCCGCCGATACCATTAGTGACGTCAGAAGGCCAGTGAAGCGAGGTAGGGAAATCCTGTTTTGAAGGAGAGTCTCGCTTACACCGCACTTTACACCAAACAACATCCTTGACGAATACACAGAGGAAGCCGTGAATAATGTGAAATGTATGATAATAATGAACCATTTATTATTAGACTGAGAGGAGAAAGATACAAAGTGGAATGAATATTTTCGCCAAAGTTCGTAAATAGTTTTTCGAAATCTTAAGAGTTCCTGTAAGTTCGTAGTTGATTTTGTACGTAGTTTATGAAGTCCGTAGTGTATTTAAGTACGTAGTTGATGTAGTGATTGGTTTAAGGAGGTAAAATTGTTTAATGTTTCGTTATCTTAGTTATGTGTCGCAAGATAACCATATATTATTATACAAGTAACATACATACATACATACATACATACCTACATACATACATACATACATACTGAACATACATACATACATGGGACACACACACACACACACACACACACACACACACACACACACACACACACACACACGAACTATATAATTATCATAACACAACATAAAACATCATACATACGTGAATTTATATAAACATTTAGTAAATCAATATAAACATTATACAATTATTCACCAAACAAACCATAAAGTTATACCAACATTAAATAAATTAATATATGCATTTCACAGAGGCATATTAACATTTCATACATTTATACAGATCATGAAAATATTTGGTGAATTGAGTTAAATATTATAAAAAGATACTTTTTATAAGAGCCAACAATGTGTGTCTGTGTTGGCGGCCACTGTGCTAGAAATAGGTCACACAATGCAATTATATAAAACCTATTTAAGTCAATATTTTGGTAATAATAATATGATTAACTCAAATTTAAAAGCTCTGACAGTCCAGTGTGTATAAAATAGCGGGGTTATATTGTACTTATATAGTTACGTGTGTGTATAGATGTATATTTATTGATCTATTTATCTATAAGTTATGTGAACAGAGAAACAAAGGAAATGAAATGTCTCTACTCAGCACTGCTCATAATCGAGTCTCAAGCCACTACGATAAAATTTCTGGTGTCAGGTCACAAGTCGCCTGTCGTCAGTGATATGTATTATTAACCTTTAGTCTTACAAAGGTCAAGGATAATATTCCCTATTCGAAAATGAGGACAAGTTGTTTATGTAACATCTTGCAATATATAAGGGTCATATAAACAGTTTCAAGGTTGGAACTTCAAGATAATAATACACATTTGATTTATTTAAATATCCCACGTGATTTACGAATATAAATCCTCTAAGGTCTACACTCAATATATACAAACCTTTAATCAATGTATATATCAAATAATTTATTCCATATATGACAAACATTTCTCTCAAAGTTCCAAAGTTTTATCCATTGTGGAAACTAGAACTTCGTGAACAGTCATCATAAATAAAACTTTAGTTGTTTACTTGACTCATTTCACTACAACAACATTGGCATATTAGCGAGATTACAATACTCATGGAATCGATACGTCATAAAATCGGACGAAATCAGAGCAACGGTGTGTGTTTAATATTGAATTTGCAATCAAACCTGTGCAACAGTGTCAACAGCTGGTGTCCTTTTCAACCAACTTTTTCTAATTACCGCAAAGTTATGTAAATGCTCTGTTGATTACGTCCACACAAGTTTTAACTCATAGGTTCGGTCAACAAGTGTTCGGTCATCAAGTGTTCGGTCATCAAGTGTTCGGTCATTAAGTGTTTGGGCATTAAGTGTTTGGGCATTAAGTGTTCGGTCAACTAGCGTTCGATCACCAAGTGTTCGGTCACTAAATGTTCGGTCACCAAGTGTTCGGTTTCAAGTGATCGGTCTCTAATTATCTGGTAATCAAAAGTAGGTCATTTAACATCCGTACACTAAATGTAGGTTAGGTTAGGTTAGGTTAGGTTAGGTTAGGTTAGGTTAGGTTAGGTTAGGTTAGGTTAGGTTAGGTTATACTCTCTCTCTCTCTCTCTCTCTCTCAGCTATGGTAAATAAAGTTTAACAATTGATGCCTCCAGGATTGGACTCCATAGTCATCTACGGTGGCATCAGAGGAATAACACATAAATCATCAATCATCTCATCTACAGCAACGTCGACATCAATGGACTGCCATAAGCAAGTGTGTGTGTGTGTGTGTGTGTGTGTGTGTGTGTGTGTGTGTGTGTGTGTGTGTGTGTGTGTGTGTGTGTGTGACTGTAAGCAATTGATGCCTTGTATAAATCTTGTCATTATTCACAAGTCATAAATAACTCGACTTGCAAACCTCCAAAACATGAGTTCGTATCTTACTGAGAATTTATATATAAAAATCTTACATACATAACTGTAATGTTTATATGGTTTAAGGATGTAAATAATTTGTATGTTGAGGTATATATGGTAATGGTTAAAGACACACACACACACACACACACACACACACACACACACACACACACACACACCACCACATCTCCTTTTCCACCATCAGGTAATACCTAGACGTTAAGACCGCCAAGGTAAGTTCTCACCTGAAACTGTTCAATAAAGTCTAGTGTGAGGGAGGAAGAGGGGTGAGAGGAAGGAGGGAGAGGGGTGAGAGGGAGGGAGGGAGAGGGGGTGAGGAGAGGGAGAACAGTAAGAAGGGTAAGATGCTCTCCTATAGGCTGTTTTACTCTCCTTCTTCGCCTCTCTCCTCTCTCCTCCTCTCTCTCTCTCTCTCTCTCTCTCTCTCTCTCTCTCTCTCTCTCTCTCTCTCTCTCTTCCTCTTTCTCCTATCCTTCACGCCCCTTTATTTTCCCTCCTCCTTTCTATTTCTGTCCTTTCCCTCATCCATTTCCTACCCTCCCTCCCTCCCTCCCTCCTCCCTCCCCTCCCTCCCTCCCTCCCTCCCTCCCTCCTTCCCTCCCACACCTACTCTCCCTCCTCCCTCCTTCCCTCCCACACCCCTACTCTCCTCCCTCCTCCTTCCCTCCCACCTTACTCTCCTCCTCCTCCTCCAACACCCCTACTCTCCCTACTCTCCCTCCCTCCTTCCTCCCACCCTACTCCCTCCCTCCCTCCTTCCTCCCACCCCTACCTTCCCCTACTCTCCCTCCTTCCCTCCCACTTTTCTCCCCTCCTCCTCCTTCCTCCACACCCTACCCTCCCTACTCTCCCTCTCTCCCCACTCTCCTCTCCCCACTCTCCACAGGACCATGATGAGGTGGTGAGTCTGGGAGAGTTAGTTAAACAAAAGTCGCTAAAACTTGTGGTATTACT
Source organism: Homarus americanus (assembly GCF_018991925.1). Taxonomy (NCBI): domain Eukaryota; kingdom Metazoa; phylum Arthropoda; class Malacostraca; order Decapoda; family Nephropidae; genus Homarus; species Homarus americanus. Next base: position 7,205,655 of record NW_024756914.1, read on the forward strand.
AATCTACTAATTGCTAATTTGGGTGGATGGCAGAGTGGGAAGGGTGAGGATTGAAGGAAAAGTGGAATAGAGGATGATTGAGAGGGAAGGAGGATAGAATGAAGAAGGAAGAGAGTTGGGAGGTAGGATGAAGGAGGTTTAGGGGAAGAAGGAAGGAGTGGGGAAGAAATATGATTAGGAGGAAACTCAGGAGGAATGAGGGAAGGGAAGGAAGGAAGAGGTAGGAAGGAAGGAAGGAGGAAAGGAAGGAAGGAGGTAGAAGATCAGGGGAAAGAGGAAGGAAGGAAGGAAGGAGGAAAGGAGGAAGGAAGGAGAAGGAAGGAAGGAAGGAAGGAAGGAAGGAAGGATAACAAACCACCACAAGTGTCTCCCATCAGCACTGACAAACACGACTTTTACTCTCATAATGTTTCTCATAATCTGACTCATTATTCAGTCTGACTCATAATCTAATCTGACTTAACACTTATTCACAGTCTGACTCATAATTCAGTGACTCACAAATTCGTTCTTAGTCCGACTTCTCATCAAATAATTTATCACATTACTCATAATACCTCATTTTTCCTTATGTGGTGTGAGGTAAGTCCCCACCCCACCTCACCTTATCCCTTATCCTTACTCCTTACCCTAGTACCCCCTACCTTCCCTTACTCCTCTACACCCTCCCTACCCTCTTCCTATACCCCCTCCCCCATACCCCCTCCCCCCTGTGTGTGTGTGTGTGTGTGTGTGTGTGTGTGTGTGTGTGTGTGTGTGTGTAAAGCCGAATATTATTAAAACACTGGGTCTATGGATCTTCTCTTCTCTCTCTCTCTCTCTCTCTCTCTCTCTCTCTCTCTCTCTCTCTCTCTCTCTCTCTCTCTCATGTCGGCCCAGATGTTTTGCTTGTCTGTAATTTATGAATGAGGATTGTACTTCGAAGAGGTTGATTGTGATTTTCCTTGTGATTTCATTGTGACTTTCATTGTTATTTTCAATGTTATTTTCTTTGTGATTTTCATTATATAAATATAAAAGATTGGGTGAACATATATTTCATAATCACAATTGTCTTAATAATTTTTTTACGATAATTAATTAAAAGTGTGGAAGAATTTTTTAATAATTTTAATTTTTATATTTATTTCATACCATAATTACTAAAGTCAGAAAAGTCGGAGATTTTATAATATTTCCTTTTTATTCGAATTTCATAAATATAGTAATTCATCATAATTAGTGTAGGAATTATATTATTATAACCTTGAACAATATTTTATTACATTATCTCTACTCAGCAGGTGTGATGTAGTATACTGTACACTAAGGGAGATACACCTGACCCTCACGCTTCCTAACTAAAGAGATAAGTACTATTCACAGCTGGTTGGACTGAGAGGTGCACGAACCAGCGACACTTAAGGCAGGAGACGAGTTTTATCCACCCGGCGATTAAATTTAGCATCATTTATATAACATACATAAAAGTGTTAATATCAAGTTAAAAATAGTTACCCCTTTTATACCTTCATAGAAAATGGCTACGGTTAGACGTCACTAAATAATTGCGCTAGGTTACGCTCGGACGTCACCAGGTACGAAATCCTGCCCCAGCTCGAACAAAATTCACTCAGGATAAATTTTCAATGAATATTTCCTAAAAAGAAATTACCCGCTGATCTACACGTTTGTCTCTATAAACTTTTGAAATACATTACAAAAATACGTCACTGATCCTACACTTGAATATATTGGTGTCGGGATACAGTTTTATAAAGAAAAAAATTAACATTGGATTAAGTTCATTTTCTCTTGTATTCTGTAACACACAGAATATTGTTTGTAATCTGCCATATTCTGTAACACAACCTAACTACAAACTACAGAATATTGTTTGTAATCTGCCATATTCTGTAACACAACCTAACTTACAAACTACAGAATATTGTTTGTAATCTGCTATATTCTGTAACATATAACCTCATTACTAACTACATAATGGTGTAATTTCCGATCATAAATAATCTGTGTACGATAACAAACTTCCTGCAGATGACTCGTGATAATAATTCTGGTACTGACTTTAATAACTTACTGATAAAACCTCTAGATTGTTTACGCATCATGGCAGAGTTCACCTCCCTCTCCCTCTCCTCCACCAACCCCTCTCTCTCCTCCACCAACCTCCCTCTCCCTCTCCTCCACCAACCTCCCTCTCCCTCTCCTCCACCAACCTCTCCCTCTCCCCACCAACCTCCCTCCTCTCTCCACCAACCTCTCTCTCCTTTCACCAACCTCCCTCTCCCTCTCCTCCACCAACCTCCCTCTCCCTCTCTACCAACCCTCCTCTCCCCTCCTTCTCACCAACTCTCCCCTCTCCCTCTCCCCCTCCACCCACTCCCTCTCTCTCCCTCCACCAACTCTCCCTTCCTCCACCAACCTCCCTCCCTCTCCTTCACCAACCTCCCTCTCCTCTCCTCTACCAATCTCCTCTCCTCTCCTTCACCAACTCCCTCTCCTCTCTCCTCCACCAACCTCCCTCTCCTCCCCTCCAACTTCCCTCCCTCTCCTCCACCAACTTCCCTCTCCCTCTCTCCTCCACCAACATCCCTCTCTCCCTCCACCCAACCTCCCTCTCCCTCCACCAACCTCCCTCCCTTTCTCCTCCACCAACCTCCCTCTCCCTCCCTCCACCAACTTCTCTCCTTTCTCCACCAACTCCTCCTCTCTCCACCAACCTCCCTCTCCCTCCCTCCTCCACCAATCCCCTCCCTCTCTCACCAACCTCCCTCTCCTCTCCTTCACCAACCTTCCTCTCCCTTCTCCCTCCACCAATTCCCTCTCCCTCTCCTCCACCAACCTCCCTCTCCCTCTCCTCCACCAACCTCCCTCTCCCTCCACCAACCTCCCTCTCCTCTCCTCTACCAACCTCCTCTCCTCTCCTTCACCAACCTCCCTCCTCTCTCTCTTCACCAACCTCCCTCTCCTCTCCTCCACCAACCTCCCTCTCCTCTCTCCACCAACTTCCTCCCTCTCTCCTCCACCAACTTCCCCTCCTCTCCTCCACCAACCTCCCTCTCCCTCTCCTCCACCAACCTCCCTCTCCCTCTCCTCCACCTCAACCTCCCTCTCCCCTTTCCTCTCCACCAACCTCCCTCTCCCTCTCCTCCACCAACTTCCCTCCCCTTTCCTCCACCAACCTCCTCTCCCTCCACCAACCTCCCTCTCCCTCTCCTCCACCAACTTCCCCCTCTCCCTCTCTCACCAACCTCCCTCTCCTCTCCTTCACCAACCTCCCTCCCCCTCTCCTCCTCCACCAACCTCCCCTTCTCCACCAACCTCCTCTCCTCTCCTCCACCAACTCCCTCTCTCCTCTACCAACCTCCCTCTCCCTCTCCTCCACCAACTTCCCTCTCTCCTCTCCTCCACCAACCTCCCCTCTCCCTCTCCTCCACCAACCTCCATCTCCCCTCCTCCTCCACCAACTTCCCTCTCCCTTTTCCTCCACCAACCTCCCTCTCCTCCTCCACCAACCTCCTCTCCCTCTCCCTCCACCAACCTCCCCTCTCCCTCTCTCCTTCACCAACCCTCCCTCTCCTCTCTCCCCACCAACCTCCTCCCTCCTCTCCTCCACCAACTTCCCCTCTCCCCCTCCTCCACCAACCTCCTCTCCCTTCCTTCACCAACTCCTCTCTCCCCCTCTCCTCCACCAACCTCCCTTCTCCTTCACCAACCTCCCTCTCCCTTCTCTCCACCAACCTCCCTCTCCCTTTCCTACACCAACCTCCCTCTCCTTCCTCCACCAATCCTCTCTCCTCTCCCTCCACGATATAAATTTACCTGTGTTAATTTTACCTTACCTTACCTTACCTAACCTAACCTCATTCAATATATAACAAAACTATCTACCTATCACAAAAATTGAAGATACGTGGATACAACTCTCGCTCCCTGCTCTAAGATTCACTGGTTCGATCTCGGGTCATTCCTAGTCCACTCTAGTGTGAATGGTGCACCTGAGTTTACCGTTGAGGCACTGGCGGCGGTCGGGTTCAGTAACAACCACGCTGTAATTGGTCTGTGACTCTTGGAACGGCAACTGGTGATCCTGTGGTTCCAGCTCAATGTTACAACTGACAAACTGACTCAATACCTATAAATAGGCTATAATTGACATATACAGCATGAAGTAGAAACCAGGGTAGGTAAATATAATAAATACATACATATATAAATAAATATAAAAATAGACTAACTAAACAAACATATGTGTCT
>NW_024756914.1:7214103-7221603 GCF_018991925.1 Homarus americanus
GAGAGTCTCGCTTACACCGCACTTTACACCAAACAACATCCTTGACGAATACACAGAGGAAGCCGTGAATAATGTGAAATGTATGATAATAATGAACCATTTATTATTAGACTGAGAGGAGAAAGATACAAAGTGGAATGAATATTTTCGCCAAAGTTCGTAAATAGTTTTTCGAAATCTTAAGAGTTCCTGTAAGTTCGTAGTTGATTTTGTACGTAGTTTATGAAGTCCGTAGTCTATTTAAATACGTAGTTGATGTAGTGATTGGTTTAAGGAGGGTAAAATTGTTTTAATGTTTCGTTATCTTAGTTATGTGTCGCAAGATAACCATATATTATTATACAAGTAACATACATACATACATACATACATACATACTGAACATACATACATACATGGGACACACACACACACACACACACACACACACACGAACTATATAATTATCATAACACAACATAAAACATCATACATACGTGAATTTATATAAACATTTAGTAAATCAATATAAACATTATACAAAATTACTTCACATTCATGAAAACAAACCATAAAGTTATACCAACATTAAATAAATTAATATATGCATTTCACAGAGGCATATTAACATTTCATACATTTATACAGATCATGAAAATATTTGGTGAATTGAGTTAAATATTAAAAAAAAGATACTTTTTATAAGAGCCAACAATGTGTGTCTGTGTTGGCGGCCACTGTGCCAGAAATAGGTCACACAATGCAGTAATATAAAACCTATTTAAGTCGATATTTTGATAATAATAATATGATTAACTCAAATTTAAAAGCTCTGACAGTCCAGTGTGTATAAAATAGCGGGGTTATATTGTACTTATATAGTTACGTGTGTGTATAGATGTATATTTATTGATCTATTTATCTATAAGTTATGTGTGAACGAGAGAAACAAAGGAAATGAAATGTCTCTACTCAACACTGCTCATAATCGAGTCTCAAGCCACTACGATAAAATCTTTGGTGTCAGGTCACAAGTCGCCTGTCGTCAGTGATATGTATTAACCTTTAGTCTCACAAAGGTCAAAGGATAATATTCCCTTTTCGAAAATGAGGACAAGTTGTTTATGTAACATCTTGCAATATATAAGGGTCATATATACAGTTTCAAGGTTGGAACTTCAAGATAATAATACACATTTGATTTATTTAAATATCCACGTGATTTACGAATATAAATCCCCTCTAAGGTCTACACTCAATATAAACAAACCTTTAATCAATGTATATATATCAAATAATTTATTCCATATATGACAAACATTTCTCTCTCAAAGTTCCAAAGTTTTTTATCCACTGTGGAAACTAGAACTTCGTGAACAGTCATCATAAATAAAACTTTAGTTGTTTACTTGACTCATTTCACTACAACAACATTGGCATATTAGCGAGATTACAATACTCATGGAATCGATACGTCATAAAAAATCGGACGAAATCAGAGCAACGGTGTGTGTTTAATATTGAATTTGCAATCAAACCTGTGCAACAGTGTCAACAGCTGGTGTCCTTTTCAAGCCAACTTTTCTAATTACCGCAAAGTTATGTAAATGCTCTGTTGATTACGTCCACACAAGTTTTAACTCATAGGTTCGGTCAACAAGTGTTCGGTCATCAAGTGTTCGGTCATCAAGTGTTCGGTCATTAAGTGTTTGGGCATTAAGTGTTTGGGCATTAAGTGTTCGGTCAACTAGCGTTCGATCACCAAGTGTTCGGTCACTAAATGTTCGGTCACCAAGTGTTCGGTTTCCAAGTGATCGGTCTCTAATTATCTGGTAATCAAAAGTAGGTCATTTAACATCCGTACACTAAATGTAGGTTAGGTTAGGTTAGGTTAGGTTAGGTTAGGTTAGGTTATACTCTCTCTCTCTCTCTCTCTCTCTCTCTCTCAGCTATGGTAAATAAAGTTTAACAATTGATGCCTCCAGGATTGGACTCCATAGTCATCTACGGTGGCATCAGAGGAATAACACATAACTCATCAATCATCTCATCTACAGCAACGTCGACATCAATGGACTGCCATAAGCAAGTGTGTGTGTGTGTGTGTGTGTGTGTGTGTGTGTGTGTGTGTGTGTGTGTGTGTGACTGTAAGCAATTGATGCCTTGTATAAATCTTGTCATTATTCACAAGTCATAAATAACTCGACTTGCAAACCTCCAAAACATGAGTTCGTATCTTACTGAGAATTTATATATAAAAATACTTACATACATAACTGTAATGTCTATATGGTTTAAGGATGTAAATAATTTGTATGTTGAGGTAAATATGGTAATGGTTAAAGACACACACACACACACACACACACACACACACACACACACACCTCCCCTTTTCCACCATCGAGTAATACCTAGACGTTAAGACCGCCAAGGTAAGTTCTCACCTGAAACTGTTCAATAAAGTCTAGTGTGAGGGAGGAAGAGGGGTGAGAGGGAGGGAGAGGGGTGAGAGGGAGGGAGAACGGTAAGAGGGTAAGATGCTCTCCCTATAGGCTGTTTTACTCTCCTTCTTACGCCTCTCTCTCTCTCTCTCTCTCTCTTCCTCTTTCTCCTATCCTTCACGCCCCTTTATTTTCCCTCCTCCTTTCTATTTCTGTCCTTTCCCTCATCCATTTCCCCTCCCTCCTCCCTCCCCTCCCCTCCTTCCCTCCCCACACCCCTACTCTCCCTCCCTCCCCTCCCTTCCCTCCCCACACCCCTGCTCTCCTCCCCTCCCTCCTTCCCTCCCACACCTTACTCTCCTCCCTCCTCCTTCCTCAACACCCTGCTCTCCCTACTCTCCCTCCTCCCTCCTTCCCTCCCACCCTCTCCCTCCTCCTCCTTCCCTCCCCACCCCTACCTTCCCCTACTCTCCCTCCTTCCCTCCCACCCCTACTCTCCCTCCCTCCCTCCTTCCCTCCCACACCCTACCCTCCCTCCCTCCCTCCCTCCTTCCCTCCCACACCCTACCCTCCCTACTCTCCCTCTCTCCCCACTCTCCCTCTCTCCCCACTCTCACACAGGACCATGATGAGAGTGGTGAGTCTGGGAGAGTTAGTTAAACAAAAGTCGCTAAAACTTGTGGTATTACTAATCTACTAATTGCTAATTTGGGAATTGGATGGCAGGAGTGGGAAGGAGTGGGAGTTGAGAGGGAAAAGTGGGATAGAAGGATGATTGAGAGGGAAGGAGGGAGGAAGGAAGATTAAGAATGAAGAAAGAAGGAAAGTTAGGAGGGAGGAGTAGGATGAAGGAGGTTTAGGGGGAAGAAGGAAAGAGAGTGGGGAAGAAATATGATTAGGAGGAAACTCAGGAGGAATGAGGGAAGGAAGGAAGGAAGGAAGGAAGGAAGGAAGGAAGGAAGGAAGAAGGGAGGGAAGGAAGGAAGGAAGGAAGGAAGGAGGGAAGGAAGGAGGGAAGGAAGGAAGGAAGGAAGGAAGGAAGGAAGGAAGGAAGGATAACAAACCACCACAAGTGTCTCCCATCAGCACTGACAAACACGACTTTTTACTCTCATAATGTTTCTCATAATCTGACTCATTATTCAGTCTGACTCATAATCTAATCTGACTTATAACACTTATTCACAGTCTGACTCATAATTCAGTGACTCACAAATTCGTTCTTAGTCCGACTTCTCATCAAATAATTTATCACATTACTCATAATACCTCATTTTCCTTATGTGGTGTGAGGTAAGTCCCCTACCCCCACCTCACCCTTATCCCTTATCCCTTACTCCTTACCCCTAGTACCCCCCTACCCTTCCCTTACTCCTCTACACCCCTCCCCTACCCCTCTTCCTATACCCCCTCCCCCATACCCCCCTCCCCCCGTGTGTGTGTGTGTGTGTGTGTGTGTGTGTGTGTGTGTGTGTGTGTGTGTGTAAAGCCGAATATTATTAAAACACTGGGTCTATGGATGAAGCTTCTCTCTCTCTCTCTCTCTCTCTCTCTCTCTCTCTCTCTCTCTCTCTCTCTCTCTCTCTCTCTCTCTCATGTCGGCCCAGATGTTTTTGCTTGTCTGTAATTTATATTGAATGAGGATTGTACTTCGAAGAGGTTAGATTGTGATTTTCCTTGTGATTTTCATTGTGACTTTCATTGTTATTTTCAATGTTATTTTCTTTGTGATTTTCATTATATAAATATAAAAGGTGGAGTGAACATATATTTCATAATCACAATTGTCTTAATAATTTTTTTTACGATAATTAATTAAAAGTGTGGAAAGAATTTTTTTAATAATTTTAATTTTTATATTTATTTCATACCATAATTACTAAAGTCAGAAAAGTCGGAGATTTTTATAATATTTCCTTTTTTTATTCGAATTTCATAAATATGAAAGTAATTCATCATAATTAGTGTAGGAATTATATTATTATAACCTTGAACAATATTTTATTACATTATCTCTACTCTCAGCAGGTGTGGATGTAGTATACTGTACACTAAGGGAGATACACCTGACCCTCACGCTTCCTAACTAAAGAGATAAGTACCTATTCACAGCTGGTTGGACTGAGAGGTGCACGAACCAGCGACACTTAAGGCAGGAGACGAGCTTTGTATCCACCCGGCGATTAAATTTAGCATCATTTATATAACATACATAAAAGTGTTAATATCAAGTTAAAAATAGTTACCCCCTTTTATACCTTCATAGAAAATGGGCTACGGTTGTGACGTCACTAAATAATTGCGCTAGGTTACGCTCGTGACGTCACCAGGTACGAAATCCTGCCCCCAGCTCGAACAAAATTCACTCAGGATAAATTTTTTCAATGAATATTTCCTAAAAAAAGAAATTACCCGCTGATCTACACGTTTGTCTCTATAAACTTTTGAAATACATTACAAAAATACGTCACTGATCCTACACTTGAATATATTGGTCAGTCGGGATACAGTTTTATAAAGAAAAAAATTAACATTGGATTAAGTTCATTTTCTCTTGTATTCTGTAACACACAGAATATTGTTTGTAATCTGCCATATTCTGTAACACAACCTAACTACAAACTACAGAATATTGTTTGTAATCTGCCATATTCTGTAACACAACCTAACTACAAACTACAGAATATTGTTTGTAATCTGCTATATTCTGTAACATATAACCTCATTACTAACTACATAATGGTGTAATTTGTGACCTCATAAATAATCTGGTGTACGATAACAAACTTCCCTGCAGATGACTCGTGATAATAATTCTGGTACTGACTTTAATAACTTACTGATAAAACCTCTAGATTAAGTTTACGGCATCATGGTAGAGTTCACCTCCCTCTCCCTCTCCTCCACCAACCTCCCTCTCCCTCTCCTCCACCAACCTCCCTCTCCCTCTCCTCCACCAACCTCCCTCTCCCTCTCCTCCACCAACCTCCCTCTCCCTCTCCTCCACCAACCTCCCTCTCCCTTTCCTACACCAACCTCCCTCTCCCTTCCTCCACCAACCTCCCTCTCCTTTCACCAACCTCCCTCTCCCTCTCCTCCACCAACCTCCCTCTCCCTCTCTACCAACCCTCCTCTCCCCTCCTTCTCACCAACTCTCCCCTCTCCCTCTCCCCCTCCACCCACTCCCTCTCTCTCCCTCCACCAACTCTCCCTTCCTCCACCAACCTCCCTCCCTCTCCTTCACCAACCTCCCTCTCCTCTCCTCTACCAATCTCCTCTCCTCTCCTTCACCAACTCCCTCTCCTCTCTCCTCCACCAACCTCCCTCTCCTCCCCTCCAACTTCCCTCCCTCTCCTCCACCAACTTCCCTCTCCCTCTCTCCTCCACCAACATCCCTCTCTCCCTCCACCCAACCTCCCTCTCCCTCCACCAACCTCCCTCCCTTTCTCCTCCACCAACCTCCCTCTCCCTCCCTCCACCAACTTCTCTCCTTTCTCCACCAACTCCTCCTCTCTCCACCAACCTCCCTCTCCCTCCCTCCTCCACCAATCCCCTCCCTCTCTCACCAACCTCCCTCTCCTCTCCTTCACCAACCTTCCTCTCCCTTCTCCCTCCACCAATTCCCTCTCCCTCTCCTCCACCAACCTCCCTCTCCCTCTCCTCCACCAACCTCCCTCTCCCTCCACCAACCTCCCTCTCCTCTCCTCTACCAACCTCCTCTCCTCTCCTTCACCAACCTCCCTCCTCTCTCTCTTCACCAACCTCCCTCTCCTCTCCTCCACCAACCTCCCTCTCCTCTCTCCACCAACTTCCTCCCTCTCTCCTCCACCAACTTCCCCTCCTCTCCTCCACCAACCTCCCTCTCCCTCTCCTCCACCAACCTCCCTCTCCCTCTCCTCCACCTCAACCTCCCTCTCCCCTTTCCTCTCCACCAACCTCCCTCTCCCTCTCCTCCACCAACTTCCCTCCCCTTTCCTCCACCAACCTCCTCTCCCTCCACCAACCTCCCTCTCCCTCTCCTCCACCAACTTCCCCCTCTCCCTCTCTCACCAACCTCCCTCTCCTCTCCTTCACCAACCTCCCTCCCCCTCTCCTCCTCCACCAACCTCCCCTTCTCCACCAACCTCCTCTCCTCTCCTCCACCAACTCCCTCTCTCCTCTACCAACCTCCCTCTCCCTCTCCTCCACCAACTTCCCTCTCTCCTCTCCTCCACCAACCTCCCCTCTCCCTCTCCTCCACCAACCTCCATCTCCCCTCCTCCTCCACCAACTTCCCTCTCCCTTTTCCTCCACCAACCTCCCTCTCCTCCTCCACCAACCTCCTCTCCCTCTCCCTCCACCAACCTCCCCTCTCCCTCTCTCCTTCACCAACCCTCCCTCTCCTCTCTCCCCACCAACCTCCTCCCTCCTCTCCTCCACCAACTTCCCCTCTCCCCCTCCTCCACCAACCTCCTCTCCCTTCCTTCACCAACTCCTCTCTCCCCCTCTCCTCCACCAACCTCCCTTCTCCTTCACCAACCTCCCTCTCCCTTCTCTCCACCAACCTCCCTCTCCCTTTCCTACACCAACCTCCCTCTCCTTCCTCCACCAATCCTCTCTCCTCTCCCTCCACGATATAAATTTACCTGTGTTAATTTTACCTTACCTTACCTTACCTAACCTAACCTCATTCAATATATAACAAAACTATCTACCTATCACAAAAATTGAAGATACGTGGATACAACTCTCGCTCCCTGCTCTAAGATTCACTGGTTCGATCTCGGGTCATTCCTAGTCCACTCTAGTGTGAATGGTGCACCTGAGTTTACCGTTGAGGCACTGGCGGCGGTCGGGTTCAGTAACAACCACGCTGTAATTGGTCTGTGACTCTTGGAACGGCAACTGGTGATCCTGTGGTTCCAGCTCAATGTTACAACTGACAAACTGACTCAATACCTATAAATAGGCTATAATTGACATATACAGCATGAAGTAGAAACCAGGGTAGGTAAATATAATAAATACATACATATATAAATAAATATAAAAATAGACTAACTAAACAAACATATGTGTCTCAGTAAAGTTCACAAAT
>NW_024756914.1:7225778-7231930 GCF_018991925.1 Homarus americanus
CTCCTGGCCCCGAGCAGGATAGGACTCGTAGCAACGGATTTAAGTTGGATAAGTTTAGGTTTAGGAGGGAGATAGGAAGGAACTGGTTTACAAACTTAGCAACTTTGTAGTAAGTGCTGGAACGCTGGAAAGTTTTAAAAGAAGGCTAGATAGATCCATGGGTGATAGAGAGTGGTAGTAACTCTCTACAGGAGCTGCCATGCACAGGCCAACCGGCCTATTGCAGACTCCTTATTTTCTTATGTTCTTATATTCATTATCACTGTCAGCTGTACATTTAAATACAAGTCTCACTAGTTATCAGTAGTCTATCCAGTATTAGCACAGGAGGAAAACGGGGACCGGGAAACTAGTGGTGTTTGGTAGTAAGGGTCACACTGGATAACACCCTTCTCACGTGTTTGGCCCAGGCTCGAGCCCTTGACATACATACTGGTGAGAATTACGCTCGTTATCGCTGCATTAGGTAAAAGAATGTTATAACTGCCCTCAAACTTACTTTTGCATTTGGCTATAATAGCAATAACTATTGTTGGAAAATATTGAACACAATATCGCTTATTCCTAAAAAAAATAAATAAAGGTTCAGCGTTATATCACATTTGCAAAAAAAGTATTTTATAGCATTTTCTTTTTGGGGATTTTTATCACAGAGTGCCAAAGTTCGCAATATGGACGAGAGACACCTTAAAAATACATCAAGAGACCACTTTATGGTATTTGTGTGAGTTGGTGTGACATTAAGAATATCATAAGAATATAGAAGTGTTTACAGATGCCCAGCGTGCAGTAATTGGCAACTTGACCTTAGAGTTGTGAGGAACACGGCTAGTTGGCAACATTCTTATCTCGTGTCTAGAGCAGTTGGTAGAGTTCGGCCAACCTGGCGCCATGTTGTCACTCAGCGGATGGTAAGTTTTCTCAGGGTGTCTCTCACATAGTTTATAAACATGCTTATCCAATTGTAAGCATGTCACCGAGTTGTCTGAACTCTATCTATTGCTCTGCTCGTGTCCATAGCTGTAGAGTGAAGGTAGAGTTTGGTCAATCCAGTGACTCTGGCTCCATGTTGTTACTCAGCTGATGAAGACGTTTGGGCTTCGTACTGTAGAGGATGATGATGATGATGATGAGATTTATTCCATAAAATTGTCATATATGTTTAAAATTGTATAATCATGTTCATAAACTATGTGGGAAACACACTGAGAAGACTTCCCACCCGCTGAGTAACAACATGGCGCCTGGTTGGCCAAAGTCTATCTACGGCTCTACTCGTGTCAGCTTTTGTTTATATGGGTTGGCCCAATTACCTGATCACACCAACGTAGTAGAACGGCTGTCAAAATAATGACATTCGAAGCTAATAAAAAAATATAGTAATTATCATTTTTCATAGGAACGTAGAGTATTAACATTCAACAATTTATATATAAAAGCTGAAGATTTCAAAATATCTTAGTTATTCTTTGTATTTCCAGAAAAAGTCGTTTATTATCTATTATTCTCATGAATGGTTTATTTTTTGTTTACTTTTATACAAATTAGCTCTTCCCACGGTGACTGATAAGACAGTGGCAATGTTTAAGTATTCAGAAAATACTTAGCAGGCGTAGAATTCGTGCAGGTATTGCGGTATATATGAAATTCTCTTCAAAACCACTTTAGATATTTCTTTACGGACTTCAAACATCACTTAAAGGGAAAGACCAGAAGCTCAGGCCCTTGGGAGACACTGAACTATTTGGAGAGTCTTAATCTTCCAACATACAGGCACAAGATGTACACACACCCAATAAGGGAACATGTCCGGGTGTCATCTGTTGTAGTGAGGCAGGAGGAACGTGGGGACACTTAATGTTTACTTAAATCAATAACTTAATCAAGGTGTAATTCTTATATTGTATCTGAGGGTTGGCGACCACGGCCCACAACTCCAAACGTTTTCAGGGCGTGTTTACCAATACTCCCTCATGTTGTTTACCTCAAGGGACCACAACTTTTAATTTAATTCATCCATCCCACTCTCTACCCCCCCTCCCCCTCCCCCAATGGCCTTCCTACCCCCAGCTGTACCTAGTTGCCTCAGAGAGTTCCTTTACCCCCTGTGATGACGTTTACATATACGTGTCAGTGTCGCAATACTGTAGTAGTCTTGTAACACTGGAGCTGATTGGTGGAAAAAGATTCCTAGACGTAATTTAGCTTGACGATAATATAAACTCAGTATAGATAATATATACATAGATGTTTCTTATAAGGAAGAATGTCAATAAGTCTTTAGAAAATAAAACGTACATGTAATTTATGTAACTCCTGATGATCATAAACCAGGGAGCTTCTTCACACAGGGACACTGGCGCCCTTGGTAAGCCACACAATGATCCACAGTGTTGTAACTAACCCTCAGGAATCATAACATGTGGAGGTTGATTCGTGTATTGTTTCTGCGTCTCACTTTTCATTATTATGTTTGTGTTTCCATGATTATTTTATCTTCCAGAAATGTCATGATCCTTGTGAGGAGGACCTAGAGATAGAGGAGTAGAAGAACCTGTTTATCACCTCAGCTACACTGTCAGCTGTAGTGACCAGGACGACCATACTACACACACTCGCTCTCCTCAGCACGACCACACATGAAATAGTGCAGTTATTCTTTCTCTTCCTGTTATTCTCGTTCTCTTTTATTCTTCTTCTATTCTGTTTCCTTATTTTCTTTTTCCCTATAACTCTTTCTTTACCTCCAAATGGTTGCGAAAAACTATGGCAGGAGGGGTGGGGGGGGGGGGGGGGGGGTGGGGGAGGGAGGTGGGGGTGGGTGGGTTGAGGGTGCAGCAAAGTTCAAATGTTCAAAAAAAAAAAAACAGTACCTGGACTATACTTGGATTGATTCATTCTGTTACGTGGCAACAGATATAATCAGCCGTTGCTACACTCATCTTACTCCTGTTGCCACACCCATCTTACTCCTCTTGTACTGTTGGCTCTGTTGAATCTCTGTTGACACTGTCTGTTCCATCATTCCCTCACTCTAGTTCCTGCATTCCTCTCACTTCACTATTGTCAGTGTCTGTAAATGTTACTCTTAATTTATGTAACTCACTTGACAGAAAATCCTATACAAAAGGGCCATAATGTCTTTAGTATGACGATTTGATTTTTGTTTGCCTGTCTGTCTGTCTGTCTATCTGTTCATTTTATTTCGTTGTATTTTGATTTTTTTTACTGTTATGGACAGATCTGTCAAATGTGTGCCGCAACACTTAAAACAAAACCCATTTTGATTGGATAATTCCAGCCAGTGCCAATTAATATTTTTTACTCAAATAAATTCTGATTGGCTGAGAGTAAACTAGTTAAATTTGTAATTCTAATTGGCTGAATGTAATCTAGCTGTATTTTTTGTGCTTATTGCGTGAAAGATAACTTAGAATTTATTGGTAAGGTAAGGTAGAACAGGAACACCTGAATATTAACCCACTTAGCTTATTTCACCTTCAGATTAACCATCTTCAGGCCAGCCTATCCTAATCTAACCTAGTCTTACATAATCGAACGTGACCTAACCTAACCTAATTTAACCTAATATAACCTGGCCTATCTTATCCTAACTTATCCTAATCTGACCGAACGTAGCTTAACCTAACCTATTCTACTCTAACTTAAACTAATCTAACCTAACACTCCAGGTAGCATTTAGGTGTTTAATTATCAGGTAAAATAACCTGAGGAGGGTCTAATCTTCAGGTGAATCGTGAAGTCAATTATTACAAATATATCAAATATCTCTTGAATGTACAGTTGCCTCAGAGAGTTCCTTTACCCTCAGTCTCCCTCACCACAGTCTCCCTCACCACAGTCTCCCTCACCACAGTCTCCCTTACCACAGTCTCCCTCATTACAGTCTCCCTCACCACAGTCTCCCTCACCACAGTCCCCTCACCACAGTTTCCCCATCACAGTCTCCCCTCACCACAGTCTCCCTCACCACAGTCTCCCTTACCACAGTCTCCCCACAGTCTCCCCACAGTCTCCCCACAGTCCCCCACAGCCCCCTCACCACAGTCTCCTACCACAGACTCCCTCATTACAGTCTCTCCAGTCTCCTCACCACAGTCTCCTCTCACCACAGTCTCACCTACAGTCCCTCACTCACAGTCTCACCACAGTCTCCTCACCACATTCACAAGTCTCACACCACAAAGTCTCCTCACCACAGTCTCCCTTACCACAGTCTCCCTCATTACAGTCTCCCTCACCACAGTCTCCCTCACCACAGTCTCCCTTACCACAGTCTCCCTCATTACAGTTTCCTCACCACAGTCTCCCTCACCACAGTCTCCCTCACCACATCATCTACCTGTCTCTCCGCCACTGTATTTCAATCTATAATTACTACATATCTACCTGGAGTCAAGTTATAGAGACGTGCCTATAATTCTTACCTAGTATCAAAATGGCGTCTAAATCATCCGAGACTCGACTTGTGTTTTATTCTGAGTCAGAGAAAATCTTAACACCAGGTATAAGACAACATGTACAGGGTGTATCAAAAATTGTATAAACGCTACTTTACAGATTTTTGTGGGAATGAGTAAATATTTGTTCACCATTTTTGAGAGACCTCGTATATGAACAAGGAGAATATATAACTATAGCTACATTGTTCTAACTAGTAAGAACCTTCAGATATCATTAAGTGAAAGGACAATGTTGTTGACGTGACAATGAGCACTCAAGACATTTCCACGTAAAGCTGGAATTTATGTAGACATTTTTTTCTGAGACATGTTGGTATTATTTCTTACACTGACCAAATCAATTATTGGATATTATTTTATTTTGTGAAGATTCCCACAACTGGCCGCCACAGAACCTCTGTTTATTCACACAATAATCAACGCCAGTTTAAGGCCTGATTGTCTTATGCAAATGAGAGAAATTTCCAAGCGTTTTCACACACTTTTACTTATTCCTAACTTTCAACCGTAAAAAAACAACAATAAAAAAAGCTTTATTATTTACATATCAATAAAAACAAGCTTTCAAAATGATTCCGGCTGTTTTATAAAGACTTCAATTATTATGGAAATACATTAAAAAATAAGAATAAAAAAATCGTATATCTCAAAAAAGCAAAAATTTTCAAGCGAAATTTGTTTTTTATTTTGTGAGATATTTTTTTCCTTTGTTGTGAAAAGAAAAATGTAATCAATGAATATTTTGTTTGGTTCAGCTGGTGGTCAGTCTCCTCCTGGTCTCCTACTATTTCTTCCCAATCTGCCCTCGGCCTCCTCCCTGTCCCATGTTGGTCTCTTCCAGGTGTTCTCTTTGTCTCCTCTCGGCCTCCTTCTGATCTTCTTTTGGTCTCCTCTTGATCTCCTCTTGGTCTCCTTCCGATCTCTTAGTACCTCCCCGTCGTATCCTCCTAGTCTCCCCCCGGCCTTCTCCTGCTCTCCTTCAGGCCTTTTCTTGATCTCCTCCTTGTTTTCTCTTGCTATCCTCCTGGTCTCCTGATTTATTCCCTGTCGCCTCTTAGTGTCCTCCTGGTCTCTTCTTGGTCGTCTGGTCTCCTCTCGGTATTCTCTTGGTCTCCTCCCCGTCTCCTCTTGGTGTCCTCTCGGTCTCCTCCTAATCTCCTCCCGACCTCCAAAACCTGCAACACATATCCCCTCAGCCTTTTAATTAGGATTTATACACAAAAAAATGTTGGTGATGTAAAGTGTGCTGGCCAGGAATGTCCCAGGGCGGTGCCTGGTGGTCCAGGGTGGTTACTGGTTGCCCCTGCTGGTCCAGAGTAGTCGTTGGTGGTCGCTGGTGGTCCTTGGTGGTCCAGGGTGGTTGCCGATGGTACCTGAACCACCATGGACCGCCAAGAATCACCAGCAATTATCCTGGACTACCAAGGACCACCAGACACCACCAGGAACCACCAGCTACTATTCCGAACCACCAGGGACAACAAGCAACCACCCTGAATAACCAGGGACTACCACTTATATTCCCGGACCACCAGAGACCACCAGCAACCTCCTGGACCACCAGAGACCACCAGCAACCTCCTGGACCACCAGAGACCACCAGCAACCTCCTGGACCATACCAGAGACCACCAGCAACCTCCTGGACCAGGTCTCAGGACTCAGGTCT
>NW_024756914.1:7232030-7269530 GCF_018991925.1 Homarus americanus
ACCTCCCCGTGCCCATATGTTCCCCTAGTAGTTTAAAGACTTCGATATCTTTTGAACTGCCCCCTCTAGAGACCCAGCCAGGGTTGCCACCCCTTCCCGAGACAGGTGTACCCCATCCCTAGCATAAAGGTCCCTTCTGCCGGAGAAGCTGTCCCAGTTGTCAATGAATGGGACTGATATTGACTTGCAATATCTGTCAAGACGCTCGTTGACACCAACTGCCCTTGACAACCATTCACTGCCAACTCTCCTTCTAGGCAGGACACCACATATGATAGGGATCCCTCCCTTAGTCCTAATGCGTTCTATAGCTGTCTTGCACTTATCAAGAAGCCCAGCACCCCACTATGTATATCTATTTTGGTTTCCTTCTACATAGTTTTTCTGGCAATACATTTTTTTATTATGTATATTATTATTTATATCATATTAAGCTTTGTCTTCTGATTTTTGGCCATTAGCCAGGTATCACCCCCCTCCCCCGGGATTTTTGGTGACCATGTTAGTTGGGTTGTGAACCAGGTGTTATCAGTATCTGCTTGTCTGCCAGACACATTCCTCTGGAATAAGACGTAAGCCCATGTTAAGTAAGAGCAACATGACCGCTGAAAGCATTGACAGCGGCAATAAAAATGCGTCTTGGCCTATTTTACTAGAATTAAAAAATGAGTTTTACATTTCAGTTACTATTCATCTCTAAACATAGCATAACGGAATATAAAATGGTAAGGAATTACTTCGTATCGGCATTAAGGGTTTGGCTTTATTTAAAGTTGAGTGAAGAAATAAATTTACATAATCTAGTTATCCTACTCAATGATCCATAAATTATATTGACCTGTTTTACTAAAATTGAACTTATATGTTTTTTTCACATTTCACAATTTTTACGACTTTAATTCATCCTCATGTTCAACAGAAAATCAGTGGAAATGTGCTCGGTATCAAACGACCAGGTATGATTTTACTTCAGCTGAAACTAGAAAAAATCACAATCAAATCTTGCTCAAAGATGCAGTACATGATATTACAAAATTCTGGGTCTTCATTATCCTCCTCTGTCTTCTGTGGGGTCTCCATCAACACAACCACCAGCTCTCGTGACAGGACGGCACCTTCTGTCCACTTAAACTTCCAGCTTCCCTTCTGCAAGTTCCGAACCATGAGCTTCTGGTGCAGGAATGGCTTGGGTTGATTTCGCTGCCTGATTTCAAATAAGAGCTTGATAATTAGCCCCTTTGATGTGCATTTTCAGAGAATCCCCGTAAGGAGGAAGTAGGCTCATGTCCACCCCACCACACCTTGTCAGCACTGCTCCGTGTTTGCTACTGAATCGTTCCAGGAATTACTTGTGCCTCAGTTTGTTGATGTCCTTTGTTGATAATCCCCCACAGAGAAGGCACGTAGGTGCTCTTCAGTTCCCAAATAGTGCGAATGTTAAGAAACTCGAGGTGTTGCCTGAGGATCTTCATTGTTGTAGTCCTTTCCTTTCTGAAAAACACACTCGTGATATAACAACCACTGAATGCATGTACTGCAGGAAGAACTTGCCAGACCTCTTTCCCCACTTCATGAATCACGCGTTGTTTGTCTGAGTCTTGTTGCCGACTCCAACGTCAAACAGAACTTTCAGTCTGATGTTCTGTGCAAACTTCAGCAGAAGAATGAACACATCAGTGACTGGAGATTACACAGTTATCATCGACTCGCATGACCTGTGAGCTGCAATATGCAGGTAGTGGAGCACATTGTGTCTGCTTCCTCTTGAATGGAGCTTAGCTCCTCAACTTCTGAAAAGGTCTTCTGCCCATCAGCACTCTTAAGAGAGGTGCACTTGTCGGCACAAACAAAGTAGATCTTTCTGCCCAGTAGCGCCTGTGCATATTTGTCCTTTTTCCATTCGTTCAGAAGGAAACAGGTAAGGTTTTGCTTGTTTTTGTTATTTAACAAGAAACTTTTCAGTCTCTTGGGATCATTGTCATGGGACCTTTGATCAAATATGCTGTGGATGAACCTCTTCGATCTCTTTCAATACTCTTGACAGAGAAGATGGCAGGTAATCGGTTATAAAATCCAAACGTGGTTCTTTTGGAAGCTGTTCACATACACTCTAGTTACAGTAGTTCCCCAAATGTAGTAGGCACGGTCACTTGTGCTTGGAACAAAGCATTTCTACCAAAGACGCAGTTGTTTTTTGTTTTGAGGAGGCTTTTCCGTGGTTTCTCCTTCCAACAGGTTCATAAACTTGGACTTATCCGTTTTTGCTAGTGTTCCATCTACGGTTGCTAATGCCCAGGGATCTGGACCCAAGGGGAAGCTCATGTTCTGGTCCATTGTGAGATAACGAGTTGACCAAGCACGTTTTTTTCAGCTGTGATTTGCTTGGACTTCTTTGACTACCTTATAACTTTCACTGACTTGGCAGTCTTTGAAAATGTCTTGAGGTTAAGCCGCATTGAAGCTCTTTGTTTTATCAACCAGTCGTTCCTTTATAATGTTCTGAAAACTTCTTCAGTCTTGTCAGCATTTAATAGATCGTCTTCAATGTCCTTCAGAGTTGGTGACCCTGAAGAAAGGCAGTAAAATATATTTTTCTTCGTTAAATAAAAGGTTGAGAAATCTATATTAAATATCTAAACTAAACCAATTCATACTTTTATTATGCTAAAATGTATAAAATATTTCATTTAAATTTTGAAATGCTGCTAGTACAATACCTGGCAACTTGGTAATTATATCTGTCTCAAAGATTACCTTCATCACCACTGACTGACTCTTGCTCGTCAACTTCAGTCTTTATTCTTATTTACCCAATTATCTTTCTCTTCAGATGAAATAAAAGCCACATGGTCTGGCATGACATTCACCACAAGTATATCATTTTTTTCTCATGTTCATTAAATTAGAAAACCTGTACACCTGTGATGAAGTGCAGTAAACCGTCTAAAATATACTGCCACGGAGGTTATTGCCACGGAGGTTACTGCCACGGAGGTTACTGCCACATTATCCAATCACAAAATCCTACGTCACATTGCTGGGGGGAGCCTAGTGTGACATAATAACTCAATAGGCCAACTTGTTTCGGTAATTCATGTATTTCACTGGTGGGTAAACAGAGCAAAAGGGGATCACCCAATAATTTGCTTAACGGTGGAGATTAATCAGCAAAATATTGATATCCGCAGCGGATACCAATTAATTGGTTCATCTCTAATACTAATACTGTACTGATATTTTCACTTTGAAGAGGAGTCAATTGGACACGGCAGTTCATTGATTACATTTACTTGATCAAAATTTAAGTGAAGAAACCACAATGAGAGGTACCCTTTACTGTGCTGTACTGTACTGTACTGTAGTGTACTGTGCTGTACTGTGCTGTGTTCTGCTGTGCTGTACTGTGCTGTACTGTGCTGTGTTGTACTGTTATGCGTTGTACTGTACTGTACTCTACTGTACTCTACTGTACTCTACTCACCTAAAGTTTCTGGTGCATCAAGTCTCCCTTCTCTTTTGGTCATCATTTCTTGCCTCCTCCATCTTCAAGTCACCATCCTGAAATTAATAATATTTTAACATCTCTGTACAGTACAGTACTAATAGAAAATTAAATGGTAAACGTACATTGTATACCTAAAGTACATTGCCCATATACAGTACAGTACAGTACAGTTTGCACAGCACAGTACAGCACAGTACACTACAGTACATGTTACATTTTTTTTTATTACAAGCATTAGCCCACCCGGGCACAGGTCACTGACCCACATCGGGGCCTGGGGGGCGAAAATGTACTGCAGGTATCCGCCAATATAAAGTACGGTACATATGCCTGATAAACAACAGTTTCAACAAATGTCTACACTACACTAAACCAAACAATGAATAAATCCCATTTTGACGACCCCTTTATCTTTACATGAATGCAATCATTTGCTTTAACCCCTTCACTACATGGACGCCACTTAATATTTTACTTGGCTAAGGCCAACCGATTTATATTTAGGTCAGAGAGGACCCGGTACACAAGTGGTTAATGAATGACATCTTCAAAGAATACAAACCTGTCATGTTACCCAGGTTGTGCGGACGTTGAGTTACTACTGCGCCCTTACAAAGTTCATCATTTTCACTATTTATTCTTTAAAATAATGGTTTAACTGAAGCTCCAGCTGACCAAGAACATAACCCTAATAATACTTTGGCTCAACAATATATATATATATATATATATATATATATATACATATATATATATATATATATATATATATATATATATATATATATATATATATATATATATATATATATATATATATATATATATATATATATATATATATATATATATATATATACATACATTTATTTATTTATTTATTTATTATTATTATTTTTTTTTTATGTATTTCCAGGAACAACACTTCTGTATATCGAGGGGCACCTGGGAACTATATTACCGAATAAATATATCTCTCCATTATCTAGTTTAGGACCAAACTATGTTCATCATAAATTTAAAGGTTCAGATTATGGAAAAACTCCAGTCAAAGTTTTAATAAACTTAAACATTTACGAGCCAGACTAATGAAACGACTTGACTAAACACGTGTCAACAGGCAGTTGGCCCAGAAAATATTAATATGCAATGCTTTACAACTACTGTATGTACATATAAATTCCTTGTCAAGTCTAATAAACATTTAAAAAAATAATACTCCACCATTTATAATTCTTCATTAAGTATCAAGTTTATATACTCTGTAGTATACAAGTTATCTGCATTAAAATATTATTACACATTATGGTTCTAATATAAACAACTGAACTGGGATCATAAAGTACTGGACAAATTATAACAACTATACAGATGCAGGCAAGTCATTAATGTCAACACCAGTTATTTGTGTAACTCATCAAAATTTTAAATCTTAAGATGCATGGTCAAGCAAAAGGTCCCCCAATGACTGGAAAATGGCATTTATGAGCCCTATATTCTCATTGAGATCACCACTGCATGAATAATTATAGGCCAGTGAGTGATCGTCATATTGTGTAAAGGACTTGGGAGTTTTATACAAGATGTCATGATGGAACATCTATGAAACAACCTTGTCAAGGAATGTGAAATTTGCTTTAAGTAAGGACGCTACTTGACAATTACTAGAGGTACTGAATGTGTATGATCCTGTAACGTGGTGGCAATACTGTATTGATAATAGACAGTACATCGAGAATTTGCTAAAGCTTTCGACAGTACCACGTGGAAGGCTGAAAATCAATCTTGATGGGTACGGTTTTCCTGGAATTTCCTAGTGTGGGTCAGTGACTTTCTCTACAGCAATGTGTGGTGATTAATGGCACGAAATCATCATGTGTACCCGTGACAAGCGAGGTACCACGGGGCAGATTACCGGGATCATTGATTCATAAACGAATTCCAGAAGTTATATACCTCTTAAAATGTTTGCAGATGATACAAAGTTATTCAGGGAAATTAACCAAACGGACAGAGAAGAGCTACAGAAAGATCCGTCAGATTCAGGAGTGGTCAAAGGAATGACTTAAGAGTCAAGGTCACAAAATGCAAGACACACATACAGTCATACCAAGAGTAAGGAGGCACATCACGGTCCCAACGTGATGAAAAAACCTCATTAACAGACCAAATGTAAAAAACGACCTGGATGTGTATGTTGACAGCAAACTGAAATGTGAGAATGTGAATCTTGCAACTAAGTTAGTTGATCACATAAGAAGGGCATTCGCATCCCATGACAATCCGTCCCTCATTACATTTCTTCACAAGTGAAGGTTTCCCCATTTCGAAATGCTACATCGTCTGGCTAGAGACTATAGAAAACATCCACAGGAAGGCCACCCGGCTGGAGCCTGCACTACAGAACCTCAGGCATCCAGAGATTAGAATGCCTGCAGTTAGTTGCCCTTCTTATAGGCAGGCAAAGGGTGACTTCATAGAATTGTATAGTCATCTCATAGGGAACTTCTAAGTCGAGTGTTCATAACGAACTTGCAGATACCTGCCCCATTAATGGTCAAAGCTTAAGGTTTAAGAAGCCACAAGTTTAGAAAACTGGGCAAATTTTCTTGGAGTGAGGTGTGAACTCTGATTAACCTGCAAGAATGTTGTGACAGCACCGAGAGCGAGCTCATTCATGACTTGGCCAACACTTGCATTCCCTAGAAAGACGAAGAGTGCGGAGAGATATAATAGAAGTATTTAAGTGGGTGAAAGGAATCAACAAAGGCGACATAGAGAAAGTTCTTATAATATCCAAGCAGGATAGGACTCGTAGCAACGGATTTAAGTTGGATAAGTTTAGGTTTAGGAGGGAGATAGGAAGAAATTGGTGTACAAATAGGGTGGTGGACGAGTGGAACAAGCTTAGCAACTTTGTAGTAAGTGATGAGATGCTGGAAAGTTTTAAAATGAGGCTAGATAGATTCATGGACGATAGGGTGTGCTTGTAACTCCCGACAGGAGCTGCCATGCACAGGCCCGCCGGCCTATTACAGACTCGAGAAGTATAGATGGACAAAGAGAAAGGAAAAAGAGTAAATTGTGTATTATTGTGGTATAGTTTATGTTACCGCCACAGTAGGATAAACTAGAAGGGAAAGAGAGAGATAGGGAGGGGGGGGGGATAGTCTCTAGCCGCCCAGTGAACCATCAAGTCAGGGAGTTAATAAGTCCTACATTAGACCCGAAACACGTAAGTTTTTATATAGTTTAACACCGCCACTCTACTCAAATATATCACATGTAGTTGTTAATAGTGAAGGAACATACGAGTGAATTAACTATCTCATACGTAACATATGTCATTTGTACTCTGCAGGTTTTGACCGAATAAAGAACAACCGAGTCCTACGTGCAAGGGTCTCATTATCCCTCAGTCGCTCACCGGGCGGTTACAGTATACATGAGTTACAACTTATTACAATTTTTCTTTCTATGGTATTTAAAACAAAGGAATTTAGCTGATATTTTTCATTTTTAAATTATTTTTTCTATGTAAAAAGTCAAAGTAGAAGGAATATTATTTTAACT
Source organism: Homarus americanus (assembly GCF_018991925.1). Taxonomy (NCBI): domain Eukaryota; kingdom Metazoa; phylum Arthropoda; class Malacostraca; order Decapoda; family Nephropidae; genus Homarus; species Homarus americanus. The sequence goes on from NW_024756914.1 coordinate 7,239,109, forward strand.
TGTTCACAGTTTTGTTAGAAACGCGGTAAGAAAGCACGACTTAGTGACAAGTATACGGCTGGTCAAACAAAACAGTATATTGGAGAAATAATGCAATTTGTATTTTCTTTGTGAATTATATTATTTGCAATTTATTAAACATTTTCTTTAAATTATGTCTGAATCAAAGGAATTTAGGTTTAGCTGATGTTTTCCATTATTATGTTCCCGAAGTTATTTTTTTTTCCATGTAAAAAGACAAATTAAAGGCAAATATATGTAGTATAATACCATGGCCTCATTAAATTAATCCTTGTCCGGGTTTGGGCATAAAAAATTATAAGCCTGGATATAACACAAAATAGTACCTGGCAACACAAGCGACTGAGCCCAGGACTTAGGGACAAGAACCACAACCAACTTCCGGTGGACGAAGACATAGTGGGCCATGCGGTCTGATGCAATAACAGAGGAAAAACAACCTGAGTCTGAATAATGAGGAAGCTTGACTCATAGATAATACATCAATCTATAAATAATAAGCACATTCCCATCACAAGATCAACACTCAATACACTTACTGTACATTAACTCAGCCTTACTAAGAAACTCCTCACATCCATCACTGATATTTCAGTAAAGAGAATTATCGACTTGATCGATGTTTTCAAGGATCATGAACTGACCTTCTCTGCCTCCATTATAATACTGTGTGGGCATCAAACCCAACTTGCATATACCCCAGTTAGGAAGATCATTTGCGAGGGAAACTTCATAGAAGAAAAGTCTTAGAATTGACTAAACTACTGATACCAAAGATAAAATTTCTAAGATTCCCGGGATGACCCGAACTAAAATTAGTAATTGCCAGTATTTGGATCGTGAGCGTTTGCTGTTTTTCATTGAAAATGGGTTTAAAAATACCCAGTTTTCACTGATTTTATTAAAGGATACTGTATTATGTTGGGAAAAATATAGAAATGGCGGAAATCATATCCTAACCTAACAGTTTCAGCCACAACTCAGTTAGAGCAATTTTGTGTTTACCATTAGTTATATCTTGTCAATAGGAACAACTTTTTCTAATACCAATTCCGTCGCAAATGGACATTAACAGAGAAAGTAAATTCACGTAAGAAATTAATGTAAATCTGCAGTCATCGCGCTCCGTACTCTCACGTCCACAAAAAAAAAAAAAATTACACCATGATGCTTCTTCAACAACGTTACTTTCAATGACGGGGACGGTTAGGTAGGTTTCTTTGGGTGGTTGGGTCAGGTTGTATGGGGAGATGGTAAGTCCAAAACGACTCATTTTAGACAGAAATAAAGGTCAAATTGGGAAAACTTGTGGTCGAACAGTAGTTGTGGTTGAAACTGTAAATTTACCAACTGGCTTATATCTAGAAAACCAAACATTTACACAAGTGAATAGAAGTGAAAGTTATCAGCATATATAACAGTCTAAAAACACCCACCATAATAACAGAACAGCTGACGGTCACCAGTCGTATAGAAGACCTTAAAATTTACCGTTAATATCCAAAGAACTGTAGAAAGTTTAAACGAATTCCACTAACTCCTGGTCCTAACCGTTTGCTCCACTGTAGCTGAGAAATTTGAGGGAGGTGACAATTGTTGGCCTCTTATGAAAATATGCTGGATAAAGTTGAACTAGCAGGAGCCATAGACCCATGGATGCTACACTAACTATAGATAAAGGTCGAAGCCAAATAGCAAACTATGCTTACTCAATTGTATAAACGCGAACGAACAAGAACAAGCATTCTCCTTTGCTTGTTCAAATGGTAGGAAATATACCGAGCCTTAAGTATGTAACTTGAAAAAACATTTAAGTCCATTAATAATTCGGTATTTTACAAGTGGAATCAAAAGATGTTTGCATATCAATAGTTGCTATAGGCAGATCTCATCCACCTCTATCACTTTTCCTTATGGTATTTCTATCGCAAATTACATGTAAGCGAGATATTTAACATTTTTGGCTATTTACCGTAAATAATCCTCTGAAAAATCTGCAGTCACCTATTGTCGGTTTACAATCGACCCGCTCGGTCCCAGCTTACAGTACATTTCTCTCACGTCCATTAAAAAACTCAAAATGACACCATAATGATTAAAACAAAGTTGTTATCATTGGTACAGTCTCACCCAAAAGTTCGTTAACTCTCCCAGCCAGCTATTGCCGCGCTGTCTGCTTCAGATGTATGAACTTGAGTCTGTTACTTCGAACCTTTAGATTCATTCGTATGGGTTTCATGTTCTGGTTGGTACTGAGACAGTTTCAAACATCTGAAGCAGGCAGTACAGCAATAGCTAGCTGGGAGGGTAACCAACTTTTGGGTGAGACTGTACCTGGGTATTATTTTACTTTCGGACAACTCGGGAATCTTAAGAGTTTTATATTTGGTATCACGAGTTTAGACTACTCTAAGACACGACTTATATGTGCCGGGTGGTCGGGGGGAGGGGAGACCGACGGTTAGGAGGTTAGGTCATTTGCGAGGGAAACGTCACAGAAGAAACGTGTCTTAGAATAGTCTAAACTATTGATACCAAATATAAAATTCTGAAGATTCCCGTGTTGTCCGAAAGTAGAAAACCGATACCAGATACCAAATTAAGTAAGGTAAGGTTAGGTAGTTGTCCTTGGTTGGTTAGGTCAGGTCATATCAGGTTCACTATTATTAATTTTCGACAGAAGTGTATAGAGTGAAACTTATTCAGAATGATGAAATATATCTAATGCAGGTGTTAAAATGAAGTTGTACGTTTATACTACTTCAAATACTTCCTCTACTTCACAATTCCTCTATACTACAGTACGTAACTATACTTTACAGTGGCACTACAGTAAACTCTTGCGGCTCGGAAATAACAAAAGTTCATCAAACTATCAACACAGAACCCTCACATTTATCCATTGACAAAATCAACAAGTTACAGTGCAATGATCCAATCTAAAAATAAATACAATTGCATAACTATAAATTTAATCACTTGAATAAATCGGAAATAACACATACTGTAAATATGAAGAACCGTGAGGGAGACTGTCTACCGGTAGCCTCTCTCCCTCAGTCTTGGAGGTAAATAAGCAATATGAGCTAGTGAAATATCGAACATACAAATATACATTGTCTAATATATCGAAATAAATAAATTGTCAATAAAGAAAAACTTGTGAAAAATAAATTTGAACACGCATACCGATGTGTTGACGAGACATGGGTGCCAGCACTTCTGATATACTCGATTATATCATAAAAAAAACTCTTAAACGTTACTAACAACGCATTTATTTTTCATGCAAGAATATTAGATTACTTTTCAAATCAATAAACCGTTTACTCAGAAAACCTTACCCGGGAAATATAGACGGATTACTTCCCGGACTACAGGAATGTGGTGATTATATCGGTATACATATATATGTGTAAAGATGAACGAGAAGATGGATACATATGTATAGATAGACAGTAAATGTTTTAATCTCATTATCTGTTGTACTGTACAGGTAGTTACTTAAAAAACGTAAGATATTCAGAGAACTTAATAACAAACGCACTGTGAAAGAGCCCTCTCAGCTTCAGGAGTGGTCAGAGAAATGGCTGTCAAGATTCAGGTCAGGAAATGCAAAAGGATGCATTCAAGGGCGTCCCCAGGGGTGGTTGGCAGCCCTACAAAATACTTACACTACTTACGCCCATACTAAACTGATCTTACTTGTATGGCAATTTCACTTGTTGCCACTATACGAAATCGAAGTTGAAACCACGTTTTTCCGATGGTTTTTGATGTGTTATGAACGAATTTTACCTTCATTTCTGGCGCAAATCAATAGAGTTTAGCTAAAAAAATCAAGGTAAAAAGTGTTCAAAACACACCGAAGACCATTAGAAAAAACAAAACCCTAACCTAACCTAACCTGACCTGACCTGACCTAACCTAACCTGACCTGACAATCTAACTTAGGAACGCCACAGTCGTTCGATGTTCTGGGTGTGTACCGCCACGTACGAACATGTATAATAAAATGTTAAATACTCGCTTAAACGTATCTTGCGCCAGAAATGTCATTGAAGAAAAGTGTCTTAGAATTGTTAAAACTACTGATTGCAACTATAAATTCACGAGATTCATTTATTGGCAATACGTAAAAAGTAAATTTTCATAGATATTAAAAATTTAAATATCTCGCTTATACGTAATTTGTCTCAGAAATGTCATTGAAGAAAAGTGTCTTAGAATTGTCAAAACTACTGATTGCAACTATAAAATTCCCGAGATTCATGTAGTTGCAACAAATTAAATAATACCAATAAAACATCTTCATAAAGGATAAAAATCAATCTAGATAAGTTATACCTTTTGAATGTTTATCCCCCCTCCTTTTCCTCTTAGGGCGAACTTTACGTTTTCTTTATTCACAAGCGATGGGGTTAGTATGAGAGAAAACGTGAACTTCGGAATTTAGCAAAATACCCGAGACTTAAATTTTGGCTGGACAGATCAAACATGGTAATTGTTACGTTAGACTCTTGCTTGTTACTGCCGGCTCTGTTGTTGATGCAAATATTGACGCCTGAATCATTAATGCGGATACAACTCCACTCACCTCCCCATTCCTTCTTCCTTCTGCAGGGTCTAGATTTCTCCCTATTTCGTTTCTTCCACAGTCCGTATTAATCCCTATTTCGTCTACTTCCATGGTCTAGATTCCTTCCTATTTCATCCTTTTTTTTCCAGAGTTCGTATTCCTCCCTATTTCCAGGTTCCAGACTACATCCCTATTTCCCCTCTCCCCTCTCTCCATTATTCGTATTTCACTAGGATTGATAAACGATCACTATTCCCCCATAAATTATATATTAAAATTATACCTAAATTATTCAACTCAAACTAAAACACTTGAAAAAAAAATATAACAAAAAAAATAGTTGGGATACTGAATCATAACTCCTTAACTAACTAGTAAAGATGGCGGGGAATCATTGGTTAAAATTTGAATTGACACAAACCTCTGAATATATCAATAATTACTCAATACAACCATCCCTCACCAGTGACTCTGAACCCTTTGGTGACGATGGTTTAATCCTTGATGGCGTTGGTTTAACCTTTTCATGGAGATGGTTTAACCCTTTCATGACTGTTTTAACCCTTTCATGATGATGGTTTAACCCTTTGGTCATATTTTAACCCTTTCATGACTGTTTTAACCCTTTGATGATTATGTTTTAGCCCTTTGATGATTATGTTTTAACCCTATGACGACTATGTTTTAACCCCATCACGACTATTATGGTTTAACCCTCTGACGATGATGATTTAACCCATTTATTATTATGATTTAACCATTTGGGGTCAACTGTCTAACGCACTAAGGACGATGGCGACTTACCCTGTATTTTATAAGTAATTCCGTAACATCATTATATTCATCGTCTTCCGCCATATTATCGGACAACTTTATTTCGTATCAGAAATATTAGTGTTTGGTGAAAGTGAGTGAGGGACTTGGGTGAGTGAGGGACTTGAGTGAGTGAGGGACTTGAGTGAGTGAGGGTTTTGAGTGAGTGAGGGACTTGAGTGAGTGAGGGTCTTGAGTGAGTGAGGGACTTGAGTGAGTGAGGGTCTTGAGTGAGTGAGGGTCTTGAGTGAGTGAGGGTCTTGAGTGAGTGAGGGTCTTGAGTGAGTGAGGGTCTTGAGTGAGTGAGGGTCTTGAGTGAGTGAGGGACTTGAGTGAGTGAGGGTCTTGAGTGAGTGAGGGACTTGAGTGAGTGAGGGTAGTGGCAACACTTGGCTGGTTCATAATTACGAGTGACTAAATTATGTAAACATTAACTCGCTGTTCTTTGCCAGACGTAAATATAAACAGGTCGTAAACATCACTTTGCTTTCGTTAATTCTCTTTCGTTAATACAATTATTCATGTATCACCATTTATTTTTTATTTTTTCTCAACCAAACGAATATTTAACCATATTTTCTCGGTTGATAAACACACTAAATACTTTCTTTACCGAATATAAACATCAGATATATACAACTGACTCCATGACATGAGCACATTAATTTATTATATATTTACAAGACCTGACCATTAAGACACCGACCAACTACATGCTTGTTAAAAAAATGACATAATTTATTTCCCTCAGGATATAAACTTGTTGCTTTACTTCACCTCTAGGGGCCTGGAGGTCGGAGGTCCAAACACTAATGATGAGGACAGTGTGACATATGACAGATGCCCACGGATGCCCATAGACGCCCACCACTAAACACTTCTAACCAAACTCTTACAATTATAATATTTAGTTAAACATGTTTTTATATATAATCAAAAACTATGTTGTATATTAAACTATTTTCCTTAATCCATACGAAAAGAATTTGTACAGAACTTATTCCCGTTAAAAATGACAAGGGTAGGCGATAAACATTGATCCCCCCGTGTGATGCCAGCTTCCACTTAAAATATATAGTACACTTGTGAGGCAGCGAGACGCTAAGTTTGACCAAGGTGTTGTGTTAACTAACTTCAGTAATCATAAACTCTTATTAAAATCTCTGTTGCCTTTATATATATATATATATATATATATATATATATATATATATATATATATATATATATATATATATATATATATATATATATATATATATATATATATATATATATATATATATATATGCTGTATATCCTTTTAATGCACTAAATTGAAAACAGAGATGAATATATTGTTTGCCTTTACTCAACAAGCATTTGAATACAAGTTTGAAATATACTGTACTTGTTTGTTTATTAAGTAAATAGAATTGTGTAAGAAATGCTTAAGCAAAATTAATAATAATACCCAGGAACGTACTAATAAATAATACAACATAATTAAAAAAATCAGGAATATTTTACCCAATGGTATATAATATTTTCCTAATCTCTAAATCAGGGTGTATTTTTTTCCACTGATTTTTAAGATAATTTATATTAAACATTAAAAAAGCAACTTTTTTTTTTTCTTCAACCTCTTGAGTTTTTTTTAGTCGACGGCAAAGTTCTCGTCACACGCTGCGCTTGTCACATATTTTTACATCATTATTTACGGTTCACAACGTTGACTGATATCGGGGTTGGGTAGTGGTCGACCTCCTTGTTAACTTTGGCCTCTACGAAACAAAACTACATATATTTTGGCTATTTTTTTCTAAACTATCGAAATATTTTATCCATTTATTTTTATATTTTACGTTGATTCGCTCTCTATAATATCTTATATTTATTTTGATTATTTTTTGGTGAAACCGGAGGGGAGGAGATAACATTGCTTTTAGTCTCTGTTGGTTTGTTCAATAATCTCTTGCTCTGTTTGTTTCCTTTTATATCTGTTCTGTTTCTTTGTTAGTCTGTGTATTTAACAACTCTTACGTTTGTTTGGTTTTGTATCTATAATTCTATCTAATTCCGTGTGCCAATTTTTCTGCTTCAATACATTTCATTTTTATTCCCCCTCTTCTTATCATTCCTCCTATCCACCTCTTCTATTCCCCCCTTTCCTTCCTCTCCACCTCCTCCCTTCTTCTCCTCCCTCTTTTTCCTCTCCATCTCCTCCTCTCTTCTTCTTATCCTCCTTTCTCCTTTCCTCCTGCCGCCTTCTCCCACCTCCTCACCGCACACTACTCTCCTCCGGTACGATAAAGCTCCATTGAGATGAAATTAGGTTTTATAATGTTTTAGCGCCATTAAAACGTCATTAAAGGGAATTTATGTAGCATTTAATTGAAATTTTTTAGCAGCATTAGAAAGTGGAAATAGGGATGTTACTTCTGTATGTGGCAATCGGATGTTTCCTTTTCGTATATTAATGCATATTGTAATGTTATGGCTTTTATGTGATAATATGAACATTTATCGTGTTAAATAAATAATAATTGGAATATCACTTTTCCTGTGTGAAATCGAATTTTTGCTTCGTGTCTTTTAAAAACGTGTTAGAAATTTTGTTTGGTGGAGGTGTGTGGAAGCTTTCCTTCCCTCGCTCCGCCCCTTTACCTTTGTGTTATAAATATCTTAAAAAACAAAATTTATTCATTTATATAAATACAAGCAATAACACCGAACTGTAAATATTTGCAGATTATTATGAGTTATTTTTTTTTATTAGAAGCGTTACGACAAGAGGAACACTTAAAATTAGTGAAGAAAATATATCCCGCCAAAAAGAGTTGTCTGGCGCGGATCATATACAAATTATTTATTTTAAGGGTTTATATATATCATATATTCTTTTATATATCAACGTTCATATAATTTTAATTAATTATAAACTATATTAATATTACAAATACATGAATAATTGTGTTATTATATTTATTGCCATGATCCCTACCAAAGTCTTGCTGTATACCTGATCATTTGTGTGCTTTTAAAAGGTGTATAGTATTGTTTTATTATCTATTTCATTCTTTATGAAACTTTAACTTTATGAAATAAAGTATTATATTTTGTTTTAAAAACATACGTTAAACAAATATTGACACTTGGAGTAATAGCGTCGAAACGTTATCGTCGTGTGGTAGTGACAGACGGGTAAGTTTTTATCTATGTTTTATATATATTTCTTATAATTTACAGCTGTTTACTGAACCAAAATATTATTAAAATACTAAACTACAATTCCAATCAAGTAATTCACCTACAACACCACTAATAAACTCGTAAATAAGAAGAAATATCACAGGGATAATAATGCACCTTGAATTTCTGTTTATAATACGACCTTTACTAGCGTCGTGTAGTGAGTATTAACAGGAAAAAATAACAACTTTTTTATTTACAGTGACAAATACAACGTTTCCTGCTTAATTAAATCGGCCTGTAGTTGTTTACAATGAACCCAGTAGCTACCAATCAACGCACAGTTTTAAGTGAAGTATGTTAACACCAACCAATCAGCGCACAGCTCCTGAGTGATAACTGACGTCGGCAACCAATCAACGCACAGCTCTGTCGGTAACTGATGAGTGATGTCATAAGAGAAAATGGATAAATTTACGTATTAATTAAGGTAAACGTGTCTAAATTATCCTTGGTAACAGTAATTGGAAGTATGATTAGACTTACATCATACGCCCGCCAGCTGGCCATATCCAAAACTATCGTACAGCATTAAGAAAAAGAATGGAGGAAATAGTCATAAGGTCTGCCTGTGACATTCTAACCCTTAAAATATGCCTGGGATATAAGTATGCCCCCAAATGTCCACATAATAATGCCCCCAAATATATCTACATAATAAGAATGCTCCAATGTTAACATAATAAGAATGCCTTAAATGTCTACATAATAAGAATGCCCCCAAATATATCCACATAATAAGAATGCCCCCATAGTAAGAATGCCCCCAAATATATCCACATAATAAGAATGCCCCCATAGTAAGAATGCCCCCAAATATGTCCACATAATAAGAATGCCCCATAGTAAGAATGCCCCCAAATATATCCACATAATAAGAATGCCCCAGGATGTCTACGTAATAAGAATGCCCATGTGTCTACATAATAACAATGCCCATATATCTACATAGTAAAAATGCCCCAAAATACATCTACATAATAAGAATGCCCCAAATATATCTACATAATAATGCCCCAATTATGTCAACATAATAAGAATGCCCTAAATGTCTACATTATAATAATGCCCCAAATGTCTACATTATAAGAGTGCCCCAAAAATACTTCTTTGAAATGTGTGTTTTTCGCTGACAAACTATGTGATATTATTTTCAGGCAGCGTATAAGAGGCACTGACCTACAAACGTTCATGTGTTCTTTGGGGCGACAAAATAATTATCACTCTCCTCTAAGCCGATTTATTGCCGTTCGTCATGTGGTATTTTTCCTTATTTTTTTCTGTGACATTTTGGCGTAATTTTGGACTCAAGTATTTTCTTGTTTCATTTTAATTACTGTGTGTGTGTGTGTGTGTGCGTGCGAATTGGCTTCAGTTAGTCCGTTAAGACGCCCTTTATGAAGCACACTATGAAGACCTACATATTTCAGTAATTTCAGGACTGAGACAATATGTGGCATCTTGATACAGTTTTCAGAATAACAGTTCCTTCCAGAAATGTATTGATTATAGACCAAAATTATTGATGGATAAATAATTTGTTTTGGGGAATTCTGAAAACAGCATAATATAATATGAATTTACGTGGGGAGTAGAGTATTCTTGTTTCAAATGGTTGTAGTCTTGTTCAGGTTGCTCGTGGTGACTGGGTTTAGCTGAGACGAGAATTAAAAATATACGATGTTATTCACCATCTTTATCACATGAATCCTCCGAGTCCTGCTTCGGGTTATCGTGATTCTCCTTCATGCTGGTGCAGGTGTGTTGCAGTGTGTCGGGCAGGTTTATACCACACCTGCATGGTATCAGGCCAAGCATGACCTTTGGGGCTGGAGAGACCTGTCATTCATTTATTAACAAGGGTTCCTTTTTATATTGTTGTCAAGCCTTGTTTTGTAGAAGAATCAGACATGTGAAAGAACCTGCCAGTGCTTCTGGATGACAGCCTTATAATACTATACGCTTGAAGGGTGTTCTTCAGGAGAGTGTCTTCGCATGGCGGCACCTCCCGACTCTCGCCTGCCACGGAACATTGGTTATCACATATTGTATACCTTGACGTTACTGCAGGGAAGTTAACAAGTGAACTTTGTTAATGTTTAACCTTTATAAGACAGCTCCCAGCTAGTACTGAGAGAGACTAACGCTTACATGAGCCCATAACTGAGATGAAGAATTTCAGGGTTATTAACTTCCTTTGCCTGGCTAGTGTGTTCTGTGGATCACAACCAGTTGACGAGTGGAGCTCCAACAGTGTATAACCCTCCAGTGATACAACCAGTTTTGTGACATCGGCAAGTTTGACACGAGGTTTGGTGATCCACCTGACGAAGGTTTTACAGTGAAGACTTTTTTGTCGTCTACCACGGGAGTGAGAGTTGGGTAGTTTTCTGTTGCCTGCTGGGAGGACTGAGAACATCAAGCTTTCCTGCGCTCTAGTAGATAAGTTAGAAGCATCGCTCAGCTGATTTTATTGTCTGTACGTGCCATTAGCCTCTCCCTATCTTTTGTCTTGGTAGTGAGGCCTTCAAGTGACCCATGGCTTAGTAGACTTGGCCGCCTGGTACATGTAAGTATCCCGTCCACTCTTTCAATTTCCAGGAAGGTATGAGACTCAGACCTCAACACCGGACAGAGATGTGTTCACGCAGTCGCCTCGTCGCTCAGCTGTGAGATTTAGTCACCAAGCTGTTTGCCCTGACATACACTTAGCGAACCACCGTCAGAAAAAATGGTGAGTTTACGATTTTCACCTCAAGATTTCGACGTAATTTATTTTCGATTGAGTCTGTCACCTCAGCTCTTGCAATGCGTTCATGACGGACATATGATGAAGAATGGGTTCAGTCAGAGGAATATTTTGAGAATTTGAGAAACATCATTCTCTATGCTTTTAAATAGCATACTGACAGTAGTTGTCTACTCTAATTTGTAAGAATCTTCCATATCACCACAATCCCTGAGTGTTTTTTCTGGCCTTTGACACGTTGTGTAGTAATGCGTTTCTGCTGTCACAACCTCTCTTTGAGGTCACTAATAGAATTCTTTGATATAAACGTTTAGGACCGTAATGTCACAAACTGTTTTCTCGGCTCTAAACTCTACTGATGGCCTCTAAGGTTCACCACTACTCGTCCCTTTGATATACTGTGCTCATCGCTGACCAAAAAATGTACGTTTTATCATAAACTTGTGAATGTGTGGCAGGTAGCGGCCCCGAGGAGTCTTGGGTGTCCCAGTGGGCTGCAAGAGTTTGCTGGCCACCGACTTTTGAAATGTAAACTCTTCTCTTCTTTCCCTGTGATTATTTGTCTTTGATGATGCTGCTGTTGATTTATCTTGTGCAGGATTAATAAATTATAACCTGTTGTGTCAGTGTAGTGGTCGTCATGGGTCTGGTCAGCTGATACAGTATGATATTTTACTACAAACTAACACAGAATCAACCGTCTATTTTCTATCAGTTTGGTTCCGTGTCTCTTTCTGACATTTTGATGACTTGTGTCGTTTGAAGATTCACTCCTTCAACTTATTTCACCTGAAGATTAACCACCATAACACTACCTGGAGGGATTAGGTGAGTGTAGGTTAGATTAAGCAAGATTGGATTAGGATTATTTAAGTTAGATTAGGATAGAGTGGTTAATCTCCAGATGAAATAAGCTTGGGGGAGGAATCTTAAGATGTCTCAAGGAAACAACAATATTAAAATTCCTGTGCACCAACATTACTAAAGTTAGAGGTGATAAAGTATTGCTCGGGTGCAGACGACAGACTTATAGTGCTTAAAATGATAGTGGAGGTCGGCTGCTTGAACATAAGAGAATTCCTGCTACATAATTATAAAGTGTCGCGTATATGACAGTTCAAGGTTTAGATGTAAATAAACTGCCGCCACCACCTCTGTATCCACGCCACTGCCACCCGCCTCCACCACCATCCCCGCCACTGCCCCCACCACTACCACCAATGCCTCCAACCACTGCCACTACCACCACCACCCTTAGCCAACGTAGCACTACCCCCGGCAACTACATGTATGTCAGTAGCGTCCACACACACACACACATACACCACACACAGACTGAACAACACCCAGGTTGACATAACACCGCTCTGTGTCAACTCCACTAGCTGTTAAATAATTCAAGCTGGTCCTAGACAGAGACTCACTGCCAGGGCCCACCTACCCACCCACACACACACATAAACACCCTTACACACTCACCCACCCACGCACATAAGAACATGAGAATGGAGGAATCTGCAACGGGCCTATTGGCCATATTAAGCAGCCCCGTTAAACCCGTTTATACCCAACCCCTATCACTCATATATCCGTCCAACTTATATTTGAAGCTACCCAGCGTGTTCGAGTTAATGATGATGTTCGGTAATCTGTTCCACTCATCCACTACTCTATTTCCATTCCAGTGTTTACTTATCTCGCGCCTAAATCAAAATTTATCTAATTTAAAACCAGTGCTACGAGTTCGCTCTTGGTTGGAAAGTTTGAGTACCTTTGTTTTATCACATTTGTTCAGTCCTGACTTCCATTTATACACCTCGATCATATCGTCCCTCACTCTACGTCTCTCGAGGGAGTGCAAATTCAGATGCTTTAACCTGTCTCTATACTCAAGGTTCCTAATGCCCGGGATTAGTCTCATCATCCTCCTCTGAAGGCTTTCTTGGGATACTATATCAATTCTGTAGTATGGTGACCAGAAATGAACTGAGTAATCCTAGTAATCCAAGTGAGGTCTCACAAATGCAAGATATAGTTTAAGGATAAACTCGCTAGTCTTGTAACTAACACTCCATTGTATGAACCCAAGTACTTTGTTAGCCTTCGAGCAAATACATATTCTTGTTTTGGTTTATGATTCTCATTTATCATTACCCCTAAATCTTTCTCATAGTCGGATTTCATTATAAGAACGTTGTTCATTTGATATCTGGTTTCTCTGTTTACATCCCCTAGGCGAAAGATTTAATTACTCACTGTATTTTAACGTCGTCAGCAAATTTACTTATGTTGCTGTCTACGCCTAAATCTATGTCGTTTATGTACTTGTATATGATAAATAGCAATGGTCCCAGTGCTGAACATTGGGGTACTCCACTAGTGACGTCACCCAAATCGAAATTAGTGTCATTAATACTGACTTTCTGTTTCCTGCCCTGTAACCACACCTTAATCCAGTTAGAATATCTGTTCCAATTCCTTTACGTATTAGTCTTTCATGGGGACCCTGTTGAAGGTTTTGCTAAAGTCGAGGAAAACCACATCATAATCGTGCCCGTCGTCCACTGATTCGAAAACAGGGGAAAAGAATGAAAATAGATTAGTCGTTCCCTTGGTGCCACCATCCCTGTACTTCTCACCATGTACAAGTCCTTTGTCCGTTCCTGTGTCGACTACGCCGCCCCTGCCCTCGTCAACATTAGTCGGACTGCTGTCAGCCGTCTCGAAGTTATCCAGAGGAAAGCTGCTCGTATCATCCTTGGGGCCCCTCAGTGGACACGCTCTACTTCTCTATATACCGAACTTGGTCTTTCTACCCCTCACAGGATCGAGTCCAGGAGTTTAACCTGAAAACTACCGTTTCCATTCTACGTGATCCTCGAGGCAACTATGTCCAAGCCAACTTGACTCCTGCTTTCCGAGGCCGACCTCCATCTAGAAGACAGTGGCGAGGGTCACTCATCCGAGCCCTTCAGGAACACGACCTCCTGCGTGATATTGTTGTCGCCCCTGCTATTGGTTCCTATCCTCCCTGGCTGGAGTTTCAACCTGAAGTGATTGCCCTCGGTGGACCGTTTCCGAAATCCCACGTGAACCCTGTGTTGTGCTCTGCAAATACCACCTCTCCAGGATCTCCCACTAGTCCCCAGGTAGGGTCGTCCTCTACCCTGATGGCTCTGTTGACCCCGCTACAGGTCGGGCCGGGGCTGGTGTCTGCATCTCCCGTCCTGATGCCCCTGAGCCTATCAAACTCTCTTTCAGAGTTTCTGACGGGGCATCCTCCACTCAGGCTGAGCTGATAGCCCTCCTTGCTGCCCTTCTCGCTGAGGAAGAAGCCGGTGGTTTCTGCCCCTTGCTTGTCTGCTGCGATTCCTGGTCTGCTCTCGACGGGATCGCATTTGGATCAGGGGAAAATAAGGACCTCATCCTCCGAATACGAGGGTTAACATCCACACTTCAGGATACAGGCCGTCCTGTGACATTCCTATGGATACCCAGTCATGTCGGTATCTTGGGGAATGAGGCAGCAGATGGCCTTGCCAAGACTGGCTGCAACAAGGCCACACCTGACTACGTTGTTCCTCGAACATTTTTACAGCTTAGGACCCAAATTCGCTGCAAACAGAGAGAAGCTCGGGAAGGAGCCGTCCCCCTGGACTCCCCGCCCACCTGGTACAATATCCTCCGTAAACTTTCTGACCTCTCGTACTTCTATGGGAAAGTGTCGCGGAAAAGGGACGTGATTGCTGCCCATATCATCATCGGGTATGACTTTGCTTGGGAGATTGGTATCCCCGCCTCCCTTGAACAACGCGCTTGTGCATTATGCAGAAGACCCGACAGCCGCACCCTTGTCCTCTACCTCCGAAGATGTCCCCACACACAACGCTTCCGTGACGCCTGCTGGACCACCACTCCACGACCCCCTGACGGAGACACGATGATCCTCCCCATACTGGCCAGATATTATGTAAATAATATTGATGTGTTGAAGGAATATCCTTCCTTCCTTAGGCTTTAGTAAGCCCCTTTATAATATTTATACTGTATATACTTGTGACACTTGCCAGATGCTTCTGGTGTTATTGTACAGGGGTACCTAGTGACAGCACTAGGATCCCGGTTCCTTTATCAGGGAATAAAGTATTGAAATTGAAATTTAATAGATTAGTCAGGCACGAAAGCCCACTTGTGAAGCCATGCTGGAAATCATTGGTCAACTTGTGTTTCTCGGGGTGATTTTGAATTGAGTTTGAAATGATTGCTTCCCGAAATTTGCCTGCAATTGATGCTAAACTGATCTATCGCCCTTGAAAATCGGTATCACATTAGCTATCCTCCAGGATTCTGGTATTAAACCCGTTTTTAATGATATGTTAAACAAGTTTGATAAGCGCATACTAAGTTCTTCCTTACATTCCTTTAATACTCCGGCAAATATCTCGTCGGGTGACTTATTAGGTTTTACTAACATCGTTACTAGTCACTACTAATTCTCTTAATTTTCTTCACTATCTCTGTAAGCAGTCGGTGCCTCGAGTATCATGTTTGAGTTTTACGTTGTGAAAACAGATGAAACATATATGTTCAGAATACGAATATTGCTCATTTCTACGTCGTTATCAGTTTGCTCGTCGGTAACTGACTATATTGCATAGTTGGTCAACCGCCGATTTTACTAAAAATCGATTCGAGACGCCGTGGAATCAGCGGGGAAGACAGAAACAGAGACATTACAGTAAGTAGGACTGGCCCTTATAGTAAGACTTACCATGCTTGAACAAAAAACAACAATTAATATCGCTATTTATAAATGGATAATACAAAAGTGACAAGAATGGAAAAGAGGACGACATGACAGAACACATATTTGGGTAATTATAAATAGTGATGTCTTTCAACTATTAACGGCATCAAAATCCACCTCGCCAAATGCTTATTGGGAACCACAGCCGTCAACCATTTTGGGCATCAGGTGTTCGCTGGAGACAGACAACCTCTCCCGCAGAAGGTGGAGGCCATACGGGACTTCCCAGCACCAACCAACGCCGCGAGACTGGGCATTGAAAACTACCGCGGCCTTATCCTGCACGTCACCGACATGCTACGCTCCCTGTATAACCTCTTGAAGGGCCTCCCACGCCACTCCAAACGACCCCTCCAACGGACACCAGCGACAGACCAAGCCTTCTCCAAGTTCAAGGGCGACATCACCTCACTCACACAACTGGTTCACCCCGCTCAGCATGCCCCTACCACCCTCACCACTGATGCCTCCTCTACAGCAGTGGCGGCTATGCTGCAACTGGAAATCCAGGGCATTCTCACCTCCATCGCCTTCAAACCCACGAATTGAGCTGTAGTGCTTTTGACCGAAAGTTGCTGGCCTTAAATGTGAATATCAGAAATGTCTGATTTTATTAAGTTCGTGCAACCTCTCACCCCCCCCAAGGCTTAAAACTGTTTCCATTAACCCTTTCATTAGTAGTGTCGCACTTTAATATTTTATTCTAGATTGTAAAAGGTGAATGAAATGGAAATTAAAAATCTTTGTAGCCCAGCGATTCTTAACCTTTTTTGTTGTGATCCAAATTATGGTGGTGGGGATATCTCTTTGACCCATGTCTTCATTTCATTTCTAATAAATTTAATTAATGATAAAATAAATAGAGATTACTTGAATATATAATAAATTTGGGTCGCAACCTTGGGGTTAAGAGCCACTGCTGTTAAGGATGTTGTGCACGACTAGTGAGTTGTGGAGAGCTACGTGGAACAATAACAACACTTACCTATTTACAAGTTCTGCTTTGTTTCCTTTTACTGGCAGTCCTCTACACTCCAGCCACCGTATCACCTGGTTACCAGTATGTTGGAGAACATAAGGATGTAGAAATTTTGCCCCAGGTGCACCATCTTAGGTAAAATAATGGCAAATGAATGAGACACCATCCTGGCCGTTCCGAGTGTAAACAACGTTTTGTCCTCAGCACCGCCCACAACTGTGACGTCAATCTTGTCACGTGTTTTAGTTTGGTACATTTGGAAAAAACAGTTTGTCTTCGCCTCTCTTGCTACTTTTACCTCATGATTTTCTTCCTTTTGTTATTTCGGTCTTAACTCTTCTGGTCAATACTTTATAATAATCTCGGAGGTAAACGTCACCACGATTAATTCTCGTACCTTTAGCCCTTGTTTGTCATATAATATTCTTTAAATAATTATTCAACCATTTGGGGTCATTGTTACATGATCTGAGTTTCCTGTATGGTATATTCTACCTTTGGGCAGTGAGTAACTCATTGTTTAAATTGTTATGGTACTCGTCAACCTCATATCCTGTGGTCAGTTCACCTACTCATCCTCCCTTACCAAATTTTTCCTGAAGTTTAACCACCCTAACGCTCACCTAACCTAACGCTATCCTAACCTAAGGCTATCCTCAGTTAGGCTAGATTAAGTTAGGTTAGTTTTAGGCTAGATTTATTCAACTTAGGTTAGGTTATGTTAGCGTTAGGTTAATTTACTTCTAGGATAGATTAGATTAGCACTAGGGTGGTTAACCTTCAGGTGAAATAAGCTGGGGAGAATATTAAGGAGTTGACATACCTATTACACCTGTTCATCTTCCTTCACATCTTTATTAATTCTCTCTACACCTGTCTTTCTTACCTGTAGTGACTGTCTCTCTTATTACCAACTTTCGTCATTCTTTTCGTTGTCTTGTCCCCTTTTATGTCTATCTCTCTCCCTCTATCTCTTTTCTCTCTCGTTGTAAGTTTTCTATTTCGTTTATCTTTCACTTTTATCTCTGTACGTTTCTTAACTTCTCTTATTTCGTGTCTCATGGACTTTACTTTTTTTCTGTCTCTCTCCTTGATCTCTCAGTCTTTCTAATTCCTCCGTCTCTCTCTCTCTCTTCTTATTCCTCATTCTCTACGTGTCTATATATCTCATTTACCGCGTCTGTCTTTCCATCTCTCTATACACACACTGTAAACTGCCTCTCTTGAGGGTCATCTGTCTATCTGTTTGTGTCTGACTGTTTGTCTTTCTTGTCTGTCTGTCTGTCTACCCGTCTGTGTGTGTGTGTGTGTGTGTGTCTATCCTCCTGTGTCCTCGTCTTACACCGCTATCATCCATTTTCCTTACTTCCTCCCCTCACCTCTCCTCTCCCTCTGTTCTCCTTTCTCCTCTCGTTCTACCCTTTCCTCCATTTTTTGTACACCTTGTCTCTCCCCTTGTTACTTCTCTCCTTCCCCTTCATTTTCCTCTCGTCATTATTCCTTTTCTAACTCCCCTCCTCCTCCTCCTTCTCTTCCTCCGTCTCTCTTTCCCCATTTTTATCTCGTCTTCTCTTTCTTCCCCCTCTTCCGTTCGCTTCTCTGTTCCCCTTCTTCGTTCTCTCCCTCTTTCTCTTCTCCTTCTTCCCCTTTCCCTTCCCCCCATTGCTTACATACATCGGGTTTCTCAGTAATTACTTCATCTATTTGCACTTGCCATCTCTCTCTGCCTCTACGTCTTCCTCACATATCAAATAATATATTTCATGTTTACCAAGAAACATATTTACATTCATGAGGGAAGATACACAAATATATTTCTCTGATGATAAGTTCAATAATCAGTTTAGGATACAGTAGTAGTAGTAGTAGTAGTATTTGTAGTAATAATAAATAGAAGTATAGTAGTAATAGTATTTGTAGTAGTAGTAGCTAGGATAGCTACTTATGTATTAAGATATTTAATTTTAAGGTAATAAAATGGAGGCGAAGGTGTGGCCATTAGGGGAGGCTGGAGGCAACGTTTATTAAAAAAAGTATATAATAATAGTAGTAATAGTAGTAGTAGCAGAACGACAGCACGGCCAAAGTGATAAGTTGCAGCAACTGATGTAGCAAGTACCAGACAATTTGAAAAACAGAAGCTATAGTGCAGGAGGTGGGCGCCTCGAACTGGTTAACTACGTTACCGATAAGGGCAAATGGTTTCAGTCTCAATAAACAAGAATTTACAGATGACAAGGCTCTAAGGTACGGTAGGCCAGTAGAAAGTTTGCCCTCCCAAAGCGTGTGTGGCTCTTCCTATGACGTCAATCACGCCATGGTGTGCAAGAAAGGGGGCTTCATATGCATGAGGCATGACGAAGTAAGGGATCTCACAGCAAATATGTTGAAGGAAATCTGTCGTGATGTCAGGGTAGAACCGACTCTCCTTCCATTAGACAGTGAGAATTTCCAACACAGAACTTCAAACACATCCAATGAAGCCCGTGTTGACGTCAGTGCTCGAGGATTCTGGACGTGGGGACAGCGAGCCTTCCTCGACATCAGGATTTTTTATCCCATGGCCGCATGTCACCGTAACTTAGCTCGCGATGCTGCACACAGGAGGAACGAGAACGACAAGATAAGGGCATATGGGGAGAGAATTCAGAACGTTGATCAAAGCAGCTTCACTCATCTGGTGTACACAACCTCTGATTGGATGGGACCAAGTGCAAGATGTTTCTACGCCAGACTCGCGGAGCTGATATCCGAACAGAAGCAGCATCCCAGAAGTTATGTTACACCCTAGATGAGATGTCGACTGTCCTCTGGGCTTAGGTCTGCTTTGCTGTGCCTCAGGGAAACGAGAGCATCGGCCCCAAAGCCGACAACAGCTGCAGATGTTGACTATGAGGCAAGTCACTGAATGCTGCATAGATCTGCGGCTCAACTAACTCAACACAGCTAGTATAGCTACTTATGTATCAGGATATTTAATCTTAAGGTAATAAAATGGCGGCGAAGGTGTGACTATTGGGGGAGGATGGAGGCCACGTTTAAAAAGTAGTAGTAGTAGTAGTAGTAGTAGTAGTAGTAGTAGTAGTAGTAGTAGTAGTAGTAGTAGTAGTAGTAGTGGTAATAATAGTATTTGTAGTAACAGTGATAGTAGTAGCAGTGGTACTGGTAGTACTAGCAGTAGTAGTAATATTAGTATTATGTAGTAGTAGTAACCAATAGCAGTAGTAAGTAGTAATAGTTATAGTAGTAGTAATAGTAGTAGTGTTAAATAATAGTAATATTAAGTCGTAGTACGTGTAATAGTAAATAATAGTTGCAGTAAATAGTAATAATAGCAGTAATAGTTATAGTAAGTAGTAATAATAGTAATAATATAGTAGTAGTGTCGTCAACATCAATTTCTCCTCACAATTTACAATTTTATACACATCATTTCCACATGGTATTACACAATTGCATTCAACACATTGTACTACACACATCACCTACACACCAGGATACAATTTAGGTAATACGTAACGCCAGAGAGAACACGACTCAGACGCGTAATAAACAGGATATCTTCACGTCTTGTAAGGTCCTTGTTGTCTTCTCCTGCCCGCACCCCTGTACAGTTCAAGTATTTTAATTCACTCGATAATTCTCGTATTTAAAAAGAGGAGTATTATTCTATTCTATTGTTCCTGTATAATTTTCTTCAGTAATTAGTGTTATCCTAATCAGGTGTTATCGATATTGTTATTATTGTTTATTGTTTATTCTGTTCTTTTCAGTGTCGTTATCATGGTCGTTAAGTGTTTATTAGTATGACTATTATCATTATCATCATTAACAATTCATCATTATTACTAGCATCATCATTATCATCACCATCGTTCAATAGTCATCATGATCTGTTATATTTCCATCATTGTAAATTTGAGTAGTCCAGTCCGTAGATTTGTGTGTAGAAGCCGCGGGAGAGAGAGGCGCGGGGTAGGTGGGGATGATAGATAGATAGATAGAGAGAGAGAGAGAGAGAGAGAGAGAGAGAGAGAGAGAGAGAGAAGGAAGCATAGGGAAAGAGAGCCAGAGACGTGAGGCAGGTGAGAGTGGAGGGAGAGTGACGTGAGAGGGGACCATCAGGAAGGAACTGACCCTGACTACCAATCCCCCCTCTCCTTCCCTCTCACCCCTCTACTCCCCTCTCCACCCTCTTCATTAGTACTAAGCTTTGTTTAAAATGTTTAGATTAACCATTTCAATATTTGTCTGTAAATTAAAGCAGTTGTGTTCATTATAGCAAGTCTTTGTGTGTGCGTGTGTGTGTTACCTCGAGCGTTAGTATCTTATCTGTAAACATCACGGGGGAAAATTAATCATATCTGGTGAGCATTGTCTTTGTTTAATGTCATATTTGTGTGTTTGTTGTAGCTAATTATTTATGTCATTGTTGGGGTACTAATGTATTTCTAGGATTATTTCACCTGAAGATTCCCCCAGTTCGTTTCACCTGAAGTTAAACCACCCGAACGATACCTGAGGTGAGTTAGGTGAGGTTAGGGTAGGTTAGGTTAGGAAATGCTAGGTGAAGGTACGTTACATTAGGGTAGGTATGCTTTAGGGTGGTTAAAATTCCTGTGAAATAAGCTAGGGGCTAATCTTCAGGTGAAATAAGCTGGGGCTAATCTTCAGGTGAAATAAGCTGGGGCTAATCTTCAGGTGAAATAATCTGGGGCTAATCTTCATGTGAAATAAGCTAGGGGCTAATCTTCAGGTGAAATAAGCTGGGGTTAATCTTCAGGTGAAATAAGCTGGGGCTAATCTTCAGCGGATCCTATCTCTGGGCTTCCACAACTTAAGGCCTCTAAGCGGGTATAAAATTCTCACGTCAGATCATACACTTGACAACGACTTTCAGAAATTATAAAAATTCCTTCTCTGTAGCTGTGGTGCTGGTGCTATTGTGGTGCTATTGTGGTTGCGTTGTGGTTGTAGTGCTGTGGTTGTAGTGCTGTGGTTGTAGTGCTGTTGTGGTTATGATGATGTGTTTGTGGTACTTTTGTGGTTGTAGTGCTGTTGTGGTTGTAGTGCTGTTGTGGTTATGATGATGTGTTTGTGGTACTTTTGTGGTTGTGATGCTGTTAAAGTTGTGGCTGTAGTGCTGTTGGTGTAATTGTGGCGTTGTTGCGGTACTGTTGAGGTTATGGCTACAGTGGTGTTATGGTTGTGGTGTTGTGATTGTAATGGTGTTATAGTTGTGGTGGTTATGGTTGTTTTAGTGTTATTGTTGGTGGTATAATCGTCATTACAGTGCTTTTGAGGTTATGATTATTGTAGTTATAATTGTTCTTGTGATGCTGTTGTATTTCGCATGATGATATTACAGTTGCTTGTAGCGGTTGTAATTGTGCCTGCGGTTATATCTGTATGTTTGTTGAGCTTTCGTAGTTGTGTTTGTGGTACCATTATTGTTATTGCCGTTTGTTACTTCCAGATTATATTATTTGTGTTGCTGTATGTTCCATATCCTTATTGCTTACCTTTCTTGTTGTTCGTTTGAGTTAATGTTACTATAAGTGTGAGCGTAAAAATATATATGTACACACACCTATATATTATAAACAACATATGTACACATCTTCTATATGTTGTCTTGCGTGTGTACATCCATTTACGCGTGTGTAGGTTTCTCTGGGAGTGCTTCGTAGACTCACTTATGCTGTATTACAACTAGTACATCCTACAGCTACCGTAATGACATTTCCCCTCCCCTTATTACTCCTACCTGACCATAACCATGACCACAACACACCTGTACACCACACAAACAGACTCATCACCATTGGCAACACCCTGCAGAATGCTGCTCTCTTGCTGCAGGGATTAGAGTTATCACCCTTCTCCCTCTCTCACTACACAGGTATTCTTTGAAGTTTTCAAGTTTTACATCTCTCTCTGCGTGTGTTCTTCGTGTTGGATTATGTTCATCAGTATTCAACGTGTGGAAAAGTTGTACCGTGTTGTTTATTATTATTCAAGATATCAGTTCAAAATGTTCAACTTACATGTTAAAAAAAAATTAGTCGTCTTTCTGTTGTCAAATTTCTACCACCAGCTTAACCCGAGGACGACCAATGGCATGTATTTGTCTGTCCCTCCTCACTGGAACTCTGGGACAAACACGACTAATGGTGGTATGTTGACCCACAGACCCAGGGCCTTGGCAGTGTGTGTCCGTAGAGTATAGTGATAGCATCTTCACTAGGAGGGAAGGTGAGGGTGGTGAATGAATAGAGGCTAGTGGAAGTTAAGAAAGGAGGCGCCACATATACACACGCTAATGATAAAAATAAATTAAAACAGGCATTACATACTCACACAACACATAACATACACACATTACACACACATAACCAGGACATACACAGACGCACAACACACACACACACCACCTGCACATAGTTACCAACATAGTACCATCAGCTCCAACGGTGGTGGTGGTGAGAGTTGGACGTAGAGTGAATTAATGTTTCAAGTTCACTCTCACAGTTGCCTCGTCAGATAATGAAAACAGATTGAAATAAAGTTATAAACGACAATACAAAAAGCTATATAAGCAGTTTAATTCAGTTCTGGATACATAACTTACCAAGGTTTTTTTTTAGATTTTAATTTTTGTTTCGTTTTTTTGCTTTGCATTGGTTTCATTCTTATAGCTTAGTATTGGTTTCATTTTTATAGCTTTGCAGGTTTAATTTTAATAGCTTTGCATTAGTTTCATTTTTATAGCTTAGTGTTTAATTTGTATAGCTTTGCCTGTTTTCATTTTTATAGCTTAGTATTTTTTTCAATGTTTGTAGCTTTTCATTGTTTTAATTTATTTTCATGTGTTGTCTAATAAATATCCCTTTTTTTGCCGTTTCTGTGCTAGTCAACATATTTCATTTCTTTTGTTAAGTGAACCCTTTTTCTTTACCACACGAGAGGTGATAATTCAAGTGATTCTTCTTATATACTTTTTATACTGATCTTTCCGTGAGGCTTTAAAAGTCGCCATCAAAGTGACTTCGTATATATGTGTATCTTTGTCCATCTTACATCAGGGGATAAAAATAAACAAGACAGTTTTGTTTATCAGTTTTAATAAAGCTTCGTATAAACACATGTAAGGTTAAAACTCTCTCTGTATCACCACCCAACTTGTCTTACCGTCTTGCTGCTGTGGCTAATGGCATTGTGTTTTATCTCTGGATTACTTAAAAGATGCACAGCTGACATTAATGTTATCATCCACTTTGGTATTTAACTCAGGAAACACTAACAGTAATATTATTGTCCTATCGTGTATGTGTGTGTGTGTGTGTGTGTGTGTGTTAGGACTGATTCACCACTAGTGTTAATGTGTTGCTGTAAACATAATTTAGAACTTAATTATCTACCATTAACGTCAGTGTGCTGTTCGTAATCTACTGTACAGCTAAAGTGACCGTGTTGCTCCGAGCTGTTTTAAATGTATTCTACCTACCAGTTTCCCTTATTAACATATTACAAACACCTTGATCTTTCAGTTTTAAGTATTATACACATGTGTTGTTTTACTATTAGCAAGAAGGACATAAGGTTCCTAAAGAGTTTTGATTCAGCTTTACTTAAGGACGGCATTTAGTAACTAGCATAAAAATGTTGACACATTAAATGATCAGTAATTTAATTTAATATACTGACAATCCAGTTAAAATATTCCAATTATTTTCAATTGAATGAAAAAGTTCAACTTCAATATTAATGCATTTTCGATGTATTAAAAAAATGATTTAATTTTCATTTTATTTATTTATTACAGTGACTACAGAAATACAGGAAATTGTGAAGTTACAGAATTTCTACGATTGTGCAAGAGGGAGATAGGTAACTGAGAAATATGCAGGTGGACGATATATGCATGTAGGAATATATGCAGATGAAGAGATATATGCAGATTGGAGATACAGGAAGGTGAGTGGCAATATATGCAGGTAGAAATATATATAGGTTGGGAGATTATATACTGTAGTCTCGGGAGAGAAGATGCAGGTGAAAATAGCAGGGGAAAAAATGCAGATTGGAGGTATATGCAATGGGAGATTATATAACTGCTGGGGAATTATGCAAAAATCTGATGTATATATCCGAGATATACTGTACTGTATGCAAGTGGGATATATAACGTAAGCAAGTGGGATATATAATGTATGCAGGAGGGAGGTATACTGTATGCATGAGGGGGGTATATTGTATGCAAGTCAAAGATATATGCAGGTGGGGGTATGTATGTACAGGTGAACTAGATGCAGGTGTTGGACACATGACAGTAGGACGGGGGAAGTATGCACAGGAGCCACACACAGAGGTGGGGTAAATATGCAGGTGGGATATTTACAGATGTTAAAAAGTGGAAATTGGGAACGTACAGTTCTAGGAAGTGAGGGATATCAGAACGTACTTTGGAGAGGTGTGAAAGAGGGATTATTCGTAAAATTGTTGAAATAGGAAAAATCTAATAAACATACAGAGTTTAGAACATAACAGTAGCAGAAATTGTTAAGTTACATTTCAACAGTGAAGTATAAGGTCATGTTGCATTAGAACTGAGATGGCAGGTTAACTATGGAACTAGTTAAGTTACGTAACATGAAATAAAATATATACTAATAAAGGCAAAATAAAAAATAGAAGTCAAACTCTGGACATAAATAACGTATGTTGAATTAAAAAGTACAGAATATAAAAGCCGCAACAAGAAAATAGGAAATATGTGTAAACTATTGGGAAAAAAGGGAGCAGTTGCGCCACAGGAAATAGGAAATATATGGTAGAGGGGGAAACGTCGGTACAAAGCGGAAAATGGGGAGAGTCGAGCCAGTAGATTAAAGGTCGGACAAAACGGTGATAATTAGAAATGTGAGTAGATAGATGTTTAGTAATGGTTGAAACAGGAAGTTTATTGAGCTGTGATATTACTGTGTATGTGTAAATAAAAAGTGTGTAGTGTGATGATATGATGTGTGTGTGTGATGTGTGTATAGAATAGTGTAGTGTGTGTGCATGTATTTATGATGTGTGTGTTTGTGTGGCGAGTGTGTTTTTGATGTGTGTGTGTGTGTAGGGTGCGAGTGAGTAGTGTGTGATGTGTGTAGTGTAGTGTAGTGTGAGTGCATGTATTTGTGTGGTGTGCGTGTGTGTGTGTTTAAGAAAGAAATTGAATATGTACGTACATCAATAGTGTGAATAGTCGATTACGTAATCGCTGGTGCCGAGGACTCTTAAGAAATGTGTGATTACGCAAGAGGTGGACATTGACAACATTTAATAATAGAAATTGAAAATGCAACATGTAGAACGCACACAAATGAAAACCAC
The DNA here is from genome assembly GCF_018991925.1 of Homarus americanus. Lineage (NCBI taxonomy): Eukaryota > Metazoa > Arthropoda > Malacostraca > Decapoda > Nephropidae > Homarus > Homarus americanus. The sequence continues at coordinate 7,265,669 of NW_024756914.1, forward strand.
AATAATTACGAGAGCGCCAAGACATACATACAAAGTTATCTGAAGACGAATATATCCCCCCGAGCTTATACATGTGAGACAGGCGGACAAACTCATCAAAGAAAAACTATCCTTGGCACTCGGGCGTCACACATCCACACACGCACCATTTATACCAAATTACGTGAATATCCTTTAGAATGAATTAGACAAACTTCAGACTACTCAGATAGAGACAGACAGACACACATACATACATACCGATAGCTATAAGCCCCTCCCTAGGTCTGATGAATACAAATTAGTGAAAGTAAAGACAATTAAGGATGACAAAAAAAAATAGCGAGGAGAAACTAAACAAGGACAGTAGGACCCACGTAACAATGAACACACGTCGTATATGAAAGATAAGGAGTGATAGTAATAACAGTAAACACACCTGGTAGTGAAGATTAGACAAACACAGATAAAAGATATGCTTGTAGGTAATGACAATAAGGTAACGAATTGAATAAGTATGAAAGGAAATGTAAAAAGCAATATGAATAATGTTGAAGGAAAAATGTAAATTGATGTGTTGATAAAATGCCTAAAATCGAGTCAGGTAAATAGAAAAACGTGCCTAAAAAACATGACTCCAGCTAAAATCTACAGTAGATATGTATAAATGATAAAGTTCCTAAATGTTGCATATACTGAAGGTAATCAAACCTATAGCCAAAAAATTTACACAATATACGAATACTATACCTAAAATATGACTGTACTAAGGTAAATGAGAATTCTACCTAAAATGGCAAGAATGCATTTCAAGAGCATCACCACTAGAGGACTTTCGGTCACTTTAATTAAGGATGAAAGTCAAAGATAGCTATTAACTACCCCATAAAAATTGTCAATGTTTATAAAAAAAAAAAAAAAAAGTGTCCTATATTCTCAAACATTATATTGCCATTTTGGTGAAAAAAGTTGCCCTGTAGACGTCCATAAAATTATTGTCAAATGAATAAAAAACATGTCCTCTTTAATATTGCCAAAGTACGGTTCTCATCGACTTTTTTTTTCATTCATTAATTCATCCTCTTCATACATTCATTGTTAGTTCTTATTCACACCATCTTAGTATATTTACTCTCTTCATCGTTCCAGCTATACTAATCCATGTCATTCATATATTATCTCTCTCGTCCATTGTGTGCCAAGACAGACCGGGTTCTTGCGAATCATTTGTCACATGTCATTACCCATCCGAGAGCACTGTGAGTTAGTACAGTGCCTCAACTAATCCACTAACAAAACATACTGTAAGTCATCCGCTACAAACTAAAAGTCATCCACACCACCCAAAAGTCATCCAACACACTAAAAGTTACCCACACCACACACGTCATCCACACCACTAAAATTCATCCACAACAACAAAGTCATCCACAACACAACAGTCACCCACTACACAACAAAGCCAACCACAACATACTAAAGTTATCCACAACACTACATCTTACCCGTCTCCTCATTGGTCTTCCCATCTTTGTGGTTTATTCAATTTCCCGTGTAATCTTTCACCGCCAAGTCTCCCTCCCACTTTACTCACTCAATCGTTCTGAGAGCCATTTACTCATCTACTTTTATTGTTTGTTTACCTTTTGGATTATGTGTTTTTTCCGACGTTATCTTTGCCTAAGTTCACTCACATTCACCCGGGCTGGTATAACCTCACGCAAGAGTCGTTCATTTTCATTCATTCTCAGTTAAAATCTTTTGAAGACTTGTTCGCCCGTCCTTAAGTTGAATAAGTGTGGTTTATCTATTTACGTGTGCACTCTCAATGTCTTAAATCATCCCTAACTCGTGGCTTATTCATATGCCTGTGTATTATTATTAACCTCAAAATTTCAACTTACTCACTACTCACGTATATTGTTCAAACTTGACTCACTAGTTAAGACAAGCTCACTCACCAAACCCCAAGACTCACTCTCTCCACTGGTCTCAAAATTCAACTCGCTCACTAACCCAACCTCAAATCACACTCCACTTAGCCTACACGTCATAGCATTTATTCAGTCGCTCTTCTTTGTCCTGTGTCAGTCTTCCCTTCTCAGAATCTCTCAAAAGACTCGCACTCGACCTTAACCTCTCCTCCTACATTTCAACTTTCAATACCTTACAAGCGTTTCAAAGAAATCATAGCAACACAGCTTTTACCCCCTCTATCCTGCTGAACAACACAGTAGGAGGGTATTCTATCAGTCAACACACTTTTACACACACCCTAGCCAATAGTCATAAAACACTCATTCCCAACTCTAAATACCTGTGCTATCTAGCCTACCCATAACACACATGACTCCCACCTACCGTAGCATATTTTAATGGAGGTCTCCCTAATTTGATCCCATGATTGGTTTTTAAGTAATGAAGTCATCAGTGTACACCAAATGTGGTTTTAAGTTGGCTGGAGGACCAGTGCCGACCCACCCACAAGCAGTTTATCTTACTCGTACACCACTGTTCACCCAATCCACGGCCAGGACCTCAAAAGACGCTTCTCTTCTCTAAAATTAATACCAATTGACGTGAAAATTCTATGAAGATTTGATGTCTTAAACGTACTAATTATATTTGGATTATCCAGGTATGCAAGGCGATGAAAGGAAAAGCTAAACCACACCTGACCTGGCACCAAAATAAGTGGTCCCATTATTATTTCACAAGTCAATTGAAAAGGTGGTGTATTCTCCAACACAGTATAAACACAATGACCATTTTCTTGCCAGTTGAGGTCAGAATTTTTTTAACTTCAAAAATTCTGCCTCGTGACAATTTCCCCACTATCTAATAATACAAGAAGTACTATTTTACCAGAGTATAACATGACCCGTTAAACTAAGTGGGATGTCACTGGTTAGATCCACCTTGTTGACGCCAGAAACGGGTGTTAAATCTGAAGATCAACTGCACATTGAAAAAGGGAAGTAATTGAAAATCTAATCGCTATCATGTTTAACATTTTATTAGAACTGCGTTTTAAAATGTGTATAGCCCATCCGGTGTAATGTCCATGTACAGGTCCCTGAGGCTGTGTCATTCTCCCGGTACATGTCCGAGTGCCCAAGTAAACCTATGCCACGGGGTTCTTCCTCTACCAGTAATACTCAAACCCTCAAGGCCATTCACTCATACTCTTCTTTTTATCCTCTTTATTGTACAAGCTTCTTTATAATTTCTTGTTTACTTACAACAAAGTAATTGGGCCACATTTTGTTATGAAGTTTGGTAGTGTTGTGAGCTTGTGACAGCAACTGCACCATCTTCACGACAACTTCCTGATGTCAACTACCATCTTTCCTTCACCTGTGTTAAGAACTGCACAAAAACATCAACAAATCAGAAACTTAGTAATTGTTGAAAACTACAAAGTCGGCAAGCCGTGTCACAAGTTCACACCACTTAAGTATTGGAAGTAGGTCAATATGTTACACCTTACTGGTTGGAAAATGAGAGCGAACACTGTAGACGGTGGTGGTTGGTGGTGACGCCCCAGACCGTGCTGGGGGCCACACACCACTCAGACACCCACATGATGCCACCCTCCTGGGTCATGTGAGGTGCTCAACTTTATACACTCCACAAGGTTAAGGTCATCGTTTTTCTTCACAAAAACTTTATTTCTCCAATGCATCAATTCTAAATATAGATATATATATATATTAAATATGTGTCCTATCATAAAACATTTTCCTAGTAAAATAACATTTATAGGAATGTATTTGCTATCACCACAAGGAAGATGTGTCCTCCAGAGGACGGGGTAGAGGACGCCCTGACGAGGCTGGTCAGCAAGCGTCCAGCAGAGTTGCTCACTCAATCCGGCTCCACT
>NW_024756914.1:7272030-7432030 GCF_018991925.1 Homarus americanus
TCCTCAGGGGAGGGTAGGATGTGTGCTGAGGAGAGAAAGAGAGAGAGGAGGCAATGTGCTGGAAAGGGGAGGGTGTTAGTATTGGAGAGGGAGAGAAGGGTGTGTCTGTTGAGTGGGGCGGGGGGTGGTGGTAGATTTTGTGTGCTGGGGAGGGACATAGTATGTACTGGGGAGGATGTGTGTTGGAGAAGGGCAAGTGCTGAGAGAGGGAGTGTGCTTAGGTTTGGTTACGTATTGGGGTGGGTGGTGAGGGGGGGGGGAGGAAGTATGTGAAGTGTGTGTCCTGGGGAGGGTGTGTGATGGGGAGTGTGTGTCCTGGGGGAGGGTGTGTGCTGGGGAGGGTGTGTGCTAGGGGAGGGTGTGTGCTAGGGGAGGGTGTGTGCTAGGGGAGGGAGGTTGTGCTGGGGGAGGTTAGTACACAGATCAAGGGAAGGAGGAGGCAGAAGGATAGACGGTTAGTAAAACAAGATATAAACATGTCTTGCAATAATTTATTGTTTAAGGTTTCAACATGGAAAAGTACAAATATTGCAATACAACCAAAACTACCTTTGGAAACGACAACAAGATCGATCTGCATCGCTGTGTACAAAAATTGGTCAGGGGCTTCTCCAGCTCAGCCTGAGGTTGTGCAACTGGGGTGGGCTCTGGGGACCAAAGCGGCCAACAACTTATTATTAAAAAATACATTCACCTGGCAGGCAAAACCATCAAGCCAATATCACATGTTTGTTTTTAATGCACTGTTTGGGGCTGGTTTTACTACTATTATTATATTTTGGTGAATTAGCCAACTTGATGAGAATTGTAAGGGAGGCGGCACCCCGTGACCAAAGGGTTAGTGAGGGAGGGTGCTCGCGCACGTTGGTTCTAATTATTTTTATTATTATTAAAAAAACAACAACACCTGCTGGGGGTTATGATCCAGCTCGCTCTTCCCCCAGCGGCCCTCACCCACAGTGCACCAACCCTCGCGGCCTAAAACATCGGTAAATAAATAAACAGCGGTGGAAAGCTCCCTGCTCAACTTTTTGGTTAATTGTTCAGGTCCTTGCCAAAATCACAATTGCCTCATTACGAGTGACAGGAAACATGAGGGCAAGAAGAACGCGGGTGGTGGTGGCATTTTGGGCTGCAGAGCAAAGTTTGGGGCACCTTGCAGGAGGAGGGGGAGGACCAGGATAGGGGTCAGGAGGGATGGGGAGGGGGTGTTTTAAAGAGGTATATGACAAATAGAAAGTGGAGGAAGAAAAAAGAAAGAAGACAAAGGGTGGGCGAGGAAGTGGAGGAGGCAGAGGAACAGGAGAGGCTCGGCCGGTCGGCGCGCCTCCAAGAGCGACTGACAACTCAAAGATAACGGAGACCGGATCCCAGCGAAAATTGAAGGGGGAACTTACATGAACTGGCAAAGAACTTATGATCTACAACTTTGTTTAGTGTCTAAGACTGCTGGAACACAAATACACGACAAAACCAATGGTTAAGTACTTGGGTAATACGAGCAGTACAGTATTCAAACCAAAGTCGATGGGAGAGAGTTTGGCCATTCCAGTTGTGGGCGTAGGGCAGCAGTATGATACCTTCGTGGCCGCGCGCGGGGGCGGGCTGTCTCGGGGGTCCTCGTAGGCTCTGCTAAAATTATTTCTTACTTCATATCTCAAATTACAAATATGTCATCTGGATTTTCTTTTAATTTCCTTTGCGAACATGTGACCAAAATAACCAAAATCCAACCCATGGCTCTACACTCGACAAGTTAAACAAGCAAACAGATAGACTAATGACACATTAAATATAATAATATTAATAGTTAGACTACGGTAACTTATACAGAAGCGCTCATACTATATGCCTGTATATCGGATTATTACTCTAAATAAGAAGAATGATAATTATCAGGAGAAAAGTCTTACGTGCTAAAGATGTCAGGAGACAAAACCCGGGTGTGGGTGCTCTGCTGTCCCCGCCCATGCGCATGGCCTGGTGAGGGCGGCGCAGGCGTGGTGATGGTGGGTGCCAGGGCGGGGGGCAGCGCGTACGACGCCCGGAGGTAATGTAAACCATACACACAGACACCTAGCGGCGGCACTCTACAGAAGCTGAACAGTACAGAAGGAGGTGGCCATTCCATGACATGTGGCGGGGCATGGCGTGGGCGGCAGAGCTGGCTGCCGCCCACTCGGGGGCAACACAACAACCAAAGTGGCGCCTACAGGCGGCAACTGAGTCAGCCCGGGCCAGCGGTGGTCAGGCCCCCGAGCCAAGATGAGCGGCCGGTGCGGGCCGCCCGCCCGCCCTCGCCCCCACCTATCCAGGCCAGATGGATGGGTGGCGTAGGTGGGCGGGTGGGTCAACAACGGGTGGTGCGGTGACGCCGCAGGGAGGCTAGGTGAGGCTGCCTGTGCTCCCCACCACAACGGACTGGTGACGGCAGGGCTGGTAAACAATTGCATATGTAACTAGAATGGCCAGTCTAACACCAACAAAGTCCTGCCTGGTTTAACGGGCAGAAAAGTAAAGGTGGCTGCGTGACGTGGCTGGTCACCGCGGCGACCAGGGTGACCGGGGTCCCGCGGCCGCGCGCGGCGGACACCCGTGCCAGGCGGCGCGCTAGCTGGCGGCTGCCCGACACTATCATCATGTACTTCACGTGGCAAATCAAGAATTGGCGGGTGTGGAAACATACGGCCAAGGCTCGGGTCACCATCCCCAGCGGTATTTGCTCAAAAATTCATCTGTAACACTTACAAAATAGTTGTGCCAGAGATGGTGTCCCAAGGCGTTTTATAATAAAAATTTAGATTTGAAACCACTACTTCTCTTTGGATGACTTTTATTATAATCTTCATAGACTACTCTACAATAAGAGTCGGATAAAAGACATTATTGCATCATTTGTTGTCGAGGTATTCGGATTAGACCCCCAAAGTCGTTAACAAGTTGCAGTTTAGACTCAATACAAACACAGACACAGAGAACATGGAATGATTGAGTGAGAGCTTGCGAAACAACGTGGCACCAGAGAACTTCCCTCCAGGACGCACGCACGTAGACACGCACCCGCCACGGCCGCCCTCCCATCCCCACCCTCGCCGCCCGCCCGTCCGCCAGCCATCGCCGCCACTGTCACGGAGGTAGTGGCGGCGGCGGCGTGAGGGGACGATGCGAGCTGCGGTGCCGGGGGCGGAAAGGGCAGCACTGGTGGGCGGCGGGCGGCGTGAACCAAGCACCAAGACGGGCGTAGCGGGCAGCATTGGTGACGCCTGCGGGTGACGCGGCGTGCAGGGCCCGTCAGCCGGAGTGGGAGTGTGGCGTTAAACCTAGTAGGCTACAACACACAAAGAGGAGAAAAGGTTTACATTACATATACAATAAATCCAAGTGTTGGGAGACATGCGGAGTGTGGCTGTAAGGGCCATGGTGCGGGCGGGAACCGGCGTGGGCGGCCCAAGGCGCGGGTGGTTTGTGCTATCGACGGGTCCCGCCCACGCGCGCGCCCTCGCCCCCACCATCGCCCGGGAACCAATTTGGTTGGGTACACAATCTGGAGGCGAGTAGGAGACTCCGCATGCTCCCTTCTAAGAGGAATAATAATATGAACAATATTCAAACTAGACTTGAATAATATACAAGAAGATGACAAATAGATACAATAATATATTATAAATTACGATACTAGATACGCGGTAAAATGCAAACTGAATGCATCGTAATCGACAAACACATTGACAGACTGGGTTTTACGTGTGCGGCAGCGAGCGAAGTCGGAGTGCCGCACCACCACCACCAGTCGCGCCACATAGTCACTGCTTGTGGCAGAGGGGCGACGGCTCCGACTCGCTGCACCGCCCGCGTTACTAGGGCAGTGTCCGCCCACCCCCGTCCGCCGCCGCCTACTCGGGGGTGGCCACACTGCCAGCCACGTGAAGGGGCGCCGCTAGGGGAGGGCGGCACCGGGGAATTTGCATCCGTAAAGTCCTTCACTCTGTGGCGCGGTCCGGTGGTGGACAGCGGGCCGCACCCCTGACCAGGAACACGGCCCCAGCCAGAGGGGCGGCCCACCTGGCCAAACACTCCGCCTGAGCAGGTAAACTATCAACCGTCCAACACTTACACCTGCGCCCAACTTTTCCTTTGAACGAACATTATTCTGAGATCCAACTGTTAATGCACCTTTGGTTACACTGAGTATAGGATTTATCATGCAATACACGTGTTTACCATCTTAATAAATAAATCCTGAAACCAAAGTCTGTGGGTACTGACTCCCGCAAAAATGTATTGAGGGAGGCAGCGTGGCCGACGGGCGGGTGCTGCGGGCGGCGTGGGCGTGGTTACATCAGCCTCAGGACTTCCCTCACGCCCATCTCTACCTCACATCCCACTCACAACCCGCCAATTCCCCCACAAATTTACTTCCATTAACATTTAATTGTTGCTTACCGAAAATATCCCTGCAGTTCCGTGAGCAAAGGCTTTTAATGCTAAGATTTGTGACTTAAATTCCTTGCCCTGAAATGAAGCAACACAATTCATTTTGCTGGTGAGGGTTGATTAAGTAGTAGAGCTAGCGAGCGAGCGAGCAAGCGAGCAAGTGAGTGAGTGAGTGGGTGGTGGTAGAGGTGGTGAGAGCGTGAGGGAGGCACCGCTGGGGGGATAGTGGCCCCTACCCACCACCACCTATCCCGTGTGGCACCGCCGCCTAGCCTCGCGCGAGTCACCTTTGGGGCAGTCGACTAGAACGCAAATATTTGTGACGGAAAGAGGAATGTATCTGTTCACCTGCGCTTCATTAACATCAAATCTATTCAACAAGAAGTACCATTATCAATATTAATCTATTTCGTTGATTCATTCATAGAGGGATAATATGAACGGGGGTGATAGCAATCTTTCATATATATTCTCAGCATAAAAATACCTTCACAAACTACTTTTCAACAGTCCTAACAACAACTGTAATTACCTCATAGGCAACAGTCCCCAGAGTACAAACCATCTACATGTCCAGCCTAGAGAGACCAGCATCCACACCATCCTTATCTAAATCTTGGCACCGTACACCAAGAAACCCAAAACAGTGGCACCCATCTACGTCAAACCTTTGCCTTCCAGACCCTAAGATATTTTTTGCTCAATTTTTTTTTTTTTTTTACTTTTTGTATGTCCTTGCTTCCTTGATGTTTAAAATTGGGTACATGTGTGTTACATTTGTTGGCCTTCCCAAGAGGGCTTTCAACCACTTAATAATTATAGCCCCACAGACATAATTATTATAGACAAGTGCCGACAACTAGCCTTTGGTACTGTATATAAAAAACTGATAAAACTTGTTAAAACCCTCTATGAACAGAAGAACCACCGTGTCTGTTCTTAACGGGTGCTTCGGCGGGTATATAAAGAGGAGTTCCGAAGACTACAATCTCGGTAGAAAAATATCACCCGTACATACACATCTGACACTGAGTGAAATGTAGGGTTGAATAATCTGATGTGCTTCAGAAAAGTCACCCTTACAAATAGGGTGCGCGAAGGGTGAGATTCAAAATCAGACTGCAAAATTCGGAACTCGAATCACAACACTGCCATCTACATATGCTTAACTTATATCGATTGATGCAGGAATAATAATAATAATAATATTAATAATAATCATTAATTATCATTATCATTATTATTATTGACTTATATCGATTGATGCAGGAATGTTATTAGGGTTCTTTATCTAAATTTCTGTACAAAAATAGACACATTTTCTCAAGATAATCTTTAGGTTTGCATGGAAGTTTCCCTTATCCTTACCTTGACAGCAGATTAGTACAGAAGGGTCGATCGTTAAGTAGTCTTTATTGTGACACCTGCTCGAGGACCACGGCTCGAGGACAACCAGTACTTTGTGTGCTTAACTTGCGCGGTTTTATCCTCAAAAACCCAAAACACAAGTCCCAAGAAGCAAACCAAGACGACCAACTCAACGCAACGGTTGGTTATGTGCCCACCATGACGCCCTCGCCGATGCCACGCTCGCTACTCCTGCTGGGGCGGCATGCAATGGGCGGCGGGTGGGTGCGGCGAGGAACATGGGTGGCAGCAGAGGACGGGGATCCTGTCACCCAGCCGCCCGCCCTCACAGCCGCCAGTGTCAGCCTGAGTCCGCCCACTTATTAACTTGGCAGGAGCGGGCGTGGTGCGGGCGGCTGGGTGGCACCACCCCCTACTGGTGCTGTAAACACACATGTGAACAACTAAGGGACCCGTGCGTAAGCTTCGCCGTGCAACGTGTTAGTGGGGAACTAAAAGGGGCCAAATAAAGTGACAACTAAATAAAAAGGCAAACTCAAATAAACAAACTAAATTTATTTCCCAGCCATTCAGAACTAAAATGGTGATTGACATTTGGTGTATACAGAAATAAAGAAAATGTGACAATCATAAAAGACAAGAAATAAACCTTTTTTTCACATTGAAATTATTGAAAAACGTGAAACTACACCTAGGAAAATCAACCTACGATACATAATTGACTTGAAATAAAGACTAGAAAACTTGCTTACTTTTAAGCAAGAACACAACCTAAAAGAAAAAGTGAGATTCTATTGCTGCTCATTATTGACAAGGTAAATAAACACAAAATACTAAACTATTTTCCTTGACAAGGTAAGAAACAAAATACTAACTATTTTTCCACAGACTGGCAAAATAATTCCGTTACACTCATTTCTTTAAGTGTACATTAGTAAAGACAATAAAAATACACTTAGCCTTAAATATGAGATAAATATCAATAAATAAGAGCGCGTGCTTGGTGTGTGTAGGCAGGGTGGCGCGGGGGTGGGCGTGGTACATGCTCACACACACACGCCCACACCTCCCACGCTCACGGGCCTGCCTACACCCACTTCCAGCAGCGCAAACCCATTCACACAAGGTTTTGAGGACTCGACAACTTGACAACTTACAGTATTAATGATATCAGCGGTGAGTGGCGCTCAACAGAGCCCACTACTGGCCTTAGTGCGACTAGCACCTTGTGATACATCCTCACTTAGCCGACTAGTTCTGCTTTGGGATAATCAGATCATATGACTCTTGATAAATTGTTTGTAGTAAGTACGTTCTAATATACATATATTTGGATGGCGGGGGGCGGGCGCAGAACGACCTCCCCGCGAGGGCGCCTCACATGTAGTGCGGCGGGGGGGGTGTGGGGGCCCAGTCCGGGTAGCAGGGGGCCAGGCTGGTGGTGGCTGTGTACCTCAGCCGCCGGTAGCCCCTGCCGTGGCTGCTACAGACATTCCTGTCGCTGCTACAGCTTTTACTGCTGCCAGTTACGGAGTGGGACACCCCAGGGTCCTCTGGACCTGACTAGCACATGACCCCCATGGTGTGGGCCACGCCGTCGTGGGGGGGCCGTGTGGACCACACCCGCCACCGGGAGGAGACGAGTGACGTGGCGGGCAGCGCCTGTGCTGCTGCCCGCAGAGGGCAACAGCTGTGGCGCCCCCGGGCTGCAGCACCGCCACCACAGCCCGGACGTCGGGTAGCGGCCCACCTTAACTCTTGTGCTTGTTGGTCTTGAACGAAACTTGGAGAACACGGTTGCCAAGCGTGTAGCCGTTCAGAGACTGGATGGCGACCACGGCTTCGTCGTAGTTGGTCATGGTGACAAAGCCAAAGCCCTTACATTTGTTGGTCTGTAGGTCGCGGATAACCTTCACGTTCTGCACGGCACCGAAGGGTCCAAAAAGCTGCCACAGGATGTTCTCTTCGGTCTCTGGCGCTAGGTTATAAACGAATATGCACCAACCGGAACCGTTGAGGGCACTGCCGGGGAGGAGGGAGTTCCCCAGCAGGTTATCACCCGACCCGGGGGAATACCTGCGGAGAACACCATCCCCAGTTAGCATCAAACCACAACTCGTGGCACTCACCCACCACCCCATTCACACTACCACTCTTTTTTGTTAACACTCAAACAGCCTGCTTATATATATATACAAGGAAAATCTGGGTGAGTCTTTTAAAAAGTATTGCAAATATGATGAAACTTATTTAAGGCATATTCTCAAATTGAAGCGGCTGTAATTATGATGATATGACGAAAGTGACGTAGTCGTGGTACAGTCATCCCTCCACCCATGCCGGTGCACGGTGCGCCTGGAGCCTGCTGCTCCCTCTTAGTTGCAGCTGTCACTTCATAATCTTGTTAGTGACGGGAGGAATGATGCACAGATGTAGGTAGGGACTAACAGTGGAGGCTCCAGATGCGCCGGTGCACGTGTCATGCTCGTCAGGCCGCTAGTGGCCACTAGTCGCAGGTGTAACCTCCCCAGTGCCACCAGTCGGAGCTGCCAGCAGGGATGCTTGGTGCAAGCCACGCACCACTACAAACCTTCCACCAATCACCAACTATCTAGCCCTCCACCTTATCATTACTACTTTACATCTACCTCCTAGAAAAAATATCTAAAGAATTTACAAGCAATGTTCCTCTAGCCAGGAGGTAAACTTCTACACTGGGTTATGATCATTACCGGCATTATTTGGGAGATAATTTTACTCCAGCATCATCTAATATTAAAACATTAACCAGCATCAACTCTGTCATTACTGCCAGTATATAGTACATAATTTAGCCTATTCTAAGACAGTCACATGTGTAAATGTTTAATGTTAAATTCAATAAACTAAATTTACGTCTAAATTTGATTTGTTTTTCTAAATTTACACATATGCTTCTGCTTGACGAGGAACTATACAAAATCCTATTCTTTAAATTTTAAAATTAAACAAAAGATGTAGCTAATGTTAGGTTGTCTGGCCAGTCACTAAGTCCTATAGCCCTTAACCCATCTGCCTGTCAGTCACCGACACCCTACTACCACCACCTCTCACTACTGGGCGGTAACACACGTTTGTCCTTGCATTACTTAAGCCTATCTCCCCCCACCCACCTGCTGTAAGTGCCTTCTGTCACTCCTTAGGTTCTTTTAGATCATTTGTCTCTCCATACTTTTCTACACGACTCCATGCTCAATGTTTTATTTTTATATTTAGTGTTAGTCCTGTACTTTCATTTCGGTCATTTAATTCACAGCACAAATCAGCCATTTTCGCTCTCCCACTTTTATTCTCACCATGAGGCTAACACCACCCTTCCTTCTCTGTCACCCCGCCTCCCTCCCCACCCCGCCTACCCACCCACCCACCCACCCACCCATCTTCTCTCCCCTCTTGCCCACTTCTCCCCATCTTCCCTCTGTCTTCCACTCCTCTTGATCTCTCTTCTTGGGTCAGCTTCAGGGCCCCGGTCAGCAGGCGACGATCCTTGGCCCTAACTCGTTCCTCCTACAAGCTACCCACCTCCCTACCACTACTACAACAATTCAACAAAGTTAGTCAACATTAGTGAGTTTAAAATTATAACGTGTTAATAACACTAACATTAAGTTAAAATAACCACTCAATACAACAAAGAGCCTTAGCCAGGGGTAGTTCAGCTTGCACTTGGCCTAGGAGTAAGGAACACTCACTTCAGTTATGCTCCCTGGATATGGCCCAGTCATCTACTGTCAGTGAGTGTGCTTCACCTCGTCTACTGTTATCCCACCTACCTGTTGCTACCAGTCTGTTCGTCGCTGGCCTACACTCTCCTACCTTAGTCCCCCCCCCCTTTCCCAGTGACCTTTTTTTTCCACACCACCGGTGCCCGTGACTAACAAGTGCCCTTAATATTAGACAGTACTGGCTATTAATAAGTTAGCGGCTTGCTGTGTTCGGCCAGAGTTGAGTTTGGAAGGTGTGGCCATTAGTGTACAAGGGCCGGTGTAGGTGGTGATGGTGGTGGGCCGCCCTCCCCCCACCCCTCCTCCCCGTTACTAGGTTAGTCAGTGCCCGTGCCTTGGGTCTGGATCATCATCCCCGGTTGCCATTTGAGGATCGCGACCCCTGCGTGCAGCTCCCGCAGGCGTCCTGGAAGTGGGAACCCTGCAGTCACAACCACCATCAGACTAAAGTCAAATAAAGTCATGCACTGATACAAACTCAACTAGAAATAACAAAACATGCAACACAAGTTTTAACAAAGTTAAGAAAACCGGTTAACTCGTTGTTAATGTGGTTACCAAGAAAACCACCAACGGGGACCCATTAAAACCAAAATCTAAATCATTAGTAGCTACCGCTGCTCAAAGATTTTCCTTGGTTTTGTTGCCACTTGCTCGGACTTGAGATTTGAAGTCAAGCCGCGTGTGGAAGGCGGCATACGTAGGTGGGGGAGGGGGGAGTCAGGGGGGGGAGGGTCACTCAACTTTGGGTTTATCACAACTGGTAATTGAGGCTGTTACTGCAACAGGGCATTATCACTCAACTAAACAAACTTAATTAAATTATTAATACTTTGGGCAGGTTGGACACAAAACCATGTCAGATGTGTGGGGGGGCAGGAAGAGGATGGGAGGGGAGCTTGGTGGGGGGTTGAGGTAGGGGCGCAGCCAAGCGATGTGGTCCGCCGCTCTGCGCCTCATGATTGCTGTTAGTGGTGTTAGTTTGACAGTGGTAGTTGCTCTAAAGTACGGTACAGTCCCAAGCTCATGTCCCAAGCAGACTGTGAGGGTCTCGACGCTGCGCCGCCACTGACGCCGCCCACTCACCCGCCCGCCGCAGCACCGCAACTGAGGCGGGTACGGTAAAGTGGACGGGCGGGGGGTGGGTGGGAGTCAGGGCAGCACATGCGTGTCAAGCCAGTCACGACAGTCGAGTCAGGTGACCTGTCATGGCACTTACACTAACTTGCTTTTCATATCTTGGGCAAGATTTGAGGGCTCCTCCGGCAGTGAATCTATCGTTTTCACTTGAGGGAACACCAAGGAATGTCTGAAAGAGACGAGCAGTCGTTTGATGGTGTGGTCAGTGTGGGCGGCTGGCAGTGGGCGGCGGGCAGTGGACGGCAGCGGAAGGTGTGGTGTTGGTGGTGAGGGACACTACTAGGACCATCCAGGCCAAGACAGTTGCTCTGCCAAGAGTGGCTAATGCGCCTGCTCACACATTACTGTAGTGCAGTACTGAGGCTCTGCTGCCGTCACCACCGCCGCCGCCATCTGCGGACGTGGCCGCCGCGGCGCAAGTGGCAACAGTTTATCCAATCTGCTCTTCATACATCCAGGGTTGCGTTACTCAAAAAGCTAAATAAATAATAGAACTTAAAGCACGGCCACAAATTAAAAACTTAAAACAAAATAACAAAAACAGATTTAACATTAAAATATGGAATTTATTGACAAGATCACTAAAGACTGTACCACAACAAAATTAATAAATTAATGTATGGCAAACTAAAGGTAATGAGAACAAAGGAAAGAGTAACAACCACTGCTGAGTTTAAACAATGAAACATAGGTGAGCAGTATGGAGAGTGGCTACATATGCCAAATGAGATGTACGGGTTACTGTGGGGCAACAAAGCGCCTCTACACAAAACACTCACCAAGTCAACAGTTACACATTGCTTATGGGGCAAGATCTAAGTGTGTGTGTGTGTGTGTGTGTGTGTGTGTGTGTGGAGGTAGGTGGGTGGGTGGGTGTGGGAGAGAAGAAAATAAGAGGGGGGAGGGAGGGGGGGGGAAGGGACTATGTCAAGGTTTACAAGTTGGCAGGAACAGAGAAACGAGAGAAGAGAGGGGAACGAGGAAGAGGGAAAGTAAGAGTGAAAGGAGGTGCAGTTTCATCAACTTGGGTGGGCAGGCAGTGTTGTGTGTAGAGGATGTGAAGATGAGTGGTGGCAAGACACTGATGATCATGTGAGCAAAATCATAGGCGGCCCGCACCAAAAAAGGCTTGGCCACTGGTAAAATAATCTAACTGTCCTTCTGCAAATGCGCACTTGTATCACATATAAATTAATCTGAAATTCTATCAAAATATATCAGGGGGATTTATTCAGTATGAAGGAAGCATTTAAACCTAGCGAGCAGGACGATCGCCCTCCCTCTCATCTGAAATGTAAGAAAATCTATGTAATATAAATGCGCATCAGCTTCAAGAACAATTTATATATCTGCTAAACACGAGCAGACTTACATCATTAGTAAAGTAACATGGGGACTCGGGGGGAGCTGGAGGGAGTATAATTGATCAGATGTTTGGGGGTAATGGGTCAATCTTCAGTACAAATAAAAGATGGGAGTGGCCCCACACACACACACACTAGCCACCGAGATAAGGAGAATAACGAGAAGAAGAAATAAAGAAGACAGGAGAGAGAGAGAAAGAGAGGGGGGGGTAGTTAAGAGGAAATAACATGACAATAATACACAAGAACTGCACAGATTAGATCTTTTAAGACGGCAGAGACGAGACCCAGAGGAATAGTCAGGCATAAAGATTACCACCAAGACGAAGTGACACTGTTAAGAAAGAAAATGGAGAACTATTAATTAAAATGTAACAATACGGAGGAGGAGGATGCATGTGAAGGAAGGAGGAGACATTGGGGGAGGAGGATGCATGTGAAGGAAGGAGACATTGGGGGAGGAGGATACATGTGAAGGAAGGAGACATGTAAAGGAAGAGGATACATATAAGGGGAGGAGACATTAGGGTAGGATACATGTGAAGGAGGACACGGGTGAAGGGAGGATAGGAGTGAGGGAGGAGGATACGTGTGAGGGAGGATACGTGTGAGGGAGGATACGTGTGAGGGAGGAGGATATGTGTGAGGAGGGGTGTGGAGGGAGGATACGTGTGGAGGGAGGATGTGAGGGAGGAGGATATGTGAGGGAGGATATGTGAGGGGAGGAGGATATGTGGAGGAGGAGGATATGTGTGGAGGAGAGTGAGGATATGGAGGAGGAGGATACATGTGAGGGAGGATACATGTGAGGGAGGATATGTGTGTGAGGAGGGTGAGGAGGATATGTGAGGGAGGATGGAGGAGGATGTGAGGAGGAGGATACATGTGAGGGAGGAGTGTGAGGGGAGGAGGATACGTGTGGAGGGAGGATACATGTGAGGGAGGAGGATATGGGAGGATACATGTGAGGGAGGAGGATACATGTGAGGGAGGATACATGTGTACATGTGAGGAGGATGTGTGAGTGGGAGGAGGATATGTGTGGAGGGAGGATGCGTGTGGAGGGAGGATGCATGTGAGGGAGGATACGTGTGAGGGAGGAGTGTGAGGAGGAGTGAGGGAGGATACATGTGATGTGTGAGGAGGAGGTGAGGGAGGATACGTGTGGGGAGGATGTGTGCGAGGAGGGAGGATACATGTGAGGAGGATGTGTGGAGGAGGATACGTGATGTGAGGGGAGGATACATGTGAGGGAGGATGCGTGTGGGAGGATATGTGTGGAGGAGGAGTGTGTGAGGGTGCATATGTGAGGGGATGATCGTGTGGAGGGGGAGGAGGATACGTGTGGAGGGAGGATACGTGTGGAGGGAGGATACAGGAGGAGTGAGGAGGAGGATACATGTGAGGAGGATACATGTGAGGGAGGAGGATGTGTGGAGGAGGAGGATGCGTGTGGAGGAGGATGTGGAGGGAGGATACATGTGAGGAGGAGGATACGTGTGGAGGAGGATGCGTGTGGAGGGAGGATACGTGTGGGGTGTGGAGGGGTGTCGTGTGGAGGGGGGATACGTGTGGGAGGGAGGACATGTGTGAGGGGAGGATACATGTGGGAGGGGAGGAGGATATGTGAGGGAGGACATGTGAGGGGAGGAGGACATGTGTGAGGGGAGGATACGTGTGGGAGGGGATACATGAGGGGAGGGAGGGAGAGGGAGGGAGATAATGTGAGGGAGGGAGGACATGTGGGAGGGAGGGATATGTGGAGGGAGGATATGTGGGGGGAGGACATGTGGGAGGGAGGATATGTGGGGAGGGATATGGGGAGGATGTGGGGGGGGAGGACATGTGGGGAGGAGGATGTGTGGGGGAGGATGTGGGGGGGAGGACATGTGGGGGAGGATGTGTGGGGGAAACAATGCAAGATAGAAAGGGAGAGACGAGAGACTGCATGTAGGGGTAAAACGAAGGACCATGATGGGGGGGGGAGGAGGACCATGATGAAACGAAGGAGACCATGGGCGGAGAGGACCATGATGTAGGGGGGGGAAGGAAGACCATGATGTAGGGTAAATGAAGGAAACATGATGTAGGGGCAAACGAATGAGGACCATGATGTAGAGATAAATGAAGGAGGACCATGATGGGGAAGGAGACCATGAGTGGGGGGAGGGAGACCATGATGTAGGATAAATGAAGGAGGACCATGATGGGGGCGAAGGAGGACCATGATGGGGGGGGGAGGAGGACCATGATGTAGGGATAAACGAAGGAGGACAAGGTGAGGGGGGTGAGGAGGACATGAGTGATGAAGGAAACAAGGAGGAAAATGAAGGAGGACCATGATGTAGGGGCAAACGAAGGAGGACCATGATGTAGGGGGGCGGAGGAGACCAAGGAGGAAATGAAGGAGGACCATGATGTAGGGGGCGGAGGAGACCAGGATAAAATGAAGGAAGAGAAGAGCGGTGGTTGTGTTCGTGTTTATGTCGCCATAAAACTCAAATGCAACTATGGAAGGTCCCGTTGATAAAAGAGATGTATTGTCACTGTGACCACTGACCTTAAGCTGAAACAAACACAAAATGAAGTTTAAATATGAAAGTTGATACTAAAGATAAAGAAAGAGAACGTTATATATATATATATATATATATATATATATATATATATATATATATATATATATATATATATATATATAAAGAAGAATGATGAAAGCAGCAGTTCAAGCCAGGGTGAAAGAGCAGACTAAACTGCCCTCTCTGAAGATGTGAATTACACGAAAGCGCTTGGAACTTGTGTTTTCTTTCTTGTGGTTATCACATTTACCTAGATCATGCACTACAGTGATTTACATATATATATATATATATATATATATATATATATATATATATAAAATTCTCAAAATAAAAGAATGGGTGTGGGAAGTACTCGAGAGGTGTACACGGGTCGACATGAAACGGAGAGATGTATGTTGGTATTGAGGAGTCAAGGAAATGGCGAGTGTTAGACCAAGGACATAAGAGGGGAGAAGTGGGCACAGGCGCATCCCGAGGTGGACACGGGAGAAGTAGGAGAAAGTGGGTAAGGAAGAAGGAGAAGCAACATAACAGGTGATATGCTGACACAACACACACACACACACATGGGACACAATGGGTTCTCGCATAAACACTACTATACTAATATTAAGAAGGCTGCTGGGCGGTACTAGTGAGCAGAGAGTGAGGAGTAACATTTGGAAAAGTGCCACAGAATAACGTGCCGAGTTGGGGGCGGGGTCTGTCATAGTACAATGATGGGGAGTTGGGGATAATATGACAGTGATAAGAGTTGGGGAAGGTGCAATAAAACTATGTTCGGCAGTAATGGTGCCACAGAACAATGATAGCCCTCTCGGAAAATGCCACAGAACGAGTAGGAATTGGAAATGGTGCCACAAAACACTGGAGGGGATGGGGAGTACTACAGAACGATGGAGGATTTGGCTATAGTGTTTCAGATCAATAAGGGGAATATACGAGTACAACAGTGCCATAAAGCAATGAAGGTACTGGGATAGTGCAAGGGAATGGTGGGTGGGAGAGAGGATTGCCAGGAAACATGATGAGGCAGCCATCATGACACCGGACTAGAGGTCGGGGTAATTGTGTGGGTCTAAGAGGAGATCCAGAGAGGGAGAAAACCGTGCGTAGGTAGGTGACATACTGCAGGTGGCAAAGTGGTGATGGCGGTGCGGGTTGACTAATCAAAGGTTCAGCTACAGCAGCTAAAATACTTCTCTTTAGAGACTGCAGTAAAACATATGTAAAAAGGACTGAGGTGTGTGTGTGTGTGCTTAGGGCTGGGAGTGAGGAGGGGTGGTGGTGGTGGGTAGTAGAAGATGAGGTGTGTGTGGTGGTGAGATGGAGGGTGTGTGGTGGTGGGAAGATGGAGGGTGGTGGTAGGTGGATGGGTGGTGGTGGTAGAGGATGGAGGTGGTGGTGGTGAGGATGGGAGGTGTGTGTGGTGGTAGAGGAGGAGGTGGTGTGGGAGATGGAGGGTGGTGGTGGTGGTAGAGGATGGGAGGGGTGGTGGTGGTAGAGGATGAGGTGTGGTGGTGGTGGTGGGAGATGGAGTGGTGTGTGGTGGTGGTGGTGGTAGAGATGGGAGGGTGTGTTGGTGGTAGAGGATGGGAGGGTGGTGTGGTGGTGGTGGTGGTAGAGATGGAGGTGTGGTGGGTGTGGGGAGGATGGGAGGTGGTGGTGTAGAGGAGGGAGGTGTGGTGGTGGTGGTGGTGGTAGAGGATGGGAGGGTGTGTGGTGGGATGGAGGTGGTGGTAGAGATGGGAGGTGTGTGGTGGTGGTGGTGGTAGAGGATGGGAGGGTGGTGGGTGGTGGTGGTGATGGGAGGGTGGTGGTGGTGGTGGTAGAGGATGGGAGGTGGTGATGGGAGGTGTGGTGGTGGTGGTGTACAGGATGGAGGTGTGTGATGGGTGGTGTGGTAGAGGATGGAGGATGTGGCGGTGGTGGTAGAGGATGGAGGTGTGTGGTGGTGAGTGGTGTGTGGTGGTGGTAGTGTGGGAGGGTGGTGGCTGAGGATGAAGGGTGGTGGTGGTGGATGGGATGTATGTGGTGGTGGTGGTAGAGGATGGGAGGGTGTGTGGTGGTGGTGTGGTGAGGAGGGTGTGTGGTGTGAGCAGGAGGATGGGAGGGTGTGTGTAGTGGTGGGAGGTGTGTAGAGGATGGGAGGGTGTGTGGTGGTGGTAGAGGGTGTAGTGTGGTAGTGTAGAGGGTGGGGAGAGGTGGAGAGATATAGGTGGGGAGGGTGGTGGTAGAGGAGGGAGAGTGTGGTGGTAGAGGGTGGGGGTGGTGGTAGAGGATGGGAAGGTGTGGTAGTGTGTAGAGGGTGGGGGAGAGTGGCGGAGGAGAGTAGGTGGGAGGGTGGTGATAGAGGATGGGAGAGTGTGTGTAGAGTGTAGTGGTGATAGATGGTTGAGGAAGGAGCTGCCAGCGAGTGTTGACGTAAGGTTGTCAGTAAACTGACATACCGGCACGTTGCTGGACTAAAGTGTTTACCTGTACTGACATCTCAACGGGCCAAAACTCATGATCAGGTAAGCTTCGTGTTAATCTACACCAATATTCATTTAAATTATGACGTGACAGATGGATCCAGTATACCCCCCGAAATCATTAAGTGACCTTAATAGAGAAATAAGCCACTAAACTATCCTCAATGCAGGAGATAAAGCGGACAAGTTAGGCGGTCTGTGACAACAACACTCGCCAACTTTATCTTCACTTGCACTAATTTGATACGTCTTACACGGCGCAGTCAAGAAATAAGCCACCCGCACCAACACTTTACTCAAAACTTGTTGAGCAAACTTGGAGCTAAGTAATGGTGCAACAATGAACAAAAACTGGAGACCTTGTTCAGGGAGTTCTCGCAGTGTTGTAATGGTAACACACCCCGTTACGGCGTGTTTAAGTAAAGCAATGAGGCCAAAACCTATGACTGGGAAGCCCACGTTGAATGCTTAGCGGCGGTGCTATTATGGTTTGAAATTTTAAATATAAAATGACGCTATGTAGCACCACCGCACGTTAAATCCAGATAACTCCGGTAATGATGGCACTATTACAAAGGATACATTCGTTAAAACTTCCTGCTACTCTGCAACAGTACATTACCAGAGTCCATAAGTTGGGCTGCTGATACGGCACCAAAATGTACGAGTCATAATTCCATTAATAAGATGAAGCAAGCTTAAGAGGGTCTGATGTAAGAAAACTGACAGTTGCTTGCAGAGCCTGGATAAATGTCGTCCCTTCTGCATAATAACGAAGACCACATTTTCTGCCTGGTTCTGGGAACTTACTGACATCAACACAGGAAGAAACAGGTACATGGGGAGAAGTGCAGGAACAAGAGAGGGGGGGACAAAGAACAGGGCGGATACAAGTGAGAAAAAAGAAAATAAACAAAAGAGGGCGAGTACAAATAAAACAGGGTTGGAACAAGGAGCAAGGCAAGCAAGGAGCAAGGTGATACAAGAAATTATAAAACTAAGCCTGGTAATGAAAATGTCTAGCGGAAATAAACACAAAAAATGCCTGAAATGAATAAAACTCTACACGTGGCAGGAAAATGTTAGCATAAAATACCCAATTATGCAAACGTAAGGAAAAATTTAAAAGGAAACAGTAAAGTGTATGTAATATACGACTAGGAAAATACCTGTAGGAAATAAGAAATTGTCTAACAGGAAAAATGTTCAAGAAATATTAGAAAGGCTGTAGAAAATAGGAAAAGTGTACAAGGAAATAGGAAATGTGTACAAGGAAATAGAAACTGTGTACAAGAAATAGAAATGTGAACAAGGAAATAGGAAATGTGTACAAGGAAATAGAAACAAAAGGGAAATAGGGAATGAAAGAAAAAGTCTGCAAGGAAATAAGAAAGTTCTGCAACAGGAATATTGCCATGGAATGAATTTTACCCAAACGTGTTACAGGAGGAAAAAAGTTGACAATGGAAGAGGGACACAGAATAAATAATGGGGGGCACAAACAGGAGAAGGATGGAGGGAGGGGGACAAGGAAGACAAAACAGGGGGGAGGGGGGAGGTTCACGGCACAAACATGGGAGGAAGACAAAAAGGAGGAGGAGGGGAAACACAAACAAGTGGAGAAAAAAATTAGGGGATGAGGAAAGATGCAGGTAAGGGAGAGGGAAGGAGTACAAACAGGTGGGGGGAAAGTGGGGACAAAGAGGGTGGACTGGAAAGGGAGTGGGGTGCATGTTCTTCTCCATGGGTTAACCGTAATGAGAGGAGAGTCTTACATGAGGTTTGACGATAAAAAAAAAGAGGGAGAGACAAAAATATTTAACAATAGGGGGGGAAAAACAACTAGGACATTTATAAAGGAAGAAGAGAGGAGGAGGAGGGGAGGAAGAGAGAGGGATGGGGGAGGAGGGGATGGGGGAGGAGAGGGGAGGGGGGGAGGGAAAGAGGGGAGGGGGAAAGGAAGAGGAGAGGGGGAGGTGGGGAGGAGAGAAGGGGAAAGGGAGATGAGGAGGAGAGGGGGGGAAAAGGAGATGAGGGAGAGGTAGAGGGAGAGGAGGAAGGAGAAAGAGAGAGGAAGAGAGGGGGGAGAAGACGACCTAAGAACAAAAGCTTAAAATATAGGAAAAGGTCGGAACAAAATCTAAGAAGGATGAAGACAAAAAGATGTACAGTAGAGTATACAAACTTTTCACGGACGAAATAGTGACAACAGGTAAAAGGAATGTCTCTGGGAAGAAGGAAGTGAAAGGAGGAAGAAGGGAAAATGAAGGAAAGGAAGGAAAAAACGGAAAAAAGGAAGGTAAAGAGAAAGGAAGGAAAATGAAAGAAAAAGGAAAGAAGGAGGAAGGAAAAGAAGAGAAATGAAGGAAAAAGAAGGAAGAGGTAAAACAAAGAACACATGAAGGAGGAAGAGGCACACGTTAGAAAATGTTCAGGTAAAAGGAGACAAAGATCCAGCCGGAATTAACTCCCTAAAGTTAAAAAAGGAAAAATAAGAGCCAGAGGTTAAAATGTGTTCTGGGGGGACACAAAGATGAGGTTGACAAACACAAATCGGGGTTGAGGGTAAAATAACTTGGAAGTAAGATGTGTACTGAATGGTTTTAAGAGAAGGTTCAATACTGATGAGATATATACCGGACGCTGTTATAGGACCTGGGAGTGGATAGCTGTAGAGAATAGGACTTGACGTTATGTAGACAGACAGGATAGTAAAGATCAACACTGCTGTAGAAAATTGGATTATTTATCACCCAATTTTTGTACAAGAGTAAAGCAATTGTCTGCGGGTTTTTTCCCACAACAGAAAATGTAAAAAACTCAGAAGAATTATATATATATATATATATATATATATATATATATATATATATATATATATATATATATATATATATATATATGACGGGGAGGCTTGAGCTATGGATGAAACCTTTGTTAGTAGTGTCGGGATGTGGGTTAAAACATGACAGGGATTCGAGGGTATGGGACGCACCTGTTTCATACTGGTTTTAGACGAAGCTTATACACAGTACTGGGGACAAACTCATCCCTGTATCGGTAGTCTTGGAATAGCTTTATTCGGATCATGTGAGGAGGTGTATATGACGGAAGCAGCAGCAGCACAGTGACATGAATGGACAGTAAGCGTCGGTATTATTATGGTACACACAACCAACTGATCCATAGAGTTCCTGACAGCATGGCAATGTATTACAGAGGATGAAGTCAGGCAAACTATCACATACCAAATATTGATAAAACAATTGTGCATTAACGTATGATTTCTCTCAACTGATAATTACCGATTTTTTTTTATCACGTATTAAATTACAGGACAGAAAAAGTCAAATATAAAAACTACCAACACACGTTACGAGAGTTTAACTTCTTTAACACACTACACCTCCCATCCTTCCTTCAGTCTTCCCTGGGTGGAGGCAACAACAATGAACACCACAACAACTGGCGTTCATCTTACATTCTAATGCTTACAATAAACTCATTCCAATACGTAAAATATAGTTCATTTTAGGTGTGTGTGTGTGGTACCTGGAAATTGTCTGTCTGTGGAAACCTTTAACTATGATTGTAATGTCACGTGTATCACCTACGATCAAAACAAAACGTCAATGTAAATTAAATGACAAAGGTAACACATGCCACGTCAAGGTATCTCACAGGTGATGTTGAATGCGATAACTGAACGCCTCATTCTGCAACACATACACACACCTAACAAGACGCCTTCAACATATTATGACTTAACAACGGCAAATAGTCTCAAAGGGATTAAGCACGTCGGCACGCGTCTACTTGTACAGTATTGCATTACAGGCCGCTTCATTATATAAGCAATGTGTAACAACCATAACATCAAATGCTCTAATACCTCCTGAAGTTAAACTGTGAGTGTCAATACGGCTGCTGCTCCTATGTATAATATTTACGCTACTAAAGACACCCAGGCTAATAGGTACAGTCCATGAACGTGAGATAGTGTGTGTGTGTGTGTGTGTGTGGTTGAGGGTTTTGAAGGCATCATGACAAAACGCCAAAATCATCCAGCCCGTTAACTTCGCTCCGTATATACTGTAATGATATATCTTACATTAACTTGCAAGAACCTCGCTTGGCCTACTGCTAACACTTATGAAACTTGGTAGGAAAAGGGGGGGGGGAGGCAGGGGGGGACAGGAGATGGGGGAGGTCAGGAAGGGGGAGGTCAGAGGGAGTCAGAAGGGGGGGAGAGGGAGAGAAGGGGGGGAGGAGTCAGAAAGGGGGAGGGAAGGGACAGGAGGGGGGAAGGAGTCAGGAGGGGGAAGGAGAGGGAGGGGGGGGAAAAGGAGTCAGGAAGGAGGGAAGGGATCAGGAAGGGAAGGGGAAAGGAGTAGGAGAAGGAGGGAAAGGAGTCAGGAAGGGGAGGGAAAGGAAAGAAGGGAGGGAAGGGGGGAAGGAAGAGCCAGGGGAAGGGAAGGAAGTCAGGAAGGGGGGGAAGGAGGAGGGAAGGGGGAAGGGAAGGAGTCAGGAAGGGAGGGAGGAAGGAAAGGAGTCAGGAAGGGGGGAAGGAGGAGTAAGGAAGGGGGGGGAGGAGTCAGGAAGGGGGGGGAGGAGGGAAAGGGGTAGGAAGGGGGGAAGGGGAGGGAATCAGGAAGGGGAAGGAGGAATCAGGAAGGGGAGGGAGGGAGGAAGGGAGGGGGGGGGGAGGGGAAGGGAGGAACAGGAAGGGGGAGGGAGGGGAAGGGGGAGGAGGGAGGAGAGAAGGGGAGGAGGGACAGAAGGGGGAGGGAGGAGTGGGAAGGGGGAGGAGGAGTCAGAAGGGGGGGAGGGGGGAAGGAGGGAAGGGGGGGAGGAGGAGCCAGGGGGGGAGCTGGAAGGGGGGAGGGAGGGAGGGGAAAGGAGGAGGGAAGGAGGGAGTCAGGAAGGGGAGGGAGGAAGGAGAGCTGGGGAGGAGTCAGGAAGGAGTCAGGAATGGAGGAAGGGAGGAGGAAGGGGAGGAGGAAGGGGAGGGAGTCAGGAAGGGGGCAGGAACAATCGGGAAGAGGGGCAGCAGTCACGATGGAGGGAAGAGAAGGAAAAACACCGAAGTATAAAAATATACGAGGGACGAGAGAAGACTGGGAGAATAGAGTAAGACTTTCTTGACTGCCCATTATATATCAAAAATAGCTCATTATTTATTCAACTTATCATCAAACTATTAAACACTGGTAGTTTATGTATGTGGGGGGGGGAGGGGGATTGGGGGGTGACATCATCTGGAACCATTCTAAACTATCCCAAAACTACAGGCACTTCAGAAACTATCGCGCAGGACCACTCTTCCTCTGACACACATTTTAGTATAAATTCAGTAGCGTACAATTCCAATTTTTTTTTTTTTTTGTACTTTGTAGAATTCAATTTCATGTAAGTGTGTGCACCTGACAGTCTTGGGTGTTTTACCAATATTTAGCAAGACATCTTGTTCCAATACGCCGTGAATTTAATACACAAGTGCACCAAATGTATTGAAGTTATTAAAGTGAAGGATAAGCATGGCAGTATTGGCGGTTTTTGTCTTTTATAATACCCTCGCCCTTCATGCGCGGAAAAAAGGAAAGTTTTACCCTTACTCCACGTTATTTCATACACTGAATTTCATGGATGAGAAAAGTAAATTAAAGTTTTGGCGAGCCCAGAGTCCCTGCCCATAAAAGCTGGGGGGTGAGGGCGAGGGAGTGTGGCTGCCTGGAATTCCAGAAGCCAGAGAGGTGGGCGAGCAATCTGCTGAATTTTACACCATTCTGCCGCACTAAATACAATTCTTTTCTCCATTTCATAATCAACCTTGACGATTATTCATTTTTTAAAGAAGCTTGAGCCACCACCAGTGTTATTAAGCACCTTTCACTTCGTGTTTATGATGATGGCCACGAGGCACTGGACTGCTGCCAACTTCTACAGATTCCTCTATTTATAAAACAAATTTAACCAAAAGATTCTTGGTGCAGTACCCCACGGGATACAGTGACCGATTATATATATATATATATATATATATATATATATATATATATATATATATATATATATATATATATATATATATATATATATATATATATATATATATATATATATATATATATATATATAAACACGGTAAATGAGGGAGGGGGAAATTCACCATTGACTTGGGAAAAGGCACCAATAACCATTCCTTGGGACGGGACTGCGAGGTCAACAATCATCTCTGGAGAGGAGGAACGGGACCCGAATCATCCCCGAGGTGAGGGAATGAAACCACACTAAACTCTGAGGGAAGAGACAACAATCACCTCTGGGTACAATAGAGAAGTTATCCATGTATCAGGGGAGGCGTTGAGGCAACAAAGGAGGGAGGAGGAAGAGGAGGAGGAAGAGGAGGAGGAGAGGAGGAGAGGAGGAGGAGGAGGAGGAGGAGGAGAGAGGAGGAGGAGGAGGAGGAGGAGGAGGAGGAAGCAAGTGACCAACACAAATCATTGAAGAAAATGGTTTGCAGAGGAAATGAGTTGGTATCATGGCTTCCGGGTGAAGTTCGGGAAGCAACACCAACCACGCTAAGGTAGTGACGGAAACGATACTCCGAAGGCAGAACGACGACTACGACCACTGAGAGCGAAGAGGGGGAAAACAACACCATACCATGTAAGGGGGGGGAGGGGGAAGGAAGGAAGAGACTAGCTGGTCACGCCGATGACACATGAGGTAAGGAGGCGAAGTTACTCCTCACCTTAGAAAGATAAAACCCTAACTTCATCTAGGGGAGACAAAGGCAGCACCACAAAAACGGACCAAATCGACCATCAGGAGGTGGAAGGGTGTAATTAGTAGGCCAGGAAGGTAAGGGGGGAAATGACCAGAAAAGGAAGAATGGGACAATAACTATCCCAGGTGAGTATAGTGAGGACAATAACTACCTGAGGAGAGGGGGGATGGACAGTCAGAAACTACCAAGAATATCAAGGTTGTGTTCGGATATAATGGGAGGAAAATAGAGTCAAGAAGCGTTTATGGAGTAAGAGGAAACCCATCATTCAGGAGGAATACTTACGCCACCAACCAAGAGGAGGAAAATGGCTACCACCATCCATTACCATCACCATGAACATCTGAGCCCTTCGGCAATTATTGTGAGCATCTACTAGTCAATTAACATCAGTGAGAGCACCTGTGAACCACTTAATGAGCTCTTGTGAGTCACCTGGCTTCATTAGGAGAATCAATTAAATCACCCGGAGGTCATTATGAACACCTGGCATCATTATGACCACCTCATCTGGGGCCACGATACCCCGAGTCAAGACGCATCATTATGAATCACTTTTGAGTCATTATGAGTCACTTGGCATTATCTGCACCCCATGACTCACTTCGGGTCATTATGAGCACCAGCGAGTCTACATTATGAGCCTTGACGAGAGCATGAGAGAAGTCGAGGGTGATTCAGACGCCTCAAGCACCAGGTGAGGCCATAAAGGCTTACGAGGTCTCCCAAAGAAAGAACGAGAAAACTTCAAACCAAAAGCAACGCCATCGACTGAGACAAGACCAGTTAGGAGGGAAGTTTGAGTGTCACCAACCATCCAGGGAAGAGTCGATCACCACCTGAGTGTCACCAACCATCCAGGGAAGAGTCGACTATCACCCGAGTGTCACCAAACATCCAGGGAAGAGTCGATCACCACCTGAGTGTCACCAACCATCCAGGGAAGAGTCGATCACCACCTGAGTGTCACCAACCATCCAGGGAAGAGTCGACTATCACCCGAGTGTCACCAAACATCCAGGGAAGAGTCGATCACCACCTGAGTGTCACCAAACATCCAGGGAAGAGTCGATCATCACTTGGGGCAGAACATAGTTGACAGTAACCATATTGGAACGGGAGCCAACAGTCATTGAGGAGGAAAAAGGAAACTCAACAACCGCTGAGGGAGGAGAGCCAAAAACCATCTAGGAGGGACATGGAACCAACATCTACCGAGGGGTGATGAGGGGTACTAAAAGCAACCTGGAGGAGGAGTAGAGGAGAGGAAAGAAGAGAAGGGAGGAAAGGGGAGTTGAGGGAAGAGGAAGGGAGGAACGGAAGGGGTAGAAAGGGAGGGAAAATAAGAGACGGACCCCCCAAAAAGTCTAGGGAAGAAAGGAAGTGGAGGAGGAGGGGGGGATTAGATCTCTGGGCGTTAATGAGGTAATACTAACCTCCGTGGGTAATCAAGAGGCTTATCACCATGGTAACGAGGATAGCTTATTACTATTTCGCTTAATGATAAGCACTTAACACCACCTGGGTAATGAAGAGGCTAAATGATCATTATACTTTTTTTTAATTCTCATTTTAACTCGTTCCGATACAAGGTGGAGTGAGTCAAGTGGGGCTAATTAAATTTTCGATAGTCAAATGAAAACAAAATTGACTAAATACTGTGGGTAACAAAGTGTTCCACCATAATTGTGAACAAGTGAACAGGTGCTAATTACTCGGTGGGGGAGGGGTGGGGGGGGGGCGAAGGGGGTTAATGAGAGGGTATTTTTCATCTCTAGGGTCTAAACTATTACTAACGACTCCCAGGTAATGAAGAGCAGTCTATCCCCATCGAAGTCATGAGGAGTTACCACCACCTTCGGGGTACTATGGAGGGGTTATTATCCAGATAATAGGGAGAGATCGCTGTGTCGTGGGGTTATAATAGGAAGCTCTGGCTCCATAGTGCCTTTTCCCACCCCCTGAGATAATGAGATCACGGGAAAATGTTTAGAATATAATAAGAGAATATTACCCGTGGAGTATTAAGACGCCCATCTTTAAGGTAACAAGGATAAACTTACTGTAGCTGCCAACTGATGAGAAGACATTATTACTTTCATGACAGCGACAGAGAACGAGTGATGTGTATCATTCTGCCAGTGGGGAATCATACTCGAGAGCTGATCCAACCTCGTGATGTGTAACACTACCATAACCACCTTTGTTCTGTGCACTCTACTCACTCAACTACAAGATACAGTTTTCCTTTTGTCGAACATAATACTGTACGTCGGAAAGTGAGCTTCATCCTAACTTATTAATAGCCAGTAACTATTATCCCACCCCTATAGATGTCAATCGAGTAAAAAAAAATGCGAACTGTAACTCCATATTGAAGTGTAGAAATATTTCCTGCTTCAGAAGTGTGGTGGTGTAGACGTGTCCACAGTGTGTAGACACATCCGCTGCCTCAATGAAACCAGTGTACAGGTGGCATGAGTTGGGCGAGGACGGGGAGAGGATTAAGGCAACACTACTGAGTTAGGTGTGTGTGTGTGTGTGTGTAGTGGTCAAGACCAATACTAAAACTGTTTAGTGACTGTTTGTTTACACTAAAATGTCTTACCAATGTGAAGCCCAAAAAAGTTGATAGTTCAGCTGGTGTAAAGACAACACTAGGGTGTAGCAGTGGAACACAGAGGGAGCATGTTAACACTATCCAGAGGGGGGAAGAAGTGACAATATTGAGAGGGGGAAGCAAGTGATGCACTGTGGGGAAAAGAGCATGTGATCATTTGTTGAGAGGGGGGGAGCATGTGAGGGGCGGGGGTGTGAGCGTGGGGGGATGAGCGCGGGTCTCCAGCCACACAGACCCACCTGGTAAGGGGCGAGAGGGGAATGTAGCGGAAGCGGCCTGCTGGATGGTGGATGGGTCCGCCGTAGCGGCGCGTCAGAGGGGACAGGTACGCTGCCAGGGGCGGCACCGTTTTGTTGTTATTCGAGGGGTTATTGGCGAATTTGACAGTGATGGGCTCTGCTGCGCCTTCTGGGATTGTACCGTTCAATTTTTGGATAGCTCGCTCCGCCTCAATACGCTGGTCAAACCGGATAAAACCCACGCCCTTTGACAATCCTGGAGGACGAGAGAAACAGTCTTACACACTCATTATGATAACAAATATTTAAATGATTTGGGGGACAAAATAAAATAACCTAAAACGTTCATATAATTCTAAGACAGGTGTAGCAAAATGTAATAATACAATTTCAGAACTCAACCTACCACATTCAGTAGAGTATCACGGGATCACCCCCACTAACTTAAAGACAAAGAGGGAGGTGTGTGGGGCTACACTCACCTGTAATATTGTCGCAGAGGATTCGAGAGGTGATGATGGAGCCGTAGGCGCGGAACATGCCCTCCAGGTCCTGCTGGGTCATAGACTTGGGCAGGCCCGACACGTATAGGTTGGCCCCCTTGATGGCCTCGCTACTCGGCCTCGCGTACGACACCTGTCAAGATACACCGACCACTGTACAGTACACTCTTCATACACACGACACTCACATACTAACACTAGACAGTCATACAATCCATGTTAACGCTACAGTATATAGCATATTCTCAGTGACGTCCAAATCTTCATTTGCTCGACCTAACAACTAGTGCCTACAGTACACTGCATTATCACTGACGACTGACTGATACACATTGTACCTCAGTCACAGTTAATGAGCATTATTTTCTTCCCAAAAAGAGAACTACAAAAAGGGTGATGGAAGGGAAGCATGATGGTAAACGTGTAAGTTGTAAATAAACAATAAAACAACGTATAAAGTAAATTCAACCTCAGTCTTTTGGTTTGGAGAGAAATGCTATGATTAACACTACAGTCTACACCTAAATTAAAAATAAATACTGTAGTATTTAAGCAGTGAGGTGATGGCCCAGTAATTCCCCAACTGGTTGATGACATTAATGACATACAGTAAATAGACATAACATTGAACTGACTGATTCATGATGGGGGAGACATAGGGGGGGGGGAGGAGGACCGGCCTGATGAAGTGACCGAGGAGTTGGAGGGGAGAGGTTACAGGCGCCAAACAACACCAAGATGGAGATGAGGAACCAACATAAGGAGGAGGCCCACAGCGGGACATGGTCTGACCTTAATAGTTTTGTTTTGGAGTCGTAGCCCGTTGAGCTGGTTGATGGCTCGCTCAGCGTCGTCTTGCCGGACATAGTTGACGAACCCGTAGCCCAGGCTCTGACCTGCAACACACAAACAACAACACTGTTTAGTTCATCTGCCTCGCCCTCACCAGGAATTATACACAGCTAATATATTTTACACATACACTGAATATTGATATCAATTCATCATTAATTCCCATTCACGAAACACATCCACACTGTCTGATGAAGAGATACAGTCTGGCATTACATCCTAATCACAAAATCCCTTTTACTCAATGAACACACCTCAATCAGTCTATCTTTAAATCCCATTCACAAAGTATACTTCATGTAAGTCACTTGGCTGACACACTACAATATCTACAAAACAAAATTCCCTCAATATTTGGTGTATGAATAAACTACCGCTAATAGCACCAGCAACATTTTTAAACAGGATGAAGGATATTGCGCCTTTAACAATTCAGACAAATTACAAGAACTAATACAACACAGGACGAACAATCAACAATACTCTCAATCATTTACGCATCAAACACTTGCTTCTGTGTTATCATGTTCATCTGTCTAGTCAATAATTACTGCTCACTTGTATACTAATCCCAACTCCTGCACAAAAATGCTATCAAATATTTTTTTTTACCAGAAACAAACGTAAAAAGTCACCCTAATCTACTTTTCATATGATAAGTTTACCATGACAACTGGTCATTTGTTTACCAGTGAAGATCGTAAATCTGTTCGATACCTCCTTAATGTCAACCAGCAGGGGTAGAGGAGGCAGGCTAAGGTGTAATTAACAGACAAGGTATATTTATACGTCTCCAGCAACTATCACACCCGGCCAGGCGCCAACACGACAAACAAACGACACACTATACCGTTAGATTTCTTCACTTATCATCACCATCATTACGTTAAGAAGCTACACGAGATATCACCTTGATGTACTGTACCCATTCTTCAATATACAGACTCAAACCCTATTTAAATGATTGTATTCATTAAATCTACGGGAAACGCCATCCCACATTCCACATACTCGGCCAAATGTTCCTCCGCTACGGTGTAGTGTTGAACATTCTCCGGTACATAAACAGCATCAAGGGAAATTAGCAATGTAATTCTCCCCTTCAACTTCGCGATATAAACATTTAAATGAGCCACATGTACATTTTGCCCAAGTAGCAACTCTCCTTTAAGACGCAACCACTTGGTCCTGTAAGTGGCAGTACAAAGTGTAGGAGGCGGCGGCTTAAGACGGTCGAAGTAACAAGCGAGTCACCTGAGGAGCCACGTACAACAACCAGCCACCATTACTCGAGGCACAACACTGATACTATCCTTTACCTATAACCTACCAATACTAACATCTATTTACTGCACTAAGACCTGTCCATTAACTAGGCGAGGTGTTAATGTGATCCGCTTCATAAAACTTAACCCGAGGCACCTGGACGACCTGCTTAGATGTCTACCTCTTTAGCCACGACCCAACCAAAACACACCAAGGCATTTGTTTACATTCCAAAGACACTTTTTTTCCTCCGGGATGAACACCGTAATCAACCGTCCTAATATCAAAGAAAGCCGAACCATACTACTGTGTTGGCAGAGAACCAGCCGCGCCCTGTCTCTACTAGCTTGACTTGAGCACACAGTGGACACGTAGATTACAACTGATGAACGGGAAGCACTAAGTTACATTCGCTGACCACAGAGTTTACGTACGAGAAAATACAACAATTACTATGAATAAATATGGGGAAGAGTTCAATGAAAGTAGAGAAATAGTAATGTGACCTACCCCCACACACGCGGCCTTTCCTTAAACATCCAGGCTGCACGGAGTCAGGTAACGTGTAAACAAAGCGAAAACATTACACTATCACATCCCAGGAAATTAAGATGCCAACTAAAATCAGAGTGAATGTATTAACCGTCGTCACAAAGATCGCCACAGACGTTGATGTGAATGGATGCCGAGGCGGGTTTAAGATTACCTTACTCACTACTTCGTCAGGTGGGAGTTGGAACCAGACACGAAATTTTACGAATGTTTTTATTCCGATTTTTGTGCCAACTGATAACACGTCCCTGCACAGTCTCCCCACGAGTGAAAAGGTGTTTTTAATGATATGGACAATGCAAGTGTGTGGACAATGCAAGTAAGAGTGAGTGTGTGTGTGTGTGTGTGTGTGTGTGTGTGTGTGTGTGTGTGTGTGTGTGTGAGCGTACGCGCGTCTGTGCATCAAAACATACACAATCTATGCATCGCTATTTAACAGGAATTTATAAAAACTAATAAAACAACGATTCCAAACCGGTAAGCAAATTTAAAAGATTACTCGTTAAAACCCACACACCTGGCCTTAAGCTTCACACCTGAGCGGAGGAAATATAAGTCATGCATATAATTGGATCTTACTTGAGTGACGGAAGGTTTTACGCGTCCGCACCAATTCCCGCCTCTAAAATATTACAAGGTCGAGATGTTTATTACTACGTCACAGCCAGGAATGAGTTCTCTTCCTGCCTCTTGTTACACGTATGTCAAGTCATTTGGCGAGACAGCCGTTTAGAACAAAATTATTCCTTGTGATAACTCAACACATCTCTATGGTACTTTATATACTAACCAAAGCCGACACTGTAACAAACCTCAGCACAGGTGTTTCAAGATAGTAAAAATAATATTAAAAAAATCTATCAATTATAAGATGATTTTTTTTTTTAACGTTTTGTTGGAATCGAAGGGACGAAACCTGTACATTAAAATCCTGGCTGTTGTGTGTAGCTGAACCATAACTTACACTGTCCATGAAACCCGGTTATCTTGTATATATATATTTTTCCAATATCCCTCATACACGTACTGTAAGTTTTATTGCAGCCTCTCCTTATCTCTATACACACAGCTCACGTACCAAGTTAACAGATTACCCGATACACATACGCGGAAGTCTGAAATACACTGACACGCATACATACATACATACATACATACACTATAAATTACGGTACTCTCAATCGCACCCATAAACCTGATATAAAGCATCAATTCCCCAGGTGGAATAGAGGAATAGAAGGCAATTATTTTCTTCAGGTTCAAATCGACAGCCTATGTTTAACTTTCTCAATTACACACATACACATTGTCGAATACGCTACACTTTTTGCCTAAGTTTCATCGAACGGAAAGAAATTAAACCTGAGGCTTTTGTAATTCTTATAGTTTGGGAACAATAAAAGAAGAGACAGGAAGTACCCACGACAACAGTACCACTGGAGGAGGAGAAGGCAACAAAAACATCAAGGCAAGAGAAGACGAGACGAGACAAGGCAAGACAAAGCTCCATCAAGAAGGTAAAGCAGTAAAGTATTCACATCAAGAGCAACAAGAGGCAAGAACACTTGGACGGACAAACAGCCAACAACAACAAGAGACTAACATTATCAGCAACAAACGGAAGATCTGGAAGGAAGTAACAACTTGTACACGAGGAAAGAACATTTAATGGAAACTGCAACAGTGTAGGAACGAAGAGCAAGAGTCAGGAACACCGGGAGAGAGAATAACAGAAGGAACAAGCAGTAGCGACTGGCGTGCGTAGAACAGTTTGCCGGGGCGTGTGGTGGTGGCGTGGCGCTCCCCCTCCTGCTGGCCTCCTGCTCAACAAGTTTATGATGCCATTATTCTTGGGCAGCGGAGGGTCGGGTCGCTGCAGGCCGATCACCACCACCACCTGCTAGCCAGCCTGCCTGCTAGCTGCCTCCAGCACCCTAAACACTAACTGACCTTGGCCGACCACGCCAGCTGTAACGCCACCCACCTCACTCACCACCTGTTCTTGCTAACTACCCCCCCACCACCTATCGTTATCTCACACCCTCCTCTCCCCCACCACCTATCGTTATCTCACGCCCCCTCTCATGGACAATCGTTACATCACGTACCCCCCTTTGCCCCTTATACCTCACCCTCCTCCGTTTCCACCATTCAATTACCAATATCCCCTCTCACCTTTCTCATTATACACCGTTAGCCAAAGACAGTCACCGTTACCAAACTCGTCGAATTAACGTTACTACTGGTCTTGCCTCTTACACAGTCTTCAAACTTCTTGGTAAATTGTCCTTCCTACAGTTATTATACGAGCCAGTCACTTATTACACTCTACACCAGCCGTCATTACACTCGGCACCTGCCATTATAATACTCGCCATCTACCGCATGATACTCGCCAGCCACCGTTATCATTCCCACCAGCTACTCGTCAGTCACCGTTATTATACAGTACTCACCAGCTGTTATAATACTCGCCAGCTACCGTTAGAATAATCACCAACTACCGTTAGAATACTCGCCAATTACCGTTAGAATACTCGCCAGCTACCTTTATAATACTCGCCATCTACCGTTATAATACTCGTCAGTCACCGTTATTAAGCAGTACTCACCGGCTGCTGTTATAATACATACTCGCCATCTACCGTTATAATACTCGCCATCTACCGTTATAATACTCGTCAATCACCGTTATTATACAGTAGTTACCATGTACCGTTATAATACTCGCCATCTACCGTTAATACTCGTCAATCACCGTTATTATACAGTAGTTACCATGTACCGTTATAATACTCGCCATCTACCGTTATAATACTCGTCAATCACCGTTATTATACAGTAGTTACCATGTACCGTTATAATACTCGCCAGCCACCGTTATCATATCCCCCTATCTACTAGTAATAACCCCCCAAAAAATCTATCGCTATTATACCCCCCAAAAAAAATTAATTCCCCATTATTAAGCCCTCCGTTATTATACTCCCCCCACTACTGTTATTAAACTCCCCAACCTGTTATTACGCCCTCCCCCCAACCCCCGTCATTACCCGTCTCTCTCTTTTCCTCAGTTATCGGTCTTGCTTCTATCCTCCATTTAGCGTTACATTACTCCTCAACCTGCCATTTATCTCCACGCAAAGCTGCTATATTCCCTCACCTTCATTTCCAAGCGGGGTAGGAGGATCTCTGGCTAGTCTCCAGGGCCTAGCGTGAGGGGGGGGTTAACTGATTCTTTGCCCTTAAATAATATTTGTCCAAACTCCACATCCCATTAAGACTTGTGCCAATAGAACTCCAACATTCACCTTTTCATCAATGTGCCATCGGTCAGTGAGAAAGGGAGGAGGGAATGGTAGGGGGTAAGGAAGGGTCATGGAATGGTAGAAGTGGGTAAGGAAAGGGGGGTAAGAGGGGGAGGAAGGGTTGGGTGGGGGTAATCCTTCAGCAATAACTAAATACCGACCAGCTAATACTCCGCTGCTCCAACTTAAGTTAAAGGGAAGCTCTCGCGCGGATCCTCCCTACCAGTAGCTCCAACACCAGGCGAGCAGGAAAGCTACATTTAATATATTTTTCTCCCCGGTAACACGCGGAGGGGAAGTGGCATATCACAAGAGGAGGAAGATGCACAACAGCCTGTAGTGTCATCTGTACTGGGTAATACAACGTAAACAACTAAACTAAGAACTATGGAGAGGATCGGTGAGCCCAGACATGTTTAAGGTGTAGCTGTGGGGCTTCTCTCGTCTCTGCGCTAGCTAGACATTACTCACACGTCTCCTGGACCCCTGGCGACGCACCCCACTTACTCACCACTACCTCAGCCACGTACCTCACACACCTTGCATTCATAACCCCCCCCCGCCGCTACATACGTCAACTTAAAAGAGCTCTTCGTCCCTTCAGTGCTTCAAGTAGACTTTCATTGAACGTGGCAAAAGTCGACTTATGACATTCTTCACTATCCAAGGCTTCAACTACACCAGAATGCTACACGTGAACTTAACTAAGTTGTATACTTTCCAACCTTCAACTTTATGTTTAATAAACGCAACACATGTCAACTCGTGTTCGCTGCCCCTCACGACTTGACTAGATCCTTCCTGATGAACGAGTCCTTCCTTCACTACAACTCTTGCTATAACAGTGACAAACTTATGTTGATCAATTGACATCTTTCAACTTGATTCTTCTAGCTCACTTTCTTCATCTCAGTTTGAAATAAACTTAACAGAAGCGGCTGGTCGACTGGCAGCCAGATCAACATTTCTGGTTCTTTTCCCCCTTCGTTTGGAAGAAAGATTCCTTCAGATGTGACACGTCTAGTATCCCAAATCACAAGAATGCCGTCTCGACTCGCGACAACAGAAGGCTGATCGATTGGGATCTTTGCCGTTATTTCTTTCGTGTTCGGAAGGAAAACTTTTGGCATCAGACGGCGGCCTCCCTCCACAATTTGCCTGCCACAGTTATGTTATGGTCGACTTGGTATATCTGCGGCGCTACCAGTGTTTTACTGGCGGCCACGAACATGGCAGTAGTTGTCCTTGGTGTAGCCGAGCACGGACACCCTGCTGGCCTGACCTCCCGTACACCATAACCTCAGTCTACACCAGCACACACGTGTTACTACAGTAGTTAGAAAAACTAACGATTGTCGTAGAAATATCCTAATCTAATATTTCTTCCACTAACATACACAGCTGTTTATAACTTAAGAATGTTGCCTGGTTAATAGTTCTCACTCACTGTACGAGGCAGTCTTATGCAACCCGCTATATGGTCCGATATATAAGAGAAGAGGGGGGGGGGATGGAATGGAGGGAGGGGAGAGACCCCCCCCCCCCACCGTGAAAACATAATAGAGCTTTTAGATCTCGTCAACTGTGAACAGAAAAATAGCTAAAAATAGAGAATGAAAGGGTTCAGTTTTTTCTTAATAAAACTTTTAGTGTCCGGCAACAGTGATTTGCATGAAAATGTTTATTTTTTGCCGACAAAAATAACCCGCGTCCAGAACACACTAGTTATAATACTTTATTCCGCCAAGTTGTTCTTATTACGACGTCTTTAATTATACAATCCAAATACTATACAATAACCCCACACAATTAGGGTATTTCTCCACGACTGAATAAACTTTGTACAGTAGGTGTGGTAACATGTAAGCCAGACCATCGTTGACGTCAGTGTGTCTCCTCGGTACACAAGCATTCTGACAATCATGGAGGTCTACATATCAGTCTCCGGCCAGTATGCTGCCTGTCGCAGTCTATTCGTGTCCCGTTAGTCGGACGGCCAGGTCATGGTAAATAATCCCGGCCAGCGCCCCCAAACCAAGTTGACACACAGCACACCACACCCCGGGGACAGTGCTGGTGGGTGCCACTCTCTCACTAGTGCTGGTGGGTGCCCCTCTCCCCCAGGTGCTGGTGGGTGCCCCTCTCCCCCAGGTGCTGGTGGGTGCCACTCTCTCACTAGTGCTGGTGGGTGCCCCTCTCCCCCAGGTGCTGGTGGGTGCCACTCTCCCCAGGTGCTGGTGGGTGCCACTCTCCCAGGTGCAGGTGCTGGTGGGCGCCACTCTCTCCCAGGTGCTGGTGGGCGCCACTCTAGTGCTGGTGGGTGCCACTCTCTCCAGGTGCTGGTGGGTGCCACACTCCCCAGGTGCTGGTGGGCTCTCCCAGGTGCTGGTGGCGCCACTCTCCCCAGGTGCTGGTGGGCGCCACTCTCCCAGGTGCTGGTGGGCGCCACTCTCCCCCCAGGTGCTGGTGGGTGCCACTCTCCCCAGGTGCTGGTGGGTGCCACTCTCCCCAGGTGCTGGTGGGCGCCACTCTCCCCAGGTGCTGGTGGGCGCCACTCTCCCCAGGTGCTGGTGGGCGCCACTCTTCCCAGGTGCTGGTGGGCGCCACTCTCTCCCAGGTGCTGGTGGGCGCCACTCTCCCAGGTGCTGGTGGGCGCCACTCTCCCCAGGTGCTGGTGGGCGCCACTCTCCCAGGTGCTGGTGGGCGCCTCTCCCCAGGTGCTGGTGGGCGCCTCTCCCAGGTGCTGGTGGGCGCCACTCTCCCCCAGGTGCTGAGTGGGCACTAGGTGCTGGTGGGCGCCACTCTCCCAGGTGCTGGTGGGCGCCAGGTGCTGGTGGGCGCCACTCTCCCCCAGGTGCTGGTGGGCGCCCTCTCCCAGGTGCTGGTGGGCTCCCACTCTCCCAGGTGCTGGTGGGCGCCACTCTCCCCCCAGGTGCTGGTGGGCGCCACTCTCCCCAGGTGCTGGTGGGCGCCACTCCCCCAGGTGCTGGTGGGCGCCACTCTCCCAGGTGCTGGTGGGCGCCAGGTGCTGGTGGGCCTCTCCCAGGTGCTGGTGGGCGCCTCCCCAGGTGCTGGTGGGCGCCACTCTCCCCAGGTGCTGGTGGGCGCCGGTGCCAGGGCGCCACTCTCCCAGGTGCTGGTCCCCAGGTGCTGGTGGGCCACTCTCCCAGGTGCCGCCACTGGTGCTGGTGGGCGCCACTCTCCCAGGTGCTGGTGGGCGCCACTCTCCCAGGTGCTGGTGGGTGCCACTCTCCCCAGGTGCTGGTGGGTGCCACTCTCCCCAGGTGCTGGTGGGTGCCACTCTCCCCCAGGTGCTGGTGGGTGCCACTCTCCCCTGGTGCTGGTGGTGCCTCTCCCCAGGTGGGTGCCACTCTCCCCAGGTGCTCTCCCCCAGGTGCTGGTGGGTGCCACTCTCCCCCAGGTGCTGGTGGGTGCCACTCTCCCCCAGGTGCTGGTGGGTGCCACTCTCCCCCAGGTGCTGGTGGGTGCCACTCTCTCCTTGGTGCCGGTGGGTGCCACTCCCTGGTGCCGGTGGGTGCCACTCCCTGGTGCTGGTGGGTGCCACTCCCTGGTGCCGGTGGGTGCCACCCACTCCCCCAATGGTGGTGGGTGCCACTCTCCCTGGTGTTGATGGGTGACGCCCCCTGGTAGCGAGTCTGCAAGAGACTGGGAGAGTCGAGCCTGGTACACCCACGCCACCGCCACTCAATAATCCGCAAAAGTAAATATTTAGTTAGTGGTCTGCGACCCGACCACCATCACGGTCTCCGGTCTCCCGCCGCCACTCCCCCACATCAACAGCAAGAACAAAGAAACTAAAAAGTACCAAAGGCTAAAGAAACAGCAGATAGAAAAAAGGCACAGCAAGATATACAGCACAGTAATAGACAGCATTATCCCTCAAGCAGAAACTTGCATCAGCAGGAATGTCATTACCCGCAGCAGCAGTGAGCATCAATAGCAAGATAAAAGGTTCGGTGTGGTAGTAGCAACACACACACACACACACACACACACACACACACACACACACACGTACGTACGTACGTATCACCACTAATACCATCACACAATCATAAAACCCCAACACATCCATCACACAAACGCCAATATACATCACATATCAACATATACTAAACATACACCAGCATCGGCAGGTCAATCACTCCTCTTAAGGGACAAAGGTAGTAACAGTGACCAGGACAAGCAAGGAGCGGTGCCAGTCGTTTTGAGACCAGCCAGCCACCCCCAGCAACACGTAAGGGTAAGACACCAATGACGACAACAGCAGCAATAATCAACAGTAACGAAACCAAGGATGGAAAGCATCATCCAAAGCACACACACACACACAGGTAGCCAGTGTCAACCGAGAGGCAGGTTGTATGTCGAGGTAATCTCTTACTACTGCCATTAATGTCAACACTAATTGTGATAATATTTCTTCTTTGAGTCTCATATTGCCAGTTGAAAAATATAAATAAAATACGGTTATATTAGGAAGTACAACCCGATGAGAACGTTAAAATAAACCTGAAGGTGTTTTAAGACATCAGTATTTCCTAAACGTGGATGATTCTCCTCCCGCGTGAACTAGGGCTAACGGTGATACAGGTGGTGAGGTGGGTGGTCAGTACCCAGCTGAGGGAACACTGCCGGAGTAAGGGACGAGCTGGGAAGTGGACAGTACCACGGAAAAGGAAAGGTTGGAAGGGGTTGGGGAGAGGAGAAGGGGAGAGGAGAAGGGGGTTGGGGAGAAAAGAAGGGGGTTGGGGAGAAAAGAAGGGGGTTGGGGAGAGAAGAAGGGGGTTGGGGAGAGAAGAAGGGGGTTGGGGAGAGAAGAAGGGGGAGATTAGCATCGCGCGTGTGGGCCTCATCCTCCAGGGTGGGGGAGCAGCGGGCGGTAAGTCAGACCTACCACCAGCATCGCCACCACCAAGTCACCCGAAATAGCCACGTATAAACAAGCACACACCCGCCGCTGCCCCCCTAAGTCGCATGTGCTCACTTCTTCCTCAAATGTGGCAGAACCTCTGGTGTGTCATACCTACATTTATTCTCTCATTACATAATAAATACAAGTAATTTATATTACCACTAACACCTGGGAATGACTCATCTACGCGTGCCACACATACTCAGTCGTAAACACTAAGAATGTGATTCACGGATCATTCACTTAATACAACTGTCTGGCTGAATGTTTGGTATCGAGAAAGTAAAGTTATGAATTCACCCATGCTTTGTCCTCATCATATTTTAATATTTATGAATTATAATATATACAAGTTTATGTTTACGTGTGTTTGACCCCAGTCCCCGAAACAGGTCAGACACAGGTAGCCGCCTCCAGGTGCACCTTACCCGCCCTTCACCCACCAACCTCGTCTTTCACGCGCCGGACAGACGAAATGAAACAAACAAAAAATTCCCAACACTTGTTTTTGGTCGATAGAAATTAAACCATATAAATGATGCTTTCATAACTCCCAACCCACCGAGTTTGATTACCAAATTCCTCATAAATTACTAATGACTGAACAAACTACTCTGAAAAAAAATATAATTGCACAAACTACATAAAAACACATACTGTACACAATTTCCGGTTAATGCATTAAAAAAAAAACACCACCACTCGGTAATGTACAAATCCCCGAAGACTTGACAAAAACAATGGTACATACTTAATAAACCTAAAGTGTAAAATGTGGTGACAATTAAGGCCAGCACCGTAGCCACATGCCAAGTACCCCCTCCCTCCCACCCTCCCTAACCTGCTCACTCTTATTCTTCTTTACTATCTCCTCCACCTTCTTTTCTCTCTCTTTCTCTTTTCTTACTTAAGGTTTCTTCTTACTTTCTAAACCCTATTTATACTCTATGAATATTTTCGCGTTTTTACTTTCTAGTCTTGTCTAGTCTAGTCTTTATTCCTTTCACTTACTCCACAAACTACGTGTACTTTATCACCATTCATCGTTATTCCCCAACTGTCTTTTATCCCTCTACACTTTCTCCAGATGCCTCTTACTCCCCTTACACTTTCTCCAGATGCCTCTTACTCCCCTTACACTTTCTCCTGTCACCTCTTACTCCCCCTTACACTTTCTCCAGATGCCTCTTACTCCCGACACTTTCTCCAGTTGCCTCTTACTTCCCTTGCACTTTCTTCAGTTACCTCTTACTCCCCTTACACTTTCTCCTGTCACCTCTTACTCCCCCTTACACTTTCTCCAGTTGCCTCTAACTCCCCTGACACTTTCTTTAGTATCAACATGCTCCTCGCTCGCTCTCTCTGTTGCCTCAAACAAAATATATCACAAGACGCCTGACATGGGGTTTATACACCTACATGAACTATACACCAATGTGACACCGAGTCTTAACAACACGTCACGAGGCCTACCTTCCTCCTGGTAATACTTAACAACTGTATAAAGTAATACCTATTCATAATTCTACCTTTCCTTCACACCGTATATGCTATCTACCACACACGACTATTATCATTATTTGTATCATTACCATCACCATTATTGACTAGTTAAACTTTTACCCACACCCCGTCAACTCCTTCCCATAGCCTACGGTAGCCAAGACACCAATACCACACGCATAGGCATTACTGCTGACTCCACCTTAGTCTGTATAAGTAGGATTTACGCTGACACTTCCCAACGACGTTTGTCATTTGGGTGTTCAACTGCACCACCACCACTACTACCATGACCACCACCTACCATCACTGCCTCCTCCATGATAATATATTCCTCACCAGCCCCACCAGCGACTGAGCCATGAGCCACCAGGCAATGGAAAGAGGGAGGAAGGGGGAAGGGGAACGGCAGCAGAGATAGGGAAGGGAAGAGAGCCGGCGAGACGATGGGAGGGAACGATAAGAGAAATGAGGTCACCATCATATAGCCCGTCGAAACTGACCAAAACTCTGGTTTATGT
Source organism: Homarus americanus (assembly GCF_018991925.1). NCBI lineage: Eukaryota > Metazoa > Arthropoda > Malacostraca > Decapoda > Nephropidae > Homarus > Homarus americanus. The sequence goes on from NW_024756914.1 coordinate 7,312,247, forward strand.
ATTGAAACTTTATCCTGCCTCCCTCTCTCCCTCACACACCACAACCCTCTCCATCTCACACACACACACACAACCATCTTTCTCCCTCAAACTACAACCCTCACAACCTCGCTTCAACACACCACAACCTCCCTCCCTCACTCACTCACTCACAACCCTCTCATATGTAAACACTCCTCCTCCCCCAACCTCTCCATAACCCCCCCTCATTCTCCCTATAACACTACAACTCACATTCCTCGTCCTGGCTATATGTAAGGGACCTGACTACGGCTAAATGCACAGAGTACCCATGGGTGTCCATTGTGAAGACTGTATAGCAACACAACTCACGTGTCTATTTTAAGGAGCGTCTTACAGTTGTATATTAAGTAGAATATAAAAAAAAATACCTTCACACACACACGACAAATCTCTTTAAAATTACCATTAGAAACAATGACACCTCCCCCACCCTCAACAAAGCCTCGACTGTTACTGTATGTGACGGGAACAACCCAAGCTGGTGCGAAGCTGTGAGCGGCCTCTTGTTTTACGGGGCAACATTCTTGGCATGCTCAACCAACAGGCTGATCATACCTCATTCACACAAAAACACAAACACGCGACAAAACAAACACCATCCCTCATCAGCTCGCCTTCGATAACGACCTAATACGCAACCACGACAGGAATCTTTTTAACTACATAACATCAATAAAGTTGCCCCTTTAAAGTTTTGCCCGAGCGCTCACCGACTCGTTCACTGCATAAGGGAGGAAGTTAAGGAAGGGTTCAGGGTGAAGGAGGGAAATGAGGCAGCAGGGAGGGACGCCAATGGAGTGAGGGGAGTGGAAGGCAAACTGCGCCCGCCGGGAGGGAGGATCGAGGACGCCCCGAGCCATGAATTAAACATGGTCGGTCACACTTCACTGAATGCATCTTTTTGGCAACTTAATGCCGAATATATTCTTTGAAGAAATGTGTGTTACGTATGTATGTATACATATCTATGTATGTATACATGCATGTGTATGAAGCTAGGCATGGATGTGTTCACACGAGTATGTATGTATGTATGTATGTATGTATGTATAAATGCATTAGCAAACACTGCACGCACTTATAAAATGTACAAACATGCACAGGAGGGGGAAAAATGCCTTAAAATATAAAGGGGAGAGACGGGTGACTAACAAAATCAAAGGCCAGTGTCTCTTGACGGCTTGTTGTGACGGAGTTGGCAGAGTCACTTACAAAAACATCCTCAATATTAGTAAATACATCTTCCTCCCTCACACTATTAACCCGTTATGAAGACAATAAATGTTGGCTCCTTCACCAAGAGCAGCAACCTAGGCCAGCAACTGTTGGGTCTCCTGCACTAAATTAAATGTCAGAACAAGGAACTTTGACTACTAGGAGCGGGACTAGTGTTGTAGTCCTTCAACACGTCACACTTCTTCAAGGACTTACCACACTAATACATTCTCCCTCCGTTAAGACGACGTGTGGTGACTGAGTAAGGTGTTCCCCAGGTGGTGGTGGTGGCCGATAGCAGGTGGGTTGTCAGCGGCGAGGGTCGTCCCTAATGAAATTGGAGGTTAACAGGGCGTGGTCCCTGCCGCGGCCACACGCTAGGTGCCTCCTCACCACCTGCTGCCACCTGACCACCACCACTTGTGAGACACCCCCAGCTACCATCTTCCCCAGCCACTCCTAAGACACCACCAAAGTCACTTTATATTACGTCACCATTTTATTGAAATACAAAAGTTAAAAAAGTAGAAAAAAAATTAAAAAAAAATATAGTAAAACCCTAAGTGAGGTTTACCGAGACTTCCTTTTAAAGGTGAAGGTATAAGTCCCTCCAGGGCAGTACATTAACAACACACATTATATGACTCCTGCCAATAACATCTACGATCGAACAAAATTCATCTGTGTCAACTCCAGTTTAAAGGTTTACAGTCTCGCCAGTTAACAGTCATGAACCTTGTAGGGAAGTCAAGTCAGCTCTTCTAACCTCGGCCAGAACACTCCGCCCATCAACCCTGAACACACTGCTCCCATACTTACAGTTGTTTAGATTCCATTTAAACAAAATTCCTTTCACTGTAAAGCATCTTATTGACAACTGACAATTTACAAAAACAATAAAAAAATAATAATTAAATAAATACAATCCAAACATTTAACGAACGACTTTTAACTATACATTTCCCTAAAGAATACCTCAGTAAATAACCTTAATAAAACACCTAAATAAGGAATCACAAACACAACACCACCGACTCGGCAAGTTTGTCTCCCTACAATAAATACAAACTAAACCAACACACGGACGTCATCATCAAGAGGAATATTCGATGGTAATGTCCTCTAAACAGCCGCTCATTTTACTACTGCCACTGTTTAATTGTTTATGAACTCACGCCAACACAAACAATCTGATTTATGTGGGGGTCTCTCTCTCTTCTCTTCTCTTCTCTTCTCTCTCTCTCTCTCGCTCTCTACCCACCCACCCTCCCTCCTCCCAATCTCTCTCTTTCCTACTCGTTTCCATACCTCCCTCCTCTTCCCATCACCTTACAGTCTTCTCCTACATTGCTTAAAATCATCATTTTCTTCATCATTTCTACTCCCCGTCTATCCTTCTCCTCCTCTTTATCTTTCGTGGTCTCGCCTCCCCGTCCACTTTTCCCGGTTCTCTCTCCTTCCTCCTCTTCCCTGATCTCCTCTTCCCTGGCATCCCCTCCTCCACCCGCCGTTATATCAGGACGTTTTCTTCACTTTACTGCTCCTCTTATGAGTATCGAAAATCATTTTTATTTTCAGGATCCAGATATTAACGAGGCTGTTTTTCCTTACTGTTTCTTCAAATAAAAACAACAATATCCTTAATAAATCTCGTTTACTATATTTACAGCATTTAATGAAGTAATCTCCGGGGTCCTCTAACACCGAGGTGATGTAGTCAACCAAAAAAAACTGACATTTTGTTTTCAAAGTTTCCAAATTATTAAAGCTTTTCTTTTTAAATAAATCAAAGAAGACCGACATTTAAGTCGTAAAGATCTTGGTATTTTAGACATTAAAACAAAGAAGACCGAAGATTCCGGCCATTTAATTCGCCTAAGTACAAGTATTCCGGCTATTTACCCCGAGAAGCCCCACCACCCACACCATCAAGGCACAAGTTGCAGCTTATATGAAACCGTAAAGGATTTAATATTGTCCATATATTTTTTTCTTGGGAGCCAGAACCCAACCTCAGGACACGACGCCATCAAGACCTGTGTACTGCTACCACACCCGCCACATAGGACCTGTTATCGTGGAGGTGCTGTACAATGTGGTGGTGTGTTATCCTGTACTTGTATGAGGTAGTACATTATAAGTACGAAAGAGAACCATAATAACGATTGCAGTAGTTAGCTATAGAGTACACTGAACCTCGGGCAAGACAGTATCGCTTATCTTCATCTGTGTACGTACGTTAACACGGGAGGTTATATCTAGACTATCTAACAGCAAGTAGCAAGACTCGAGAGGCATCCCTGACACCATTCCTTCGTCAGCAGCGAGACGCCAAGACCAACCCCGAGATAGCAAATCTCCGGACTGGGTCGCGGGCCAAAACTGTGTGGTGACGACGCGACATATCCGGGAATAGGGTGAGTTCCGCTGACGACAGGTCCTCCCTCCCTTGCTCCTCTACGACCACCACCACCACCACACTTCCTCCACCAATACCGCCATACACACCCGTACCAAACAAACTGTTCTCAGGTAGAACCATCGTAATATCTATAAAACTCAACAACCACACAAACATCTCCTAAATATAACTCAGTATCTTGACCACATCACCACAGACTACTCTATCTCCCTGCATCAGATACGCTGCCTTCAAGCACCAAACAAAACTGGTCCTCACAATCTCCTACACAATACAGAGCCCTACATCTACACACACTATACCAGGGACTTCATTCACCGATACACATCAATAAAACTCTTGCCATCGTGAAATTCCCACACTGACGTGCGGGTTGTATTATGAAACACACTACATCCCACTGCTAACACCCTCCCACATACACCAACTATAATTCTGTCAGCTTACAAAGTGAATGCAACATTCCGAAGTGAAAATGTTGCAGTATCTCACGACACGTTCCTGTGCTGCAAGTTGCATGATTGTTTTACATTTTGGCGGGCTTTGTGTCACTTACTGGGAGCCCGCTGCTAAGAGTTGTCGCTGTTGTTTGGTTAAAAGTTAAATTAACATCAATGAGTGTAATCCTCAAGCGTACTGGCAAATTTGTCAAGAATTTGTTGCATTCGAAAAATGTTGCACAATTTGTAGGATGCAAAATATGCAACACACTCGTCTATTTACACAATAAATACTTGTACACAGCGCACCTGATATTAAGTAATAATACTATTTTTTTTCTTCAGTTATCTGGCCCACCTGCTCTACCTAACACAACACAGTCAATGGTACACAGCCTGGGACATTTTTTGTCTTGTGTGTTCTACTACCTACCTTACTAATATGTACTACAGGTAAACTTACAAACCCACCAGTACACACAACACATGTGTAGAATAACACGAACTGTACACAATACAACAATGCATATCTACTCACACTCGTACACCAATTCATACTACGTGTACCCATACACAATTGTAACAATACTGACTCCTTATACACCAGTGTCAACTTGCACAAAACACCATTCACAAAAATGTACACACACACACGAACAAGAAACAAAAGTACGAATGGTTCCTTATCGTTCAAGGTATTTTTCCACTTTTTCGTTCTTCTAACTAGTTACGTAGCCACCGATGTTTAACAAGTACAATTTTCAAGATATCAACAAGGCTGAACACAACAGTATAAATTGACAACGGATATTCTGATGTGGACACAAACATGTACCACACTTTCATCAGGGCGCTCTTAAACACTTGGTATAAAATATTTTGTTCGTTGTATATCCCATGCCATTGAGGCGTCGAGTTATTTAAATAATCCACTAATCCTTGAATGTTTTATGATGCTAATTATGATTGGCGGACAGTTTTTTACCTAACTTAATTACACACACACACACACACACACACACACACACAAAGGACCCTAGGTGATCAATTTCATCATAGTCAATATATAAGTTACATAAAACTCAACCTTCAATACGTAGTTATGACTTCATTAAATTTGTATAAAACTACGTATCTCCATCCTCGCTGTGTACATTCATGCTACTACAGTCTAACTAAAGGACCCATCCCCTAAAATTTAAAGAACCACCCCCTACAATTAAGGACCCAGTTCACAAATTAAAGACCCACACCCACATTAAATCCCAATTTAGCTATAAATAAAAGGAATTGTACACACACACACGTACACACACACACACACACACGCACACACACACAGTCTCAGCCAAACACAATCGAGCATCATCAACTATGCCCGAGTCCTTCCTATATTTAACCAACACTGTGTATTCATGAGGGTATTTTTTTTTCAGTCTTACACAGTTGGATAAAAATATGACCAGATTATAAACGACACAACAATGTACACTTGGCCTCAACAGCCACGCCGGGCTACTGCACGTGACCCCACACAAGAGAAACACCTCACCTGGTCGACACAAGGTAGGATATGATTCGTCTTGGTTGATTACATTCTGTCATGCTGTTTTACTCGTCTTAACAACAGCTCTCCAAAGTAGTAGAAGTAATAATAAATAATAATAAAGATGATAATAACAACAATAATAGTAATAATAACAACAATAATAGTAATAATAACAACAATAATAGTAATAAAATAATAGTAATACTAAAATAATAAAAGTAAAAAAAATAGTAATAATAACAATACTAATACTGTACCGGTAACAATAATAGCAGTAGCAGCTACAATAATAATAATAATAATAATAATAATAATAATAATAATAATAACTGACCTTACACACGGCCTGGTGGGTTGAGACCGTGTGCACGTTTGCCCATCAATAGGCTCATAACTCCTCAGCTATACAGAGTATTATAATGCTCTACCTTTGTCCGCCTACAGCACAGTTACTCCCTCTGTACAAGCATGGTTCAACGGTCTAGAATACAGCAATTCCCCACAAGTGAAGGTTGAGGAGATTCTTTATCAATGACAATAGCTGGTTTTAATAGCCAGGGTAGGTGAGGGCTGTAGCTAGACCTGCTGCTGTGAACAAATACACGGTTTAATCTCAGCTATGTCGTGGTGTTAGTTCTCCCGTGATGTATGTGGCAGTACCTCTCTCTCTCTCTCTCTCCCTCTCTCTCTCTCTCTCTCTCTCTCTCACACACACACACACACACACCTTATAAATCTGTCACTAGAGCAGCCTAACAATAATGGAACTCAGTTATACAGTAAAACAATTACATAATAAAACTGTTACACGCACAATTATACAACAAAAACTAATGCAAAAACAATTACAACTACAATACGAACAGACGAATACAATTATACCATAAATACTAATACAAATACACAATTATACTAAACAAACACAGAGATGACAACTAGCGCTAATAATTCGTATAAATTAAAACTAGCGTATACATACATGCAGTCACAAAACAGCATACACAGATATATATACGGAACAAATACAACTAAATACACAAACATAGGAAGTGCCACACAGACAGTCATGTATACACAGCCAAGACAAACTAGTACACACACATGTACACGACTGATTATTAACAATAGGAAGCATGGAATCAAAACACACACGAACACAACTCGTACTAATACACGGGTAATACCAAAGAAAATATATATAAGCACATTAATATATAACACAAACATGTAACCACCTACACAGTTAATACATAAACATGACATACACAGCTAATACATATACACACACATACAGACGTACAGTTAAATGCAGAAACACACACAGCTAACAAACACGGACACATACTGTAGATACACAGTTAACAAATACACACACACTCAGAGCTAACACACACATACATACACACAGAGCTAACACACATGCATTCATTCATAGACACAGAGCTAACACATACATACAGTACATACACACAGCTAACACACACACACTCACACATTCATTACATACACACACACACATACAGCTAACACAGACACACACACAGGTAATAACAGAAGAGAGACCATCACGACTCACGCTTCAGTCCCCCGGCCACCAGGCCTGCTTCGTCACCCTCTATCTCACCTGCGGGGAGAAATAATTAAGACACACCTGTCGCCTACACAACACTACCGACTATCTACGATATCACTCATATTACACACACTATATTAGTCAATATTATACACACGCAGTATTTCACACTCCACTGTTAACTACAACTAGTGTAAAAATAAAAAGAATAAAAAAGAGGAGAAAAGAGACGATGAAAAAAGCGGCGGAGGACCAGCAGCCACCTTTGAAAACATCGCCAGGAGGTCTCAAGAATATCCCTCGTTTGTGGCAAAAATATCCTTCACAATAGTCGGAAATATCCCTCGGTTGCTCCACAATATGCCTCCCGGTACTGTGGAAAATCCTTCTTCATTATTTCAGAATAACCATCCTTAGCTCCCCCCAAATATTATATACACGGTACCTGATAATAAAGTCGGATATATCCCTCGTGGTTCCAGAAATGATTTGTAATGCTGTCGGAACTACCCCCCCCCCCTTCATCCTGACATTATGAAATTCCAAGAAAAAAAAGTTCCTAATACGACTGAGATATACTTCAATGACCCTCTCCAGCTGCCTCCCCTACCCTCTCCTCGCTCACTTCTTTCCCTCCCTATCCTCGCTCACTCCTTTCCCTCCCTATCCTCGCTCACTCCTTTCCCTCCCTATCCTCGCTCACTCCTTTCCCTCCCTATCCTCGCTCACTCCTTTCCCTCCCTATCCTCGCTCACTCCTTTCCCTCCCTATCCTCGCTCACTCCTTTCCCTCCCTATCCTCGCTCACTCCTTTCCCTCCCTATCCTCGCTCACTCCTTTCCCTCTATCCTCGCTCACTTCTTTCCTCCCTATCCTCCTTTCACTCTCCTTTCCCTCCCTATCCTCGCTCACTCCTTTCCCTCCCCTACTCACCCTTTCCTCCCCTTTCCCCTCCCTATCCTCGCTCCTTTCCCTCCCTATCCTCGCTCACTCCTTTCCCCTCCCTATCCTCGCTCCTCCTTTCCCTCCTATCCTCGCTCACTCCTTTCCCCTCCCCTTTTTCCCTCCCTATCCTCGCTCACTTCTTTCCCTCCCCTATCCTCGCTCACTTCTTTCCTCCCTATCCTCCCTCTCCCTCAAGAGCGTTGTCGTCCTGGCTTCATTTACGCGCCCCCCCCCCCTGCCAGCGTCCCATACCCATCAAGATGTCACTTGGCTAATTTCGTCATGTAGATCGTTTCTTTTTTTAATCATTTTTTTAATAAACTTAAGATGAATGAACTGTATTAGCAGTGGAGGAGGGAGGGAGGGAGGGAGGGAGGGAGGGAGGGAAGGGGACAGGGAGGTATGGAGGGAATGACAAGAAGCAGACCGACAGACAACATCAAGAAGCTCAGGGGAGAGATACAGTAACTGCCGGGATGACACACAGTCGCATCAATCAGTAATGGATGAAGCGGCAGTGGCACAAGTGGCACCCGGGGAGCAAAGGAGGGCACCGCGGCCTAACAAATTGCCGCCAGTCAAAATACCAAGCACCAATTACATCCCCGTCTATCTTCTAGGCTCTCTCCCTGCACACACAAGTAACCTTTCACCACTACGGGCTGATGTATGATTACCAGTGGATTATCGGATGAAAAGTGTTCAAAGAGGATTAATCATATTCAAAGGAAACATTTAACAGGTCATTATTTCTTAAGCTTAATAGCAGTCGTATTTAATGGCCGAAATAACACTGGGTTAATTACCAGTATTTGCCGTGGTGATACAAGGCTGTCAATGTTAACTCTAGTCCAATATTTACACTTAAAACACTCGCCCTGACAGTAACTCCCTCCTGAGGCTCACAATTACAATTGATGAATATTAACCACTGTCCAAAATAACTCCACACATAAGTTTACCAATAAAACAAGAGAGATTATCTTTAAGATGGTGGCCAGGAGGTGGTAGCCGCTCCACACACACCCACCCTTTAAAGACGAGAGGGAGACTCGGCGTTCTATTCAGGCGTCGCCTTCACAACACTGCGTCATCGGAATAGGAAACTGCGCGATATTCGCCACCGAGGCGCTAACGGCAACCTGGCAACCGAGGCAGACACAACACCATCATCATAACCTGCTACCTCACATCATCAATCAATATGGCCCGCCCCGCCTCCACACACGACAAACTTAAGATCTGCTGACAATCAACCAATACTAAATACTTTCGTTCGTCCAACTCCCAACCACTTCTCTCCCAACGTAATTAAACACACACCATAAACCTGGATCTACACACTTTTTTATTAAGCTGACCACCCTCGAATAAAATTAGCCATTGATCAATCTGTCATAATTCACAGGTAATAATTAACGTGTTCTCACCAGGCGTCAAGAGGCCTCGACTAGACTGAGGGGCATGAGAGCACACGTGTACCTCTACTTTAGTAATGTGCGACGTGCTCAGACAACCTGCCCTGGCACTGGTGTAGGTTACCTTTGATACGTGTACGGTTTATCACGTGCCTGAACCACCACCAGCCACAGCAACCACGTTCCTCAACTACCTAACAACCACATAACCTCGTACCAGCCCTCCCAAACAACCACCTGCCACACAAACCACCTACCCTTCAACCAACAGTCTAACTCGCCAACCATGTCTTTTTCGACAACACCACCCATGTACCCTTCCACTTCCACACAAACTACGTACTTACATCAACCACTCACCTGCCACATGAAACCACGTAACAGCGCCCTCAGCCACCCACCTTCCGTACAAAACCATCCCACCCTTCATTCAACCAATCGCCTGCCATACTAACCACTCACTCACCCAGCCTCCCCCGCTTAACCTATCCACAGCCACCCATCATCAATCCCAACAACCACCAGCTAGCCCTCCTCCCCCCCGTTCTGTCACCCTCCTGGTATGCCGCGATAAAAATAAAAAAAAGTGACAGCAGCAGATCATACAAGAAAGATGGTCATTAAATACAGCATTGTGGCACGTTAACCTACTGTCAAACACGCACAACCTGCCATATTAAAATTGTCACGCTAAATTACGGTCCCCATGAGAAAGAACATTGGCAGTAAATAAACATGACGTAGAGGAGTTATACGACACACCAACGATCCCACTGCAGGCGTGTCATAGACCAGCTCCTCCTCCTCACCACCTCCCTCCCCCAACCTCCCTCAAGACCCCCCCATTTGCTCCTCTACCCCCGCCCCCACCACCACCCAAATACCCGAGCCCCACCAGCTTAAAGGTAAACACCTAAGGACAGACCGTCTTCACACACACACACACACACACACACACACACACACCCCCTTGCGCCACCTTTGCAAACATTTACACTAAAGATCCACATTACCGAGAAATCTTTCACCTAACGATGACGATCCATCTTGAGATGATAAAACAAACGCAAATATTTTCAATAGTGCAACATTTGAGTCACGCCCCCGGGGTGGAGCCCAGACCTACTGTGCAGTGTAAAAAGGTCGTGAGCGCTTATTAATATCGCGGTTCGTGGAAGTGTGAGGGGTAGGTACCAAGGGAGGAGGCATGGGGAAAGTCAGGAGAGACACCGATGGAGGAGGGAGTCAAGAGGGTAATTTAGAGAAGGAGGGAAGAGCAGTCAAGGAAGAATATGAGGCAGCTTTTTGCAAGATTGTGTGCTAACAGTTCCAAAATTAACCAAACTAACAGTGTGGTGAAATTATGCATTGGGCTAGTTATTGTAGATAATTTTAGAGCCATTTGACTGGTTGGCTGCACGTTTACTCGGCCGGCACTGGCACTAGACACCCTGCCCTATCCCATACACAGGCGTTCTGAAGGCCATATTTCACGTTCCGCCGACCTTAAGGGTGAATTCTGGTATAGGGAGGTTGTGTGAAGTGGAGGGAGGTACCAAAAGAAAGGTTAGAGGAGAATTAAGATGGAGAGAGAATAAAGGTTGGAGGAAGTTAAGGAAAAGAGTTACAACAGGTGGAGAGGGGAAAAACTAAGGGGGTAAGGGGAATGGTGACGAGAATAGATATGGGCAGCGGGAGATGGGGAGGTATGGGGAGGTATGGGGAAGGAGGAAGCAAGAACAGAGGGGAATAATAAAGAGGAGGAGCAAGGACACAGGCGAGGTAGTTGCAGTGACAGGAGTAAAGGGACGAAGGTTGAGAAGACAGTGAGAGAGGACCACCTTGACGGGTCCATACATAAGCTAACATCACTATAGTCGTCCCTCATCACCGTCAACACACACACACAGGCCACTAGCAGTAGGTGAATGCCTGGGTGGTCGTGACCCAGGGGGGGGGGTGTACAGTGTGTCAATGACAGCGTTACCCCTCACAGACACTGGCCAAGGCCCGAGACAGATACGAGGTGAACGTTGACTGGCCCGTGTCAGACGCCGCGGCACCGTGCATCACAGGTGTGGCTCTACCTGGCACCCCGCCCACCCACACATGACTAGTACACATGTATGTATGTATGTATTTATTTTATGTTTGTATGTACAGTATGTACACGCAAAGAAAGTTTAGTATCTCAAAATAAAAAATTGGAACCTCACAATATAAATTCATTATGTTCTACAGCAAATTTCAACAGCAATGATGTTTACACAAATAAACCGTACAGGTATAACGAAAACACAACAGTAAACCAAGACCATTCATGATAGTGAACAGTGAGAGCAGCAAGAGGCCATCCACTGCCCCTCCCTTGACACGGATAAATTAGTTCATGTCAGTCCAGAGGCGCGAGTGTCGCAGTGGCCGCCTCCACATTTGTCCACACATCACACCATTTGTACTCGTCTAGTTCCCTGCCGCCCAGTTGACTTTCATCACTCACACGTAAAGTTACAGCTAATACAACCAACCAATCTGCTCCAACATCCGTCAAAAGGCCCTGTGACCTTCCGGGCGACCGCCTTGACACGCTCAACCTGTGAGGGGTGTCGCTACTGCCCCTCACCATGACCTCGTCCTACTCCAGCCCGGGGGACTCCCTTATCCCAACACCATCATTATTAGCGCCGTAGCCCCATGTTAAGTTCCCTCCTCCTGCCTGTGTTGAAGGCACCTGAGCTGAACCTCTACGGTATGTTAACTGCCAGTTTAGAGAGCCAGGTAGTGGCAGCAAGGCACCAGCACATCACCTCTTAAAACAAACTGCACCGGACACACCATTAATTCCGCACCCGGGCGAGTAGTGTCTTCGCCCACACAGCCAACGGTCACAACACCACACCTTGTGTCTACGGCCAGCAACCACAATGAAACTCTGCTGCCCCACATAAAATGCCTGGCATCTCAACACGGCGGCTACAAAAACCTCCAGTGTCCCCGCGCCAGATCCCGCCACACTACCACAACGCTGCCTCACGCCGCACCACGCGCTACCGTTGCCTCCTCCACATACACACCACGGGTCACCTTTGCCCAAGTAAATACATTTCACACAAACATTCATTCTTACCTACTGAAACAAGATATCGTTAACGCGTGTTCTCCACTCTCCTCGCGTATTATCAAGCTCGTAGAAAAGGATCGAACATGTTCCAATAAAGACACAAAAATAAAAACGTTGTAGGAGACAGCACAGTGCCAGAGTAACGATCAGGTAGAGCGGACACTAACGACGCCACCTGACAACACGACAACACTCCTCACGTAATAAAAACTGCAGACCAAGGTCAGTAGAGAGAATACTCCCGGCAGGACAGAACCAGTGAGAGAACACCCCTGGCAGGAGAGAGCCAGTGAGAGAACACACCCGGCAGGAGAGAACCAGTGAGAGAACACACCCGGCATGAGAAAACCAGTGATAGAACACACCCGGCAGGAGAAAACCAGTGAGAGAACACACCCGGCAGGAGAGACCCATTGAGAGTACACACCCGGCAGGAGAGAACCAGTGAGAGAACACACCCGGCAGGAGAATCAGTGAGAGAACACACCTGGCAGGAGAGAGCCAGTGAGAGTACACACCCGGCAGGAGAGAACCAGTACACACCCGGCAGAGATCCAGTGAGAGAACACACCTGGCAGGAGAGAGAGCCAGCGAAGAGAACACACCCGGCAGGAGAATCAGTGAGAGACACACACCTGGCAGAGAGCCAGTGAAGAACACACCCGGCAGGAAGAGCCAGTGAGAGAACACACCCGGCAGGAGAGACCCAGAGTACACGCACAGGACAGAACCAGTGAGAGAACACCCCTGGCAGGAGAGAGCCAGTGAGAGAACACACCCGGCAGGAGAGAACCAGTGAGAGAACACACCCGGCATGAGAAAACCAGTGATAGAACACACCCGGCAGGAGAAAACCAGTGAGAGAACACACCCGGCAGGAGAGACCCATTGAGAGTACACACCCGGCAGGAGAGAACCAGTGAGAGAACACACCCGGCAGGAGAATCAGTGAGAGAACACACCTGGCAGGAGAGAGCCAGTGAGAGTACACACCCGGCAGGAGAGAACCAGTGAGAGAACACACCCGGCAGAACACACCTGGCAGTACACACCGAAAACACGCATAAGAGAACAGACGTAACAGGAGACCTGAGAGCACTAACTGTGTAAACAAACCAGAAATAAAAACCCGACCTCAAAGAGAAGGTATAGTGGCAGCTCCGACACACCTGGTGAGGATGTGGACCTGGGGGGGGGCACACACACCGCTAGGTCGCCATGACTACCTCAAACTGCAGCAGTCGCCTTGGAGCCCCCCTCCCCCTCGAGGGAGTATCAGAACCACGACCAACACAACACTGCACACTGACAACTTTGATCAGTGTAGTGACCTTCCGCTGTGACCTTGACCCTGCTGGTCTACCTTTTAATGATTTGTCTTAATTATTTTATTAATGTGCCAAGTTGGTTGATTAAAATGTGATGTGTAACACCGAGTGCTATAAACAGCTTTAACCTTATTCCTGCTAATACCAGACGATTTTATTCAGTTTGGAGGAACATTTGGCAATGAGAAGCTTAAGTAAAATACATGTCGTATACTTATAGCTGGCCATGGCCTCTACCAGACACACCCACACCCAACCTAACGAATGAATCCCCATCACAACAGGTGTACAAGTTTATATCTATTACAACATATACAACGCTCCCGTCTCACACGACCGATCATCACATGTACACTATACTCACAACACACAAAGCCTTCTTTATTGCATGACTTATGTTTGTACACGAGTGACTTAACACTAAAACCTGTTGATGGCTAATGTACTGATCTTGGATACACTCTCAACCACCTTAGTTGTTGGAGTGCAGGAACCTAAGTCTTCCCTAACACTAAACAGCCTCTTTTGACCTCAAGTCCTCCTCCACCCCCAAACAAACATACTGTACCTACCTCCTCTTCCACCACCACCACTCCCATACCAGCCAGCTCGACGCCACCGTCATCACTAATACAGGTACAAGAGAGGCTAATCAACAGCAACTATACAGGTGTGTCCCGGGAAAGACTTGGCTCGCTCTTTACCTACCCTCACACTGCCACCGCTACTCTCCCCTATACCACCACCGTCCTTGCCCTTCCTGCTCCCATATTCACCAGTTTCCACACCTCAGTTACCACCCTCACACAGTTACTCACTTAAACCCAACTAAAAGTAACACAGATGAATACTTACTACTACCATCCACTTAGGACCACATCCCCACCCCCACACTTCAGGCACTTTTGGTTCTCACAAGACTGGGGGAGGGGGAGAGGAATATTCCCCTGACGCGCCATCATAATCCCCCCTTTTAAACCTCCCTCCCCTACCAACGTCACACCTACCCCCCCCCTCCCCCTCCTCTCCTTCACCACACTTTTCTATCTAATTATATGCTTCATACTCGTTTTCTATTTGGAGAAGATAGTGACTTAAACCAACTACAGCCACCACCACCACCGTCCCACAACTAACACACATGACCATCACCACAACCGCTGCTATTGCCACCACCACCAATGCCCAGTCATCAAACTAACACAACTCTCGACAAATCCAACCACCATCATAATCAGCATCTACAAGTACTACCACCACTATATCACCACCATCTACAAGTACTATCACCACTTTATAACCCTCTATACTAAATCATCTCTGAAATAATAGAGAAGGCAAACAAAATAAATGCCACAAATACCACCTAACATGACCCCAGCACAAAAAAATAATAAATTTCAGACACGAAGAAAATAATTCCCAAATGAAGTTAAATGATTGGGTCATTTTGTGAAGTTAGTTAGTTAGGGTCTGTAGTGTAATCGATGTTGCTGTAAAGATACTGAGGTGTGTTGCCAAGATTGGGCTCAACCAACACTACTTTCACGCTACGGCTACAACAAGGCGAGAAGAATCCTCCCGGGAATGGTGCCTAATTAATGTACTTTTTTAACTTACACGGATCCTTAACGTTAATTATAATACCCATATCTAAGTAAACATTTCTCCATGTCACCTGATGCAGCACCTGAAGATTTGCCTCTCCACCTTATTTCACCTAATGAGTCAACAACCTAAAGTTACCTGGGGGAGGGGAGGGGGGTAGGTGAGGTTAGGGTGGCTAACCTTCAGGTGCAATGAGAGAGAGAGAATAATCAAGCCAGCCGCAACTCTGTCCGGAGGTCACTCAACCCAATTCTCCAAGACTGGTGGTGAACGTACCGTACCCTCCTCTCCTCTCACGTACCCTAACGAGCTCCTCCCCCTAAAACACCTCGACACGTTCCTCGTCTCCGGCACCAAGTTTGGACCAATATATAAGCCTGACACACACTGGAATGATTTTCGGATAGGATTAAAAGGGGCAGAGTGGCAGTTGATATCTTCCAAGTATCGGCCAAACTGCCAACTTCTCCCACAAATCTGGATTAAGGTCCGCCGTTTGGAATCGAGTAAAAAAAATCGTGGGACGTACGTCACGTCCCTACAGCACCTCAAACTCACTTGTCAAATGAGCCAAGAAACACGCAGCCCCTTTACCCAGACTTTCCAGAGACGGGGGGAGAAAAAATTAGGTCAGTCTAAAGAGAACTGGTGGCCACTTTTAACCATGAAATTATTACCCAAACAAATGACCGCGTTAAAGTCCAGCCACACCAACCCTAGATGATGATAAAATAAACTTAATAGCTTCCAACAGCCTCCACAAATATTACAGGTCAAGTTCACTGGAGAAACTGCCGCAGAGTTTTGACAAGAGGAAGCCCCACCCACCCACCTTCCCCCCACCACCTCATCCCACCACACCCACTCACATTTTTCATCTACTTTATTTCGTATAGAAAACTTTCTAATTACGGCCAATAACTCAAGCTAGCTGGCAGGATATTGGAAACTTGGAAGCCGACGGCCGCACTGGGGGCTGGCGGTGACATTTGGAAGATCTCCCTCTAACTTTAAGGGGATTAATTTCAGTAAGGGGGAGAACGTAAGGCGACTTTCTCTTAACTCCTATTTAATAAGTTCAGCTCCTTGACTGGTAACACCCTGGCGCTTAATATTGCACGAGGATGTGTGAGGGGGTACTGGGAGGCGAGTGAGGCGGGTGTTGGGAGGTGAGGCGGGTGTTGGGAGGTGAGGCGAGTGTTGGGAGGTGTGAGGGGGCGTTGGGAGGTGTGACGGGGGTACTGGGAGGTGTGACAGGGGTACTGGGAGGTGCAGGTGAGTGCCGAGAGGTGTGAGGCGGATGTTGGGAGGTGTGAGGCGCTGGGAGGTGTGAGGGGGCGCTGGGAGGTGTGAGGGGGATGTTGGGAGGTGTGAGGTGGCGTCAGGAAGTGTGAGGTGGTGTCAGGAGGTGTGACGTGGTGTCAGGAGGTGTGACGTGGTGTCAGGAGGTGTGAGGAGGTGTCGGGAGGTGGTGTCGGGAGGTGCTAGGTGGTGTTGGGTAGCTGTGAGGAGAACCGGACATAAAACAGACTGGATGAAAACCGTGAGTGGACATAAAAAATAACTAGTGTATTTTTCTTTAATCATTTTTTTCGAAAGGATCATAAAAAAGTCAGAACACAATCAAATTCGCGTTGAAAGCAAAAAGTGCTGAATCACTGACCACCCTCATCTCTCACGTCTCCACACTGAAAGATGTATTTTTACACAGGAGCCTCCCGATACCCTCCAAAACTCCCTCCCTAAAAACTCTGTGTCCCAAGTTCCCTCCCTAAAAACTCTCCCTGTACCCAAGTTCCCTCCCTAAAAATCTCCCTTGTTCCTCAGTTCCGTCCCTTCAATACCTACCAAAACTCTTCCCTTGTTCCTAAGTCCCACCCAAAACTCTTCCCTTGTCCCTAAGTCCCACCCAAAACTCCTCCTCCCTGCTCCTCAGTTCCGTCCCCTCAATACGCAATGTTGTCTCTGGGCGTTGGAATTAGAATGCGTGTAAGCACCATCAGGCGGGAACTACAGCAGGCAGCGGGTCCATCTGCTGGCGGTGGCTCGTGTCATTTAATTTGAATGTGGAGTTATGTAAGGACTACTCCCCCGCACACCCGACCCAGACGAGCGTGCATGATCCAGCGACCTCATACTATACATCTGGTGCCATTTCATCTCCTCTCAACAAAGTCTTTCCCTTCAAACTCGGTAAAAAATAATACCTCGTGCAGTACTCATCCTCGCACCATGGCAGACATCAACAAGCTATGCATAAATTACTCACAAGTCCTCCACGCTCTAACACAAGTAACAACGCGTATAACTTGCAACTCCTAAATCCCGTGTACAAGATATATAACAAAAACTGGAAACTTCTCGTGTCAATAAACCCGGAGGCGTATTCTTATTTCAGGGTGTGTGTACTACAAGGTCGTAACGGCAGGCGAGAGAAGGAAAGGGGAGTGGAGAAGGTATGGGGATGACGGTAGTGGTAATAAGTGATAGTGGTAGAGGCGGTGGTAATGGTAGTGGTGTCAGTAGTGATGGTAGGAGTGGTAGAGGCGGTGATGGTAGTGATCTCAGTAGTGATGGTAGTGGCGGAGATGGTAGTGATGGTGATGTGTATGAAGAGAACTGGGAGGTAATTAATATGGATACGAGTGTTGGGCGGCTCCCCACACAAGGGCGGTGTCGTGGACTGAGAGAACGTCAACCAATACCTACCATCACCTGTACCCAATCACTCTCCCCCTCCTCCAATCACTCTCTCCCCCCCCCCATCCTCCCTCCTACTCTCTCTCTCTCCACTACCAAAGGCCGTTAATTAATTACACCTCGAGCCAAATTTCGAAGTGGCAACTCTACCACACAACTTCATTTATCAATTTCCCGTTTGAGTGGCGTCAAAAACTAAAAGGAAACTTAATTGATATCACGGAGTTCCTTTCTCAATAACCCTCCACCTGACCCCCTCCCTACCTACGGGTTATGTTGGGGGTGGGGAGAGGGGTTCTTCCTATCCCATTTCGCGCTCACAGCAGAGGGTCCAAGCTCTCACTTTAGCAACCCCCTCCCCCCCCGCACTCTCAATCCCTACACACTCGCACACTATTACATCCATTACAGGGTGCAAGAGTACACCCCATACACACACACACACAAGGTGCCTCTCCCCTTCTCTCTTAACCACTGGAAGAGCTATGAACTCGCACAGAAAAGGAACACAGAATCACCGCTCTAAATCCCGTAATCTAATTATGTAGACCGTAAAAGAACATATGAAAGGCCTTTCTGGAGGGGAAGGTACTGATGATGGAGGCGAGGCGAGGGAAGGAGAACGGGGAGAAGATGGAAGGCCCAGGGGGAGGGGGGGAAGGAGAAGACGAGAAAGGAATGGCAATGGCCCTCCTAGATCACAGGTTTGAGGGGAAGTGGCAGAAGGGAGGGAACTGGTCCAAGTCAAGTGGTTCGTCTCGTGTTTATAACCCCAAGTCAGCCATCAATAAAGAAGAGAAGTCCTCTGTCAGGCTTCACGATAAAGCAATTACTCAGGGCGGAGGGAGAGAGACAAGGAGGGAAGTGATGTATAAGCAGCAGATAAGACAGGAGGAGGACCAGACGAAGCGAGAAAAGGGAAGACGAGCATGAACCTGTGTTGTGGAGCGTGATGTAGGCGGAGAAAGGAAAGCATGGAGGAAAAAAACCCTGTTGAAGCCTGGAGCCAAATTAAACCGCTCACAAAAGAGGAAGGTGGGTGGGCGGGTCTGGTGTTCAGGAGACGCCGCCCAAGACAACCACGACGTCTCCAGTAACCATAACCAACCACGACGTCTCCAGTAACCATAACCAACCACGACCATCAAAGTATAACATCAATATTGACAAAAATAATAATCATAAAACTCCAGACAACCATTCTATCGGGTACATAAAAACTGCCTCACCTGCGTCACTTGTCATACACCTACACCTTATGGCTTGCTTCATAAATAAAAGGAACAGATTCAAACCAGTTCTCCGTGGTAACATTACGATCGGATACACAGACAGCCGGATGAACCAGAGTCAATCCTAAAATCTCTTCCGGTTCGAAGGAGTATTAATCCTCAAGTTCCTTCCAGCCTCACCACCACTAGCAAGAAAACAAACCACCATCACTAGCAAGGAACCACCACTAGCAAGAAAACAAACCACCATCACTAGCAAGAACCCACCACTAGCAAGAAAACAAACCACCATCACTAGCAAGAACCAACTAGCAAACCACCATCACTAGCAAGAAAACAAACCACCACTAGCAAGAAAACAAACCACCATCACTAGCAAGGAACCACCACTAGCAAGAAAACAAACCACCACCACAATAACCACAACTAACCCTGCGGAGAGGACACACAACACAGGGAGGTGGTGATGACTTTCCCCATAACATCAATTGACGCCTAAATGGGTTACAAGGATGGAAGCGTGTGTAGGACGTGGGGGGGGGGGTGTGAGGGGAAGAGCTGCAGGTGTCAAGGGATATGGAAAATAATCGCAATATCTTTTAAGAGAGAATTACCACCACCTTACCTATTCGAGAGAAGAGGAGCTATTAACCTAACCTAACACAACCTTAACCTAGCACAAGTCCACTCTAACCGAACCTAGCACAACTCAACCTAACCTAACGCAACCTTAACCTAACCTAACAACCCAAACCTAACACAACCTTAACCTAACACAACCTTAACCTAGCACAACTCGACTCAACCTAACCCAACACAACCCTAACCCGACCTTAACCTAACTTTATATACGCTACATAAATAAATAACTATATCCCGACTTTTTTCCTGCCCCAAATTATGTCTTTTCCGGTGACTATTTTCCCCCACACGCCATTAAAGAGTCAGTTTAATCCCGTGTTAGTCACTTAACTTCCCTAGACCTTGATGGCAAATATTATAGTGTGTGTGTGTGTGTGTGTGATGTAGTTCATTCTGTATCACCCTCGTAACTCCACCCCAGACCCTCTTTGTCTCTCCCCCTTCACCCCAGGCTCTCTTGTCCGGACCCCTCCCCCACGAAGTTCTCTCTCCCTTCAGTTGGGCCTTGTAGTCTCCCTTACTCCATGGTGCTCCCTCAGCTCTCATCTCCCTCCCTCCCTCCCTTCCTTTCCCCTTGGCTGTCTCTCTCTCCCTCAGATCTCTCAAGGTTTCTTCCCCCACCACCCTCTTACATTCAATCCCCAGAGCCTCTCTTCTTTCATCCGTCTCTCCTCTCCTCTCTCCCCTTCGGCGCTCCCCGCCCCCCCTCCTCCTCTCCTCTGGCCCTGTACCTCAATTGGCAGTTTTATCAAATCCCGTCGAGTTAAAAGCCTGAGGCCAGACAAGAACGCCGCCGTGCACGAAATAAAATATCAGCATGGTACACTGAGCACGTTCAATGGCTGGGAAGCTTACAAGACAAAAGGGGAGATGAGGTAATGGTGGTGATAATAGTGATAATGGTGAGAACGGGGGATAATGGTGATAACTGCGTTGCATAGCCGCCGCGGTCACCACCGCACCGCAGCTCGTTTACTTGCAGCTGCCTTAATGGCAAAGCGCTAACCGCTCGCCAGCTATTTTCTCCCCCTGGATCTGTGTAAAGGATTTAACTCTACAATAATACTCGTACGCGCTATTACCACTGTTTGTTATGGAGTTCTTAGCAACAGGAGCTGCAGTCCCAAGCTAGTAATACAGGCGGGGCATACTACCTGCTGTGAGTGAGAGGATAGCAGATGGAGGAGGGAATGGCGGAAAGAGGAGAGCTAAAGAGAGAAGAGGGGAGGAAGAGCGAGAAGAGGGGAGGGAAGTTGGTGGTGTTGGAGAGGACAAAAGTGTTGAGGGGAGTGTACACGGGGGAGGGGTGTGGGGACAGTAGGGAAAGGATTAGGAAGATAAGAGAGAAGGGGGGAGGGAAGTGAGAGACTGGTGGGAGAGGAGAATGTACCTACAAATGATCGTTGTGACGGTCTAGGTAGCTACCAGGGATGTGTTGGGTGAAGTGGTGGTGAGTGTAGCTACCAGGGATGTGTTGGGTGACAAGTGGTGGTGAGTGTAGCTACCAGGAGTTGTAAGACCATAATGGTAATTATAACTCATTACGAAGGAATAAGTAGTGACGATACAGTAACCAGTAGTCGAGGAAACCGGACTAGGAGAAGGCTGAAGGATGCGGCGGCAGCAACACGCCCGGCTGGGTTGAGCTCCAGCTGTGTGGCGTGAAATATTCAGCATCCCATTGCACGGGGCCTCACCTGCTCCATTATACACAACACGAAGAGACTAGCCGGGGCCAACACTGCTGGACGCGACGTGCCACAACTCACCCCCCCCACCCACGCGAGTACGTCACACCCATAACCACAACAACCTTGTCCTCACTGATCCATGTATCACCTGCCCTCCACCTGACCCGTGTCCACCCTCCAATATGGGCAACGATGCACCACCTTAGGGCGTTCTTCTTCCAAGTCGACAATAGCGAGTCTTTACACATGCATCCTACAAGGGGGTGGAGGGGGTTTGATGGCAACGACACACTTGGTTAAAGAGGAAAGGGATGACCGTGCGGAGGTGAGGAAGAGGGGGGAGAAGAGGGGATGTTGGTTGAGGGGAAAGAAGTGTTCGGTTCCAGGCAAGGGGAAAAGGTTACAAGGTAGGGATAATGCATACTTGTGAGGTGAAAGGCGAGTGTTATTAAGGGAGAACGGAGGGTGTTTATTTAAGGGGAGAAAATGTGGTTTAAAGGGGGGGGGAGGATAATTTGGGGGAGAGGAAGGAGGGTAATTTGGAGGGGAGGAAGGAGTTAAGTTTTAGGAAGTGGAGTGGAGAGGGTGTTCACGTGGGTGTGCATAAAAATAAAAGGAAACATTTAATATGGACAGAAAAACAAGACGCTCTTAGGATGGAAAAAGGTGACACTAGAGTTTTTCCCCAGGAAAGAAAGAGAGAAAGGTAAAGCTAGTTTAAGAAGAAAAGGTCAGGTAAATACACAACACGTGCTGATACTGAAGAGAAGCTGCCACAATTTAGAAAGCAAACCTCCCTAATCCTACCATCGATTACATCCTTGTAAATCCTGCCCCCAGGCATACCCGACCATCACAACCCCTCCATGATCAAGGATTAGGATACAGGAGGGAAATACTACATAATATCTGCACTGCCTAAACCCTGTGTGTGTGTGCGTGTGTGTGTTCAGAAATGTAAATACGAAACCTAATCCAAGCAGGAACTTGTGGAGCAGGTTACAGGCGCCAAAACAACCGAGTTAGAGGTACAGAGGATTCCCAAACGCCGAGGGAAGATGTGTGTGTGTGTGTGTATATATAACAGCTATGACTATTCTCATCGCCACTATATTCATAAGAGAAAACGAGAGAGAAAGAGAGAGCGCGGAGGAGGGGGGAGACAGTATTTATGATGAAGGGAGGGACGGGTGTTGATCATGATAATGGTTATCATCTTGATAGTGGCGGCGGAGGCGGCGTGATCAAGGTGTGGGACGTGAGGAGAGACGCGGCACACAAGGGCTGGTGAGGGCCGGCACTCACTGCCACCGATAACATCCTTGATGGACGTTTGGCACACGTAGGCGGCAGCAGCAGCCCCCACTCACACTATCTTTAACACCACTAGCTCTATCACACACACACACACACACACACATACGTTAAGAGGGTTGAAAAGAGTGAAAAATTCTACTCTGAATTTTACAATTATTTACAAAAAAAAATCATATATGAATATTGAGAAGTTATTCCTGGATGGAAAAAATTGCACGAGGTTAAGCAAGTGAGGGAAGGTGCGGGCGAGGATTAAAGGGAAGGTAGTAATTGGGAGGTGAAGGGTGAGGGTTGGCCCTGTGTGCCACCCTAGCGGGCTGTCAGGGCCCCCAAGACCTGCTGATACCTGCCCCGTCCTCCACCACGGGGTTATCATGGCTCCAAGTGCCCCTCCCTTCCTCCCCGGCGTCTTATCCTCCTTCTCACAACCTCTCCTCTTCCATAGCTCTTTCCTCCCTTGTGATAGTTCAAGGCCTTTACGATGTTACACACGAGTAGTAAATCCAGCATGTTAATTATCAAGTCATTTTTGGTTTACTTCATGGAATGTCAGCAATCAATGTTTTACTGAGTGTGTGGTTGAGGGGAGGGGAGGGGCCGGGCCGCATTGATCACACTGGTAATGGCCATGACGGTCTGTGAACCTGGCTACCAGTACACCGCGCCCACCACCTGTCCCCTTGTCCCCACGCCAAGCCACGCGACTGCCCACAATACTCGACAAGCGCATGCCCGTGATATACGCCACGCTACGCTACTCACACTCCCGCTACATAAGTAACATCACGCGCCTGCCTCCTACAGCTGCCACACCATAATGCCCCCCCTCCCCCACCGCCTCCTCCTGCAGTACACGCCACGCACTTTAACCCCCAAGAAGTGAAAAATGGTACTCCCTACTTTACACTTGCACACGACTTAAGCATGTTAATTCACAATAAAATACAGGCTAGGCTGGGGGTCGGAAAGGATACAATCTTTGAAATCCTTTAAAAAAATATATTAACATTTCACATAAGGGTGCAAGTATGGCTACATTATAGACATGACCCCATAACATGACCCCACACACACACACACACACACACACACACAGAGAGCAGGCAAGACCCTCCCCTCCCTCCAGTGTAGCCGCACTACAGCACCCTCCCTTCCCACACACAAACACACAGCAGGAAGACCCCTGAGGGTGGCCACACAAACACACACCAGAAAGACCCAGATCCATAGTTACACGCACGAGAGAGAGAGAGAGAGAGAGAGAGAGAGAGAGAGAGAGAACAAGAAGGTCCCCCAGAGACCAACAACCACCTTTACTGCCTCACAGCCACTGACTCACTCCTTAAAAACACGACCTTAGCACGACACCACCTCGTACACCACCACCACGCAATAGCCGCCGCCTCCTACCTGAAATGTACGTCGCCACCAGCTCGAGACGCCACACCTACAACTCTAGCAACCACAAACTGACAATACAAGCTAACATGACAACCCAACAAGAGAGAGTGTTACAGGTAGAGAATATTACAGTGTTGAGGACTCGAGCTAGACGTACTGGAGTGGACGCTTGGATGGTGAAGTTATTATTGGAGACAGTAAGTCGTCCGGGTGTTGACAAACAGGATGGAATTACGGATTTAAATGGACAAGAGGTCCCACACCAGCTGATCCTGTACCCTCCACGACCGCCACACCAGGGTTCATACACTCCGCGCTCACCTGTGTTGACGTTATACACCTTTTAACCACAATCTTTAATTTTAACCGCACTGCAACTCCAGGACTGTATCGACCGTCTGTAATTATGCTATCGATTCTAAAACACTTCCCGTAATTCTGTTCTGATGACAAATTTCCCACGTAATTATTGTACCCATAAAATACAACACACCCACGATGCACATGAAATATTAAACGCGAGACCTCATATCACCCAATGGACATTACGACCAATAAATTTGATCAACGATATGAAATAAAGATCGAGAGTTGAACTAGACAAGACCCTGTATATAAAACAACACGATGCGTCTATAATGTGCATCTACCTCTTGTTTCAACACTAATTAACTCAACCAGGTATATAATTGGAGTGTTGGTCCCCAGGTGAGCCTGTACAGTGACGTGGTCTGGCTCATCCACCCAGTCTATAATCCCTCTCTGAGTTACCTCGCCAAGTACCAGCTTACACGAGCCTACCCCGGGCTCATATGGGAAGAGGTTATACACACTAGCCAACTCCACTACTTACTGCCACCAGACCATCCCACTACTATTTCCACTATCCACGCTTTTCTGTCCCCCACCTTTCATTTCTCCTGTTCCTCTCCTCCTACCTCGACCACCCAACAGGCACCTCAACATTAATTTATCTCTTACTACCTAGCTACCTGTGAGCTAGACCAGGTATCAGCGACATGCAGCTCTCTCTCTCTCTCTCTCCTATCAATCGACTACCAACACCCAAGTACACGAACCCACGTATCCCTTGATGGCAGTTCTCGGGTGTTCTCAAGTGATAAGCTCAGAGCACAGGCGGCGGCGGCGACAGAGGACAATGGTTTGGAATACTCTTGGGACGTAAGAGCAGAGGTCGACGCTGCAACAGTACTATCCCCGTTAAGAGCAGTGGTGGCAGGGGGAGTAGGAGAGGGCAGTACGGTGCTTTCCCCTTGGGTGAGCCAGCCAGCCCTTCTCCTCAGGCGCCCCAAGCTGCCCCACTCCCCCTCTCCACCAGATAGCCGAAACAGCCCCCTCGTAACATTCATCGTCCTGCACCACCATCAAAGTCTCACCCCTCCGACACCCACCCCATGCAGTCCATCCTCCCTCACACCACAACCCCCAAGCCAAAACTCTATACACTACCTATAATGTACAGGTGTAATTCATTACTGTCATGTTGTACTAGTCTAGCGCGAAGGTATCCAAAACACAGCACTAAGAAGATACATATGATGATTAATTATATGCTATAAAGAAAGGAGAAAGGTGTTGTGTGTGTGGGGGAGGGACACTTGTCTTGTGATAAAAGGTAAGGCAACAAAAGTTCAGCCCGGGTAGCAAGGTAATGACCCACAACAAGATGTAGACTCAGCCAGGACCTTAACACCTGCCCTCCAACAACCACCATCACCGTCCAAGATAACAAAAAATTAACTTGTAATAGTAAACCATACAAAGTTTATACATTTATCTCTCACTCCCTCCCTCACGCGTCCCGAGTTAACTTAGCCATTAGTAATTAAGGTTCATGTTTAATGCACAGACACAAAGGTGGATCACTATGGCCCCTCTAAACGTGCACCCTTTGATACCTCCAGTCATTTGCCACACAAGGCTTCAACTCATTACACTACCTACCTCCTACTCTATTCAGCACGCACGCGCACACACACACACACACACACACACACACGGGCCGCCACGCCAAAAACAGTTCTAGAAGGGCCCAGGTGAAGCTTGCATTACTTACTAGTGCAGCAGTTTGTGTGTGTGTGTGTGTGTGTGTGTGTGTTCGTCTTGCCCCAACAATCTGGCTGCTCCACCCTTGAAACAAACTCCCCCCAGTACTACATAATGAGGTAATAAGATGTGTACATTCCCCAGGGCGGTAAACTCAACAACAAAATGAGACCAACGGGGAGAGGGAGGGGGGAGTATAGAGAGGTAGCTGGAGGGGGTGTCTGGAGCTTGATCCCCACGCGGCCATATGGTCGCTGGGGGTGGGCGGCCATCTGTCCCCCACACTCCAGAGTTTGTTTTACCTACCTCCTCCAGCCGTGCCATCACTAGCCCTGCCTCAACCTGCAAGACTTGTGCCGTTTGTTTTACCACGACAAACCTTCCCCGCCACACCTAACACTGGCGCCTCACCGACGCACTTGGCTAACCTACACACTTCTACAATATGTCTGTTGATCATTATATTCGTCAGGGATGTTTATAATAATGAAAATCTTGTGTTAAGGTCTTACTCTATACAAACCGGTTTTTATATAAAAGTACATTACCTTTTCATGGTTTATCTACAAAAGCCTCTTATGTCAGGAAGAAGACCCCAGAGCGGCCATCGTGTGGGGCCCAACAGGACATACAGTGCCACCCTGACTTATCATATTGTATGCGGGTTACTTCCTCGCCACCCAGAGCGCCTCACAATAGGCTCCCTGATCTTTCTTCTCGTCTTCCAACAATGAGTAGCGTCATTCTCCCACCGTTATATACACAAACACGAGTACCCGCCACTGACAGTCCAGGTATACTGTATGTGGCACATACATCAGCACAACAGGGTGAGTGACAGTCAAGAAAACGTAGCCACTATAAGTGAAGGTTTATAAGACGTCAGTAATGCAGCCAGGAGTCTGGAAACTGTCAACTGTGACTGTAATTCTAACATACGTCGAGTAAGAGCCAAATACTTCATACTGGGAACGGCAGGTATTATATTCTGTCAATCAGGAATGTCAGGTCATACACACTGCCAAACTGCGAACAGTGGAGACCAGACCAGGGCCTCTCAACTCACAACTGACGGAGTAAGAGGTAAACAAAGACCTTGTGTACCGTCCACAAAGAACGAGTGATGTGATCCTTAACCACAACAAATGGTAGATAAAGTCAAGGTTCACCATCCGCCTCCGGTTGTTACCCATAACCACCTGCCTCGCCACATTACCTCCACCACCCCCCCCCACACCTTCCTCCATATATCAAGTCTTTCCGACACAGCAACAGCCTCTTTAATACATTGAAATAAGGCCCCCCCCACACACACCCCCTCTCTCGGAGTAAGATCTGGTGTTCGATTACGTCAGAATCAGAAGAAGCAAAACATGAAAATTAAACTCACGGGGAGGGGTATCAGAGTCCCCGTCAGGTGGTGCCAGTCTCCCCCACCGTCACCACCTCTCGCCCCTCTGTTATTCATAAAAATCTAATGCAAACACCTCATGTACACACGCGAATAGTGTATAAACGTGTTCGTGTGTGCTTTTACAAGTTATACACCAAAGATTATATGATATATTCCTCAACCATTACTCTCAAATCATACCGCCAACAATACAAGACCTCAGCCTTCTATAGCTTTTTCGGTGGGTATTTCGGTTCACTGTACAATGGGCCAAGTGAAATACACAAACCTTCCTCCTTAGACAATACGAGACGAACCCTATTCATTTGTCTCTCGCCTTGAACTAATGTTTCTGACAACTAAAACGTCGACACTAGAGTCATAACACCCCCCCCCCCCAACCACGAGAACATCTTTGCATAACCTGAATGACACGCGAGGCCTCTGACAGCTCTAAGTACAGCAGTATAAACGGATAAAGAGCTACACTTGTCAACATTTTAAGCCATTCACACGTATATTTTTACCAATTGTAACCGTCAAGAGTGCGAGTAGCATGTAAATTAATTCAGTTCATTCATACAGCCAACAGCAACATCGTAATACAAAAATAAATAAGTTAATACTCTAGATTATCCATACTGTACGCTCAGTGTTCAGGTCGCTACCCAAATATACGACCACCTTGGGCGCTGTTGGTCGGTGGTCCTCCTGCGACAATGCCTTCCCCTCCAGCCAGCTGCGACCTCTCATCCACCCTAATAAACAATTCCATACCCCTTCTTTCTCCCCTACACGTACCCTCTCTACCACCCCTACATGCATCCTTACTACCCCTTTATCCCTCCTCCCCCCTCTACATGTACCCTTCACATGTATACTCAACTACCCCTTTCCCTCCCAGAAACAATTCAGCTCGGCCTTCCCCTCCCCCACACACCCTCCCTATTCCTCCATTAGCAGCCAGCTATCGGCTTCATCTCTCCGCGTTCAATTATCACCTCAAATAAGAGCCGCACTAAGGGTTAAAGTCAAGACCCCAGTCCCCGATACACTAACTAACTACGGCCGTGCAATGAGGATCAACCGTACCAATGGAATTAAGATTAGCCAACGGCAAGTCGGGGGAAACTATCGATTACCGCAGCCGGAGTAAACAACGACTGCAAACAACCAACTTATTGACGTGCAACCGCGTCGCTCCCCAGACCTAAAACCCTATACCTTTTACTGACGTCTGGCTGGATATTACTAAATTATACAACACCTTTCTGGAAACAATCTAACTAATAATAAATGGATACTGAAAGTGGGTCCCGGCCCGCTGGGGCCTGTGTGTATACATATCAATGTATTCTAAACATCAGATATGCAAGAGTTAGGGTGACCGGCCCTGCACTCGACAGCCTTCACTTCTCCAACTATAAAGTCACCATTTACAGCTAGACGGGCCGGGAGCAACCCGAGATTAAACCAGCTACCCTTAGGACAGGAGGCAAACGCTGTATTCACTCGGCCACCGCACCTCAGACATTACTAACAAAAACCGTTCTTAAACTGACAACTAATAATTACACTTGTGATCAGTCAACACGTTAATTCTTAATTTAAATTACAGAACGACTTTCCACACCTTAGTAATGACAAAAACAAAACAGCGAACACCCCCCCCCCCTAATACTGCTCACTGATGTAACACACAATAAACTCCGAGTGATAAACCAACCTTGCCATTATAGGTGCTGCATTAACCGGTCCTCGTCACTAATCCTATAACTAGTAACTATATAATTAGTGATAATAAAAAAACAAATGAGATATATCCCCTAATTATACTGCACGTCGCTAAACTGACCATCAATCAACACATTAATGATTGAGCTTCGCCGCCCGTCATCACCATCAGAGCTTCACCTACCGTCATCACCATCAGAGCTTCACCTACCGTCATCACCATCAGAGCTTCACCTACCGTCATCACCATCAGAGCTTCACCTACCGTCATCACCATCAGACCTACCGTCATCACCATCAGAGCTTCACCTACCGTCATCATCAGGCTTCACCTACCGTCATCACCATCAGAGCTTCACCTACCGTCATCACCATCAGAGCTTCACCTACCGTCATCACCATCAGAGCTTCACCTACCGTCATCACCATCAGAGCTTCACCTACCGTCATCACCATCAGAGCTTCACCATTAAAACTTCAACTCGTCACCAGTAAATCATTACAGCTGAACACTGCAGCCTCACCGCTCATACACAAAGGACATTTGCCACCTCGAAGAGCAATACACCATTGGTGACGCTTCAAAGAGCACACTAATAAGACCAGGCAGGGAGCGGAGTGTACGAGCAGTGGGCGGGAGGCCTACCGGCAGGAGGTGAGGTGAGGAAGAGAAAGGGCGGGGAGGTGAGGGCTGAGGAGGAGCAAGGGGGGAGGTGAGGGCTGAGGAAGAGCAAAGGGTGAGGGGCTGAGGAAGAGTAAGGGAGGTGGAGGGCTGAGGAGGGGCAATGGGGTGAGGGCTGAAAAGAAGATGAGGATTGGTATGAGGTCTTGGGTGAGGGCAGGCGCTGGGGAAAGATGTGGAGAGGCAGCCCTTGGAGGGAGAGATCCGAAGTAACTGCTGCAGGTCAGGGGAGGGGGTGGGGAGGGGATTGTGGGGAGGGGATGGGGTAAGATCTTTTTAGGAGGGCTTGGGGAGGAGACCTTGGAGCATGGCAAGAGGGGAATGACTGGTTGAGGAGGGCAAGAGGGGAATGACTGGTTGAGGAGGGCAAGAGGGGAATGACTGGTTGAGAAGGGCAAGAGGGGAATGACTGGTTGAGAAGGGCAAGAGGGGAATGGCTAGTTGAGGAGGGCAAGAGGAATGGCTAGTTGGAGGAGGGCAAGAGAATGACTAGTTGAGGAGGAGTAGGGCTGCCCAGAGAGAAGAGAGAGAGAGAGAGAAACAATAGACTGCCAGAGCCGACTTCGATCCCAACGCGGTTAAATGACCTCCCAGATGAAATAATCAATACTATACGAATCCTGGATGACGCCGAGGATGGTAAGGAGAGAGGAAGAAGGAGGAAGAGGAAAGGAGAAAGAGGGGGGAGAGGGGAAAGGAAGAGGGGCAGAAAGGCATGGTTAAGGAGTGGTTGGGGGGGAGAGGAAGAGAGGGTGTGTGTGTGTGTGTGTGTGTGTGTGGGGGGATGGAAGGTGGTGGTAGAGGGGAGGGCGGCTGCGAGTCTGACTAATCTTGGGTGTTGTCTAAGTTATTGATTAGCCACTGTTAGAGGAGGGCTGTTTGTGTGATCCCGGCAGCTGGCGTAGACGTACCCACTAGCTTTGAGGAGCGCGCGCGCAATCACTATACCCAAGAATACACAAACCATCATCCTCAACTATAACAACAACAATTACCGTAAACCACCACCCCCTGGCAACAACTACCACGTCCACCAATTCCTGCATGAACGGCCATTATCTTCACTTCCGCCGCCCTAATAATAATAGCACGTTCACCACCCCTTTATTTAAAAACCCCGCCGCCGCCGCCGCCTTTGGCAACAAACAAAAACTCTCTCTCCTACAACAACCACCACCACCACTACCATATCCTGCAACCACTATCACCATCCTGCACCAACTACCATATCCTGCAACCACTATCACCATCCTGCACCAACCACCACCACCTCCCTGCAACAAACCACCACCTCCCTGCAACAAACCACCACCCTCTTGCAACAAACAACCACCACCTCCCTGCAACAAACCACCACCCTCTTGCAACAAACAACCACCACCTCCCTGCAACAAACCACCACCTCCCTGCAACACGTAAAGGCCTGCAGCCTATTACGTCTCCATTGTTTTTCTCGCTCACAGCTAATGACGTTTCTTCCAAACTTGATTCACGATGGAAATTTCACATCAAGAGCCATCCATTAATAAAAAAAGGTAAATAAACAACTAAAACTGATACATTACACACGAGGGACAAAAATAACTCGGGGAGGGGAGGGGAGAGGTGTGGGGAGGAAGGGGAGAAAGGAGGGGAGGAAGGAGAGAAAGGAGGGGAGGAAGTTGGAGAAAGGAGGGGAGGAAGTTGGAGAAAAAAGGGGAGGAAGTGGGAGAAAGAAGGGGAGGAAGTGGGAGAAAGAAGGGGAGGAAAGGGAGAAAGGGGAGAGAAGGGGGGAGTGGGAGAAAAGGGGGAGGGAGAAGGGTAATTCCATATAGAGACCCCTGTTAAGACGCCACAAGTTGGATGAAAGTTCTCGTTGCGGGGAAACTCAACACTGGCGTCAAACTTGGCTAGCCCCGATCACTTTCGTCACTGCAGCAGCATATATACAGCGTGTTCAAAGTAAACAACTCGCGCTACACTCCAGCCGCATATACCGAATTCCGGCAAACAACAGTGTCGCATATCATACCAGGTGGTAAACAACGGGGGCCGTGTTAGTAAAGGTAAACAAAGGTGGGATGTGTTTTAGTCAAGTGGCGTATTAAACAATCGAGTAGTATAAATAGCTATACGTTACAGCCGCATAACGAATACAGACAAACAGAGCCCCATAACGAGTATACAAACAAACAGAGCCCCATAACGAGTATACAGACAAACAGAGCCCCATAACGAGTATACAAACAAACAGAGCCAGGCTGCAGCTACATTTAAAGTATACTATTAAAGCAGGCAGCAGCACCAATGTTTCACCCGAGTTAAATGCAAACAACACAACCTGGAGCTAACGACGCCAAACTATCTGACCTTTTTGGCGTTTCTACAGCAGCCAGAATGACCCGCAAAATTACGGTTTATTTTCCCGTTTTCTTTTCACCACCACCAGAGGAGCAGAATCTGAGCTAGATAGGGACTTTTTCCAGGGATTTTTTTTTTTTTATTCTTTTTTTTTTTTTTTGCTGGTAGGATCAGGGTTAACTATACGCTGTTACTATTACTTTCCTGCCCCCGATTACTGAAAGGGGTGGGTTGGGACTTGAATGTCGATTGGGCTGGCTGGTTCTGCGAGTACCGATCGAACCCTCAAGCCTCCCTGATACTGTTATAACGAGCTACACACACAACACACACGCATGCACACACATCTGACATGAACACGTATATCTAACATGCAATCACTCAGTCACTTAATCACACACAATTTAATACACACACACACACACACACACATTCTCACACCAACACACCTTCGACGTACACGCACTCACTTGATCCACACATTCGCACACCAACACACCTTCGACGTACACGCACTCACTTGATCCACACATTCGCACACCCACACACCGACGAACACGCACTCGATACACGCACTAACACAAATTCTTTATTGTCGTGAAATCGTCTTGTGTCGAGGTAAAAATGACCCGGTTTACAGTAAACTACTACCCATTAAACACCGTCATAACACACAACACTATCAACTTGAAAACTCCTCTCCCGTCATGAACACACGGGTCAAATAAGTTAACTCACCTCCAATTACATACATATCCTACAAAAAGAAGTTAACTCTCTACCCTCCAAATACACTGTGCAAGGTCTCCCTCCCACTCACATCGCGTCCTACAGGGAGTTTACTCTTGCCCCAGCCAATCATACAAACTCCCTACTCAAGTTAACTCCCCTCCCACCCAATACATATATACACATCCAACCAAACAGTTCAATTCCTCCCTTCACAAAGACACTTCAATAACACCCGCCAACTATGGCCTCTCCCTCGCCTTTGTTTACAAACACACAATCCCTGTCACTAACTCTCCCTATAGTCTCCTCTCGCCCCATTCTCGTCGTGTGTGTGTGTGTGTTTGATCTCAACCATATGCAATGAAGTTTAATCTCCTAAATCTCATATCCTGTATACATTTCATATAAATGTAAATAACCACCACCATTATTACCTTAAGCATGACATGTTATCCTGGAGGCTGGCCGGGTGTCCCCCTGATACGATAATATTAAACCAATAATTCTTAAAAAAAAAAAAAAAAAAAATCGGAATTTTGACCCAGCAGTAATCCAGCTCACAAACATGGGGTTGTGAAGGAAAGAGGTGGTGATAGTATGGTGGGGGGGTTGGGGTAGGGTATGGTGGGGGAATTTATTTATTTGTATTCATTTTTAAATTAACATACCTGCACGTGAGCTATATACCTGGCTAGTAAACGTTAATGAATGGAGATAAATAAACAATACCATTATTCCTTATCAACTATTTTCTTCTTTAATGAATTATTGTCTTAACAAAACATTATTCAGATCACCTCCGCAACATCATCTTACAGTCATCAGATTCTAACACTAAGTCACAGCCATCACCCATATTTGATGTCTTTCTGCGTTCTTGCCGAATTTTGATGTCACCTTTACGTGTTATAGCCAAATTATGATGTCACCTCTACGTATTATAGCCAATTTTGATGTCACCTGTACGTGTTATAACCATTTTTGAGGTCACCTTCCTAGACTGGGTCATGCACGATGCAGGAAAAATGCAAGTCAAGTGTTTCCCTCGAGTTTCCCTTCTCTATCTTCTTCCTCCATCTGTATTTACGAGTCAACAACAACAACACACATATATACATCAATAAAACAAGCAAGATCCTGTAAATAAACCACCATAAAGTGAACTCCGGTCATTAATCCCTCTTGAAACTAAACCACTTGTAAATGAACCACCCAAAAATTAACCAGCCAAAATTAAACCACCTGTAAATGAACCAGACAAAAAATAAAACAGTAAATTATTCACCCTAAAATAAACCACCTGTAAATGATTCACCCTAAAATAAACCACCTGTAAATGATTCACCTCAAAATAAACCACCTGTAAATGATTAACCTCAAAATAAACCACCTGTAAACGAACCAGCCAAAAATAAACCTGTAAATGATTCACCTCAAAATAAACCACCTGTAAATGATTAACCTCAAAATAAACCACCTGTAAATGATTCACCTCAAAATAAACCACCAGTAAATGAACCAGACAAAAATAAACCAGCCAAAAAATAAACCACTAAAACCACCTGTACATAAACCGACTAAAAATAAACCCCTGTAAAACCATATACAACAATAAGCAACTAACTATACCCGCATAACTACCAATACCTTACTACCACACCTGACACAACCCGACCTAATACCCCCAACAGCTGTACAAAAAAAAACCTACAACCAATTACCCAATGAACCGCTCATACCCCAAAACAACTTGATACCTGATACCTGTTATGCCAGGTACCGGGAGGAACAAACAAGAATGGATGACAGACACTTTCACCAAAAAAAACCACGACATTCCAAAAACCTACAATCAAAACAACAACCACTAATAACCCCCCCCCCCAAAAAAAAGACTACAGAAACCTACAACCCCAAACCAAACAACAACTACCACCACAATACCAGTACACCGTCAGCACCTACACCCAACCCCTGAGGACCACCAAAGACGGCGGGCTATGGACCGCAGAACGCCCTTTCCCTTTAACCAATATCCTGCTACTGGCGCCCTCACGAGCTCAATTATTTCCTTAGTCTTTGGTTTAAAAAGAGTTGGTTAGGATAGAGGCAGACATTAAAGGCAGCCCAACGTAGCTAAATGCCCCACTCTTTAAAGTCCAATGAGACTATTCCCACAAAATACTGCAAATGAGTGGCGCGGGGCCTCCCGGAAGAGAGCGAACAAAATCCCACACCAAGCGGCAGACACCGTAACAGGATTTCCAGGTCACTTTGGATTGGAACATTTCTATTAAAGGATTTTTTTTTATTTTTTAGGGGGGCGAATGTTTATAAAAATAATATTCATCTGGTTCGTAAAGGATTTTTTTTTCCTTTACAGTTTATGATTTTAACATTTGAAGTCAAAGGCGAGGCAATTTCACTTTATAATTTCCTCAATTGGATTAACCTCACTAAATGACAGTCACCTCAGCTTCTACTCCCAGGTGATCAAGTAGCAGTACAATCAAGCAGGCACGTAAATACAGCAACAGCAGCACGTGTAGACAACCTTGTTACTGTTCACGTATTGGACCGCTCGCGCCATCAACCGTGCAAACTATTCCAGACTTGTTCACCATTCACATCTGTAGCACAGTTCGTGTTGGGGGCCAGAAAACTTTGCCTACTCCTAACACGTGGATGGGAAAGGTCAAATGGCGATCGGCCTGAGAGGAGGAGGAGGAGGAGGAGGAGGTGGTGGTGTGTGTGTGTGTTTTCTGTGTGTTTTCTGTGTGTGTGTGTGTGTGTGTCTGTGTGTGTGTGTGTGTGTGTGTTTTTCTGTGTGTGTGTGTGTGTGGGCCATGAGAAGCGTATCGCGGTCTTCCATCACACAGCAGTGCTAAAAATTAGTATGCAGTGTGTTGTAATGACATAATCACACACACTGCTGTAGCTACATGAAGCAACAACCTCCACACAAATTCCAGTATTTATGTTAATCACATTTTCCAAGTAGTTGATTCTCTCACACACGCTGTTACATTACTCAAGGTGTGATAACATCTAGCCTTCACTACTGTACTGTACGTTAACCTGCACACGACATAATCACTATACTTTGTCCTCGCGAAATTACCTCAGGATGATGACAAAAAAATTACAATAATAATATTCATCTAACAATAACAATAATAGTAAAAATAATAACAATAATACAATAATAGTAAAAATATCATAATAGTAACAATATAATTATAACAAGAACCTCAAGGGAAATAGTGAAAAAAGCCGTACCGGATTAGACTGTAAAAGGCAACCACTATGATAACCCATAAAGAAGACCTTTAATTGAATTTTGAAACCATTCACCTTCTACAGATGAAACTCAGACTGCCAGAAGGTACCTATTTCTTAGTCATCCCCACACTTAGCTTCGTGCAACAGGGGATGAGGACGATGACGATGATAAATGGACGACGAAGACCAAAAAACAACACGGAGACGAGGAAATATGAGAAGAAACAGTAGGGAATAAGTGATGACAGAAGAAGGAACCGAGTATTGGCGTGGCAGGGAGGGGAGGGGGATGGAGGGAAGGGAAGGGGGGAGGGAGGGAGGGGGAAGGGTGGAGGAGGGAGGAGGAGGGGGAGAGAGGGGGAGGAGGGAGGGGGAGGGAGAGAGGGGGAGGGGAGAGGTTATGGTGCGGACGTTACCAAGGAAACGCACCGTCCTGGCCTCGGTTTGGCTACCACCTTCGCCGCCGCCGTCATCGCCACCAGACACAGACACGCACGCTTCTCTCCCCCTCCCTCCTCCTCCCCACCACCAAGGTTCAGATTACTCATGCAAAATTCTCCTCAGCCTGTCGTTGTGGCCGCTCTAGGGTGAATAATTACGACGGTCCATGTTCAACTGCAGAATAAACGGCTCGAATTTCTCTATTTACTGGTTGGGGGGAAAAAATTCCTTCCGTCTGAAGATCACAAGCTATCTTCCAGGACACGTGGGGGATTTTTTTTCCACGCGGAGAGTCCCGTTGATGCATAGTGAAAAAAATAAAGAGGGAAAACAAATATTCCCAAAATACACAACTACACCTGCAAAACTGGTCAAGTCAGAGGAAGAAGCCCAAAATAAACCCTTTAACACTTTATATTGTTACATACTGACGTTTTAGGTTACGAAGTTCAGATAGCAACTGGGAAACACGTCTAGTTGATACATCACCTACTTCATGTCAAGTAGTTCACACACAGTCTTATGTTCCTTCCTCTCTCCTTCACACTATTACAATGGTCTGATACTGACGAAAACTTGGTTCTTATTCATTAATCTGCTCTCTAAATGACACTTCAGAAGTCCTACGGTCACAGGTATAGTTATTATTAGTGTGTGTGTGTGTGTGTGTGTGTGTGTGTGTGTGTGTGTGTGTGTGTGTGCGCGCGCGCGCGCGCAGGAGACGGCCATTGTCCACACCGTCCACTTGACACCAGCCCATTGTCCCACCCCACTACTGTTACTACTCCTCGCCAAAAACATGAACGTGAGAGGTGAGGATAATAACCCCACCCCCATACCAACACCAGGTCCCATAGTGATGTGTTTTCTTGTGTGTAAGTCTTGAGTACATGTCCTCTTCACGCCTAATAATAATAATAATGGACACGCGTCACTATCAAGTCAAAATGAGACCATCAAATCTCCGCAAAAGGAGTTTGAGATTGAGAGGTGAGGGTAGGTTCACAATAGTGCCGTGTGGTCATCATCAGTACTTTGGTAAACAGGCGTGGTGAGGTTGAGTGTGGTAGAGGTTGCGACACACGAGACAAGGGTGTGGGCGACACAGGCACTGGACCACGGTTGGCCCCCCTGAATATTTCACGCCAGGTATCGACCACCAACAACACACACCTGGCGCCGGCACCCACCACCACCACTACGGTTACTGGCGCCACCACCACCCGCCCTCCCTGCCACGCCACGCCCTCACCAACGCCACGCCCGTAAGCACCCCCCCCCCTTCATATATCACCCACCACCGTCACCACACCCTCACACCTCAACCACAACCACTAACACGCCCATCCATCACGTCTCACCACGCCCTCACACTCGCTATCCACCCATCAAGCTCTATCATGCCACAAAACGCTTCCGCGATACCGCACTATGTCCCAAGATACCAATAACCCACCTGGTCACGACACAGAAAAAGGCCCCCCCACACACACACACACTGGCTACGTCAAAAACACTCACATACACCTGGCCAAGTCACCGACACCAACTAAAACCACTACACTTGCCAATCAGTTACACCCAAGGACCATGATCTCACACACACACTCAGAGTACCAGGCTAGAATAGACTTGGATAACGTTACATACACCTGTCTTAGCTCCCCCCCTACCACACACACACACCAGTAAACCTCCCCCCCAGCAGTGAGTAGGACGGACACACACAGGCAGCCTAGGGTGTTCCTGCACCACGGGTCAATAATTAACATGGCAACACCAAGGGCAACCAACAACTTATAAATAATGGTCACCACCCTCCCCCACCCAACACACACTCACCCTGACTGACCGTCCAACCATCATGCGGTTTCCCCCATGCGATATACACCTTCACCAATCACAATGCCAACTTCCCCGTGACACACATGCCTCCACCAATCGTGTGGCTTAACCCTGACCCGTGCTGACCAATTACGGCACAGGAGCAGACAGGGAGCGAGAGCTAAGGTTTCTGGTTCAGAGGATCTCTATGTTTCTACACTGGAAAACTGGTGTAATATTAATCAATGGTGATTGTATGCCATTAGCATGCAGGCAGCACACGACGCCACGCTACCTCAACCTTACGCTCATTTAAAATACTAACCAAGACCAACTGTCCAGGTCTAGACACTAACACACTCCACATTTTACACACGAGTTCATTCCTTGTTTACTCTGCTACTCTTAATAGTGCCTCAGCTCATCAAGATTATTTAAATTTACACTAATATTGAAAAACAGTTTTAACTCCCAATATTAAATTTAAAAGTCTCTAAATCCACAAATGTGTTTTGCAATATTGACAAATAATATTAAACCTAAAATCAATGTTTGGCAAACTCCTTAAATGTGTTGACACCGCTCCCGAGGCCACTATGTACACCCCCGCCCCCCACACACACAGCACTTTCTTCACTGAATAAAAAAAAATTTCCTTAGTTAAACTTTTCTCATCACTAACACCACTACTTGAGCGTACTAACTGTATGTAATATTAGCTTTATTTGTATTATCATCACCCGTCAGTCAACCAAACCTGACCTGACCTGACCTAATCAAGCTAAAAAAAATTTACTGTTGCTATCAAGTATCTAACGTAAATTATCCCTTCACTACCCCACATAACTGCCGGCGTCTTCAACAATGTCGCTCTTCTCGCCATCCATCTAAGAACAGTACAAGTTTTCCCCAAAGTGGTCAAGGTGTTTTGGTTATCAAAGTCTTATCGATCTTTAAAAATAACTAATAAAAATAAAATATTTCCTATACACGACTGACCACCCAACTCCCTGTTCCAGAATAAACCCCCAACCAGAACGACAGTAGAGGAGCCACCATCCCAGGTGGGAGAGGGTGGAGAAGAGGGAGGGAGGAAGGGGGGGGGATGTCCAGACCACCAGCGGCGCCGTACCCCTCCGTCTGCGCCTTCCGTGACTCACGAAGCCAGGCCACGCCGCGTATTCCCAGAAATAGACCACCACACCGGTCGATGGGTTATGATCAATCACACATCCACTGACTACAACAACCCAAAGCCATACTGTAAAGTGATGTCCGGTAGTTAGTGTGTGTGAGTGTGGTGACGTCAGGAGGGAGGTGGTGGTGGTGACGGGGTGTGTGTGAAGCAGGCGTCAAGACAAGTGAAGTTAGCGTATAACGGTGTCTTAGTCACTTACGCTCATCACTACTTTCCCCTTCAAATACACCTCTGGAACCTTCTGCCTCTAGAACCTACTTCCCCTCCCAGTAAAATCTCGTACTCCCATCCACCCTCTTCCAGGAGACCTCTGAGTTCCCCCCTCCCCTTCAGATACCTCTTTAAGAACCCCCCCCTCCCCCAACACCCCGTTCCTTTACCTTCAGAATCACTTTTCTCTCAAAAGTATTATACGTGCCATGACAGCTAAGAAGAGCCTTGTATTTAATGTGTCAAACTTGTACTGGACTTCAGCATCCATGTATTAAAGGTAAGAACCAAAGTATTAGATAGAAAACCCACATCAGGTCATATTACGTGTATAACATAGTAGCAATAGACGCCCATGTCGCTCGCCCCGCCACTCTTGTACCACGTCGCCCCGTCATAAACGCCTGAATTATCTGTCCATGAGCCTCTCTCTCTGTCTCTCTCCCTCCCCCACAATAACAGGCACACATTTCCCAGTGTATATAACAGTGAGGGAGAGTCCGTGCGGAGGGAGGTGCGTGGCTGTCAACACGATCCACCAACTAATATGTCGTCTGTCACATTGTCGGATAACTGTCGCCCATCATGAACTGTGATGACTGACATGTGGGGAAAGGACTGGGGGTCAGAATTAAACAGCTGATTCAACACTGTGAGGCTGTAATAGTGCAACAACATTTAAATATTCCTTCAACCCGAATTTCATCTTATGACAGGAACCCCCGCACGTCTTCTCTTACCTCGACAATCCTACACCTTTTTCAATTATAAATTTTGTCCATTTTTAAGTTACAGAGTCATTTATAAACATGGCAGATATACAGTATATGCGAGAGAACGGGTTGAGGATGAGGGAGTGGAGGGTGTGTGGTGAAGATGGGAGAGATGATGCGAGGGGAGGAAGGGAGGCAAGGGATGGATAAGAACACACACACACACACTGTACTAAGGCGAGTCCAAGCACGAAATTGGTCGAGCGAAAAACCTGTACCCAAGTAGATGATGATTGTTAAAGAGACTCACCGAGACTCACCGATGCCTAAGGAGGGTATTAAAACACGGTAATTAGTAGTTGGTGAGGCGGAGGGGGGAAGCGGTAGCGGCGATATGTTGGGGAATAACAGGTGGAGCGGGGAGGAGGAGGGAGGTAATACCAAGAGTTGAAAAGAGAAGATTAAGAAGTGAGAGATGGGTGAGAGGGGAGATAAAATGGGGGAAGAGGGGACTGGTTGAGAGGAAGAGATAAAAGGAAGTTGGATGAGAAAGGAGAGATATAAGGGGTTGGGTGAGGGAAAAAGGGGCAGATTGGTCGGTCGAGGACAGAAAACGAGGGGAGAAGAGTGGGGTAACGGATAGGAACAACGAAGGGGGTAGGTTAAGAGGAGAGATAAAGGGAGAGCTGGATGAGAGGGGGAGAATTAGGGGGGTTACGAGGGGAGAGAAAAAATCGGGGCGAGGAGGGAAGGTTGAATGACTGATGAAGAGCAGCGTGACGTAAGAGAATGACAGAAGAATGGTACCACCCCCCACCCTCACCCCCTCCCCCTTCCTCTCCCACCCACTCCCTAATCAGTGCCGTGTATTGCAGTAGTGGGAGTGATGAGAGAGGGGAAGTTGTGCGGGGAGGTGTGGCGAGGAGGGGAGAAGGGAAAGGTGGAGTGAGGGGTGTTGGGCAAGGAGAAGGGAAGAGAAGAAAGAGGGTGTGTTGGACAGGGGAGAAGAAAGGGGAGTGGTGGGCAGGGGGGACGAGAGCGAGAGGTGTTGGATATGGGGAGGAGAGGAGGGTTAGTCTTTGGTAGGGGAGGAGAGGGGTGATGAGTAGAGGAGGAGGGAAGGTTAGGAGAGGAGATGATAGGGAGGGATGGAGAGAGAGGGATGGAGACAGAGGGGTGATGGAGTGGGGGGAAGAAGAGAGGGAGGGCCCCAAGAACACTGAGATAAGAACCCTTACGCCGTCGCGAGTCTCGACCCCACAACTCTCGGGTCGATTGTGGATCGATTCCGAGACAAAGGAGGGGGTGGGGAGGGGAGGGGGGAGGCAGGCGCTGGTTGGGTCGATATCGGGTCTATTACAACGAGCTGGTGTGGCCGCTACTCACGCCATGAATGTGACTCTAGCGCGCCTCCTCCGCCTTCTCCACGTCTTGCTGTTTGCTCCACGCTCCCTCCTCCATTACTCGACACAACAACCAACAACACCATCCCCGCCACTAACACCATCATCCCGCCACTAACACCATCATCCATCACCATCATCCCGCCACTAACACCATCATACCATCTCCGCGAAATACCACCGGCGACATGACCGCCCCCGTCAACTCTTATACCACTAATACCAACCACAACCACCCTGTCACTCCCCTACCACACTAATACCAACACCATAACCACCCGTCACTCCCCTACCACACTAATACCAACGTACCCGTCACTCCCTACCACACTAATACCAACACTCACTCCCCTACCACACTAACCAACACCACAACCACCGTCACTCCCTACCACACTAATACCAGCACCACAACCACCGTCACTCCCCTACCACACTAATACCAACACCACAACCACCGTCACTCCCCTACCACACTAATACCAACACCACAACAACTTTTGACACTCAGGATATACGACACCTGATGGGAAGAAGGTAGTGTTGGTGGGAGGTGAGTCGAGAAAGGTAGGCAGTCATGGGTGGGAGAGGAGTGGGACAGGGGTGGGGAGGGTGTGGGAGGGGTGGGGTGGGGGTGGGGGGTGGGGTGGGGGTGTGAAGGGAGTGGGTGGGGTGGTAAGGGAGGGAGGTGGGTGGGGGTGGTGGGAGGGGGGTGGGTGGGTG
The DNA here is from genome assembly GCF_018991925.1 of Homarus americanus. NCBI lineage: Eukaryota > Metazoa > Arthropoda > Malacostraca > Decapoda > Nephropidae > Homarus > Homarus americanus. The sequence continues at coordinate 7,355,614 of NW_024756914.1, forward strand.
GGGGGTGGTAAGGAGTGGGTGGGGGGTGGTAAGTGGGTGGGGTGGTAAGGGAGTGGAGTGGGGGTGGTAAGGAGTGGGTGGGGGTGGTAAGGAGGTGGGTGGGGGTGGGGTGGGTGGTGGTGGGTGGGGGTAAGAGAGGTGGGTGGGGGGTAAGAGAGTGGGTGGGGGGGAAGAGAGTGGGTGGGGGTAAGAGAGTGGGTGGGGGGTAAGAGGTGGGTGGGAGCAAGAGAGTGGGTGGGAGTGGGTGGGTGGGGGTGGGTGGGGGCAAGAGAAGAGGTGGGTGGGGCAAGAGAGCAAGAGTGGGTGGGGGAGACAAGAGTGGGTGAAGAGCATGGGAAGAGACAAGAGGGGTTGGTGAGTGCATGGGGAGAGGGAGAGTGGATAGGGAGAGGTGGAGAGTGGATGGGGAGGTCGAGAGTGGATGGGGAAAAGTCGAGAGTGGATGGGGAGAGATCGAGAGTGGATGGGGAGAGGTCGAGTGGATGGGAGAGGAAGAGTGGGTGGGAGCGAACGAGTGGGTGGGAGAAGACTAGTAAAAGAGAGTGGGTGGGTGGGGAAGTGGCAAGAGTAAGTAGGTGGGGGGGATGGTGAGGAAAAGAAGTGGGTGTGATGACAGTATTGATGGTTGGAAAGACAATGGAGGGAGGGAAGGAGGGAGGGAGGGTAGGGTGAGGATGATGTGAGTGGCGTGGGATGAAGATGGTGGTGGTCGTCATGTTTACAAACATTTGGGAAAATTGTGGATGGGAGGAAAGAAATTTTATATATATATATATATATATATATATATATATATATATATATATATATATATATATATATATATATATATATATATATATATATATATATATATATATCACAGGGGTGTGGGTAGGGGGCGTTAGTGGTAGTGAAGGCATGAACGAGACATCGTGACAACTAATGATCATGACGTCCAATGGTTCAGTGTTGACGCTTCCTATCCAACCCCTTCTCCCCCACCAGCTAGATCGTCTCCGCCAAGCTGCTCCCCCTCACGCCTCTCCCACACAACTCATTGTCAACACAGACCGTAATTTGTACCACTAAACTGGACGATTTAAGCAAATGAGTTCAGCTAAAAGTAGAGTAGGGTCAAGTAGTGGGGAGAGGACAGGTACGCCCATTAAGGAGACATGGGCAGTAAGCTGGGGAGAGGAGAGCTGCATCACTGGCGGAGGGGGGACGCTTATGTGGAGTGCTGCTGCTGCTTGCTGCCGTCAGGGGAGGCATCACAGATCGATAACCTTCCCTACGCCGCCTCACTGCATATTCACATCAACGCCACCTCTTAGGTAAACGTTGACACACACACACACACACACACACACACACACACACACTCTTCAGCCAACTCCTTTAAGCTACAGTATTTAATCCATCGTCTCCTAAAGTACCCCGCCCACGTCATCACCAGCCCCCATCTAAAAACCCTTGACGACCCGAGGGGAACATTCACATACCCAGAGAATTTATCCCAACCAAAATAGTTCCCCCTCCCCAAGACCTACCTCCACCCCACGAGATCTATTCCCTGCAGTAGAGATTGACCTCCTCCTGGTGAAGACTGGCTCCGTCCACGACAGGCTGTCCCGACCACTCTAGCTCTACAATTCTGCCTTACCCCACAGCTCCCCGGGACGGACGGACGGACGGACGGACGGACAAAGACGACAGGAGAAATGGATATTGAAGGAACAACGATAGGACCGGGTTTGCTGATGAAGCTATAAGTGAAAGTAAAAATTTAGCTACAATGTATTATTATCAGTCGTATTTTCCAGCGTCCCTAAAAATATGAAACCTATCACTATGGAACAATGCCTCGTTGTACCCTACTGAGTTCCCTCACACAACACTCCTGGACCCTGAACTAAAGCACACAGCTGTACCCTCCCCTCCATAATACATGTTGGGCACAGTTGTATTCTACTGAGGACATTTACACCCAAGGGTCCAGTAACGAGCGTCCACAAATAACGGAGGCTGCGTGCCGACACCCTGGTTGCATAATCAGCTTGTCATTCCCAGCAGGACACCAAGAATCACTGACATGGACGCTCGCGGCTTGACGTCGCCACTGACCACTACCTAAACTTTTCTCCCAACCCTTGATAATAACTTCTCCTGCCTACCAGCACAGTAATAAAACACCACCATAATACTTGTCTTGTATAAACAGTGACAAATGTCTCTCGAGTCTACTTTTCAAATCCCTTGCCTTCAGTTCCACCTTCCTATACTTGGCTACTGGTCACACACAATACTGCCGGAAAACATCATTCGGCTCGGAATACAATTACGAATGTTTCTCATCCGAACAGCAGTCCACAAGCTGAGTGATACACATGGTACAGAAGCTCCCTCGAGTGCACAACCCATCTACCTAGCAATAAACATATTGAGGTGCACTCGGTAGTCCCTACAAACTAACATCTCTGGTCCCATAAGGTTGTTAAAGCCTCTTTATACTACAGCATTTTATATATACCTAACCTAACTCTAAGTCTCCCCCCCCCACCCTTATTAGGTCACCCAATCCGAAAATGACTCCGACAGTTTCCAAACTGTTGGGATATGACAAGCCCTCAATGTTTCATCACTTTCTATAATTTCCCAATTCACCCCCACCTGCTGAGTTAACCAAAGGCAGGTACTGTTAACCCTCCCATTCACCCAATATAATCACCCCACCTGCTGAGTTAACCAAAGGCAGGTACTGTTAACCCTCCCATTCACCCAATATAATCACCCCACCTGCTGAGTTAACCAAAGGCAGGTACTGTTAACCCTCCAAATATAATCACAAGGGCACCACACTGGCTAAACATGCAAATTGATATAATGACAAAATTATACTGAGAATGAAGTTGAATCTTACAAACTAAAAGACTCGAGAAAGAAGAGAATATAATCTTACAAACTAAAACATTCAATACAGGAGAAGAGGAGAATAATCTTACAAACTAAAAGCAGAGAAAAGGAAGAAGAGTTTAATATACGACTCAAAAGTTGTGGACAGGAAGAAGACATGAATCTTACGAGCTAAACAGATAAGGAGGAGAAGGAAGAACTGATTTTTTTTTTTATAAACTAGGCATGCGAAACAAACAGAATGATGTCGCACCTGACTCACCTGTGACCTTGTCTCTGATTAATTTGCAGGACTCCAGCTCGCCTATAGATGAGAACAGGGAGCGGATTTCTTCCTGGGTCATGTTCTGAGGCAGGTAATTAACGATGAGGTTTGTCTTGGACTCCTCGATGTGGCCGCTCTGGGACGAGTTGGACGAGGCGGTGCCATTTTGAGTGCAGGAGTCCATGCCGTTCATCATGCCGGACATCCACGACTCGACGCTCACCTTGAAGCTGCCGCACAAAGAAACACAAAACACACACCGTCAGTACACACACACCTGACCACGCCCACCTCCTCCTAAGCTCCCCCTAACGCCTGACTCCTTATTCAACAATTCTTCTACCTATTTAAAAGCATCTGACAAATCCCAAATTACTATCACCACCTAAGAGTGAAGTACAATAATTATGGAGTCGGCACTACTGTTACTTCTCCATGACCTACTGCTGCTACTTCTGCATGACCTACTCTTGCTACTTCTGCATGACCTACTCTTGCTACTTCTCCATGACCTACTCTTGCTACTTCTCCATGACCTACTCTTGCTACTTCTCCATGACCTACTCTTGCTACTTCTCCATGACCTACTCTTGCTACTTCTGCATGACCTACTGCTACTTCTGCTGCATGACCAACTGCTATTTCTGCGGCTTGACCTACTGCTACTTCTGCGGCATGACCTACTGCTACTTCTGCGGCATGACCTACTGCTACTTCTGCTGCATGACCTACTGCTACTTCTGCTGCATGACCTACTGCTACTTCTGCTGCATTAACCTACTGCTACTTCTGCAACACCTACTTTCTGCTGCTGCATGACCAACTGCTATTTCTGCTGCATGACCTACTGCTACATCAGCTGCATGACCTACTGCTACTTCTGCATGACCTGCTGCTACTTCTGCTGCATGACCTACTGCTACTTCTGCTGCATGACCTACTGCTACTTCACCAACATGACCTCTACTGCTACTTCTGCTGCATGACCTACTGCTACTTCTGCTGCATGACCTGCTGCTACTTCTGCTGCATGACCTGCTGCTACTTCTGCAGCATGACCTACTCTACTACTTCTGCTGCATTGACCTACTGCTACTTCTGCTGCATGGACCTACTGCTACTTCTGCTGCATGGACCTACTGCTACTTCTGCTGCATGGACCTACTGCTGCTTCTGCTGCATGGACCTACTGCTACTTCTGCTGCATGGACCTACTGCTGCTTCTGCTGCATGGACCTACTGCTGCCACTTCTGCTGCTGCCTACTGCTACTTCTGCTGCATGACCTACTGCTACTTCTGCTGCATGACCTACTGCACTTCTGCTGCACTTGACCTACTGCTACTTCTGCTGCACTTGACCTCTGCTACTTCAGCTGCATGGCCTACTGCTACTTCTGCTGCATGACCTACTGCTACTTCTGCGGCTTGATCTACTGCTACTTCTGCTGCATGGCCTACTGCTACTTCAGCTGCATGGCCTACTGCTATTTCTGCTGCTTGACCTACTGCTACTTCTGCTGCATGGCCTACTGCTATTTCTGCTGCTTGACCTACTGCTACTTCTGCATAAACTATAGCTACTACTGTACGACCTACTGTTATTTCTGCATGACTTACTGTTACTAGTAATTCTGCATGACCTACTGCTACTTCTGCATAACCCACTGCTTCTGCTACTTCTGCATAACCCACTGCTTCTGCTACTTCTGCATAACCCACTGCTACTTCTGCATAACCCACTGCTACTTCTGCATAACCTACTGCTTCTTCTGCATAGCCCACTGCTTCTTCTGCATAGCCCACTGCTACTTCTGCATAACCCACTGCTACTTCTGCATAACCCACTGCTACTTCTGCATAACCCACTGCTACTTCTGCATAACCCACTGCTACTTCTGCATAACCCACTGCTACTTCTGCATAACCTACTGCTACTTCTGCATTACCCACTGCTACTTCTGCATAAGCTAATGCTACTCAGTACACACTATAGGTTCTCTCTGATCTACAGCTGTAGCCTACACACCTTGTATACATAACGCCACTACACCTACAGGAAATATTAAATGTTACAATGTTAAAAGTGATTATTATCCAAACTCAAACAATTATTTTAGCAAGTCATTAATTCAACACTAATGGTTAATATCTCACAATAAAGCAATAAGTCAATTATGAAACTGCTATAATTAGTAACAAATACAAATAAAACGAAAAAACAAACACAAAATTTGAATTGGTAAGTAGTGGTAAAGGGTTAAAAGTGTGGTTAGTGGGGAAGGATCAAGGGTACCTTACAGTCAACACGAGCCATACAAACACCAGCTACCATCCACAACCGCACCACCAACACCACAACTACCACCAACCCAACACGTTAAAAACCTCCGCCAAACCTAAAATAACTTAAACCTGCGGGCACACAGAAGAGAACAATGAGAGAGAGATAAAGAGCGAGAGATACTGTATATGGAGAGAATTCTAGACGACTAATATCTATTATCACAACTGAGCAATACCCGACAGCGGCAGTCCACTCCTCCAAATAACCCCCGACAGCGGCCGTCCGCTTCTCCAAATATTCCGACAATGGTTGTCAATACCCCCGACGGCCGTCCACTCCTCCAAATAGCCCCCCGACACCGCCAGTCCACTCCTCCAAGTATCCCCCGACGGCTGCCGTCCACACCCCAAATATCCCCCGACGGCGTCAGTCCATTCCTCCAAATATCGACGGCTGCCGTCCACACCCCAAATATCCCCGACGGCGTCAGTCCATTCCTCAAATATCCCCGACGGCCGTCCACTCCAAATATCCCCGGCAGCGGCCGTCCACCCTCAAATATCCCCCGACGGCGGCCGTCCCTCCCCAAATGTCCCCGACGGCGGCCGTCCACTCTTCCAAATATCCCCGACGGCGGCCGTCCACTCCTCCAAATATCCCCCGACGGCGACCGTCAATTCCTCCAAATATCCTCCGACGGCGGCCGTCCACTCCTCCAAATATCCCCCGACAACAGGAGCCCATTTCCCCAGCCGAGGCCCTCTCTTGCTCTCCAAGGACCACCACAACTTCAATGCCTTAACTTTCTACCAGAATAAGCAGAGCAGTGACCCACAGTGGAGCCTCCTGGATCCTCCTCTCCTACACAATGGCAGGAAGATCCACTATGCAAATGCTGCTGACGAGGACACCCGTGACGACTTGACATTCGCGCAAGTTTCCTCTGGGCCCAGCTGGTGATGCGCGGGCGGGCGGGCAGGGGGAGGTAGAGAGGGGGCGGGAAGGAGAGGGAGGGATTGTCTGCTGTTTCATTACTTCCTCCACACAAACACACGCACCAACAACGTTTTTATTATGCGTGCCGTATTCATCACTACCGGATATGTGAGAGAGAGACTGAGGGGCAGGGAAGGAGTGAGTGTGTGAGAGGTAAGAGGGATGGGAAGCGAGTAGTGAGGAAAGAGGGAAGAGAGAAAGGGGAATGATGAGAGTAAGAGAGAGAGAGAGGAGAGAGAAAGAGAGAGGAGAGCGAAAGAGAGAGGGAGAAGGAGAGAGGAGAGAGAAAAGAGAGGGAGAGAGGAGAGGAGAGGGAGAGAGAGAGGGAGAAGAGGAGAGGAGGGAGAGAGAGAAAGAGAGAGGGGGGGAGAAGAGGAGGGAGAAGAGAGGGAGAGAGAGAGAGAGAGAGAGATGCACGTAAAGGAAGGAGAAAAAACGAAAAAGCGAAACGAAAATTGAAAACAAGAGTAAAACCCAAGAAAGAAAGAAAGAAAGAAAAAGAAAAAGAAAAAGAAAAAGGTAAAGGAAGAGACGACATCCTCAATATCCATGCAGGCAAGTCTTAAGAGTTTCGCGAATTTGCAACTTTCATTTTAGTGACAAGGTTAGAGGAACACCCCCACTCCAAAAAATAAAGGTCTCGCATTGCACAACACCAGTATAAAAAAATATATATATCTATACAATTCTCCGTTATCAAGAAGCACGCGTCGTTAACACAATGGCATTTTACCGTCCTACTGCCCGGGTTATTACGACTGAGAACAATTTACACGGTACAATTCGCCTGTATTTAACACTTACACGGGGCCCACCCAACACTGCAATCAGTATTAATAGCTTGTATATTACTACATCTTCACCCCCCGACAAGTGACCCTAACACGACGACGGTCCGAGACGAGGTAAGTGTTAGGAAGGGTCGTCCAGGGCAGTGTCAGGGAAGGGAGTCGTCCAGGGCAGTGTCAGGGGAAGGAGTCGTCCAGGGCAGTGTCAGGGGAAGGAGAGTCCAGAGTGTCAGGGGAAGGAGGATCGTCCAGGACAATATCGGGGGGCTGGGGGGTCGTTGAGGGCAATACAGGGTGGAGGGAGTGTTCGTCCAGGACAATCAATGGGAGGCCCTAACAAGACGACACCAACAAGCTACCTCCGTGGTGGTGGGTGTGGTGTAGTGGTGGTGGTGAATGTGGTGGTGTGGCTGGCGTTATGGCCAGACACGCGACAAGGGCTATCCGAGATATCGAACAGCCAGCTCCACTTGGCAACAGTTAAATGTTCGATACAGTGAGTCCCTTTAAGTCAAGTGATCGCGTCAAGCAGCTCCCCACAGTATCACTTCAACATGATGGGTGTATCTACGCGCCTCATGATGGGTGTCACAGTAGTGAAGCTTACTCTGCGCCCTCATGATGGGTGTCACAGTAGTCTCTGCGCCTCATGATGGGTGTCACAGCTTGAAGCTTACTGCGCCTCATGATGGGTGTCTATCTAGTGATTACTCTGCGCCTCATGATGGGTGTCACAGTATCTAGTGAAGCTTACTCTGCGATGGGTGTCACAGTATCATGATTACTCTGGGATGGGTGTCACAGTATCTAGTGAAGCTTACTCTGCGCCTCATGATGGGTGTCACAGTATCTAGTGAAGGTTACTCTGCGCCTCATGATGGGTGTCACAGTATCTAGTGAAGCTACTCTGCGCCTCATGATGGGTGTCAGTGTCTAGATTAAGGCTACTCTGCGCCTATGATGGGTGTCACAGTATCAGTATCTAGTGAAGGCTACTCTGCGCCTCATGATGGGTGTCACAGTATCTAGTGAAGGCTACTCTGCACCTCATGATGGGTGTCACAGTATCTAGTGAAGGCTACTCTGCGCCTCATGATGGGTGTCACAGTATCTAGTGAAGGCTACTCTGCGCCTCATGATGGGTGTCACAGTATCTAGTGAAGGCTACTCTGCGCCTCATGATGGGTGTCACAGTATCCAGAGAAGGCTACTCTGCGCCTCATGATGGGTGTCACAGTATCTAGTGAAGGCTACTCTGCGCCTCATGATGGGTGTCACAGTATCTAGTGAGGGCTACTCTGCGCCTCATGATGGGTGTCATAGTATCTAGTGAAGGCTACTCTGCGCTTCTCATTCCGATTTACGAATGAGGAGATCTTTACACTTAAAAGAAAAGGCATTGGTTTATACGGTTGTTTTATATCAATTACATACTGTATGTATACACACACTAGCCCACAATGCCACATCATACCACATTTATTGAGGAACAAGGAGCGGCGTGGCTACCACACACTCGTCTGATAACAGAAGTCGATAAAAAATAAAAACGCAACTAAGAGTCTGTCTGTGAAAGACCAATGCAGCGCCACCTGCCTCAATAATGCAGCTTCCCAGACCGTCTTCACACGCACGCACGCACGCACGCGCGCACACACACACAGTGTGGTGTAAAGTTTAGGTGGTGGGTAGGGGTGGTTTAGGTTGCATGTGGGTAAAATGTGGATGGATGGGGTGTGTGGGTGTTAGGGGTTGGGTGGTGTTGGTGGACGCGTGTCTGTGGAGGGAGGGAGGGAGGGAGTGAACGGGGGAAGGAGGGATGACGATGCTTCGTCGTTCCAGGCCAATCAAGTAGATTACCACGGCATTCCCCTAGGGTTACATCCCAACCCAGTCCAATTTTCACTCCCATCTCCCCTCCCTCCCTCCCCTCTCACACTCAGCCTCCTCACTGTCATCTTGGAGGATGGACACACCGCACGCGGCTCGGTTTACACACACGGTGGCCCTTCAACAATCTTCCAGTTTAAGACAGTCTATTTTCCCCCTTTTTAACACATAATACAAAGCCCGGCTGACTAGAGAAAAAAACATGGTGTCCCTCCCCTCTTGCAACAAAAAACTTGAGTACCCCCCATAGGCTCCAGGCGTCAGCTTCCGGCCCGAGTAGTATGTCATTAAGAGGAGAAACTTGCTAACCAGGGATTTGTCCATCTCCCACAACTACCTCCCAGGGGGAAAGGGGGAGAAAAAAATAACTTCAAAGTGGAGAGAGCTAAGTGGTCCGTCGCCAAGATATTAAGACGGGGAGCGACGGCAGCTGTGTTGCAACCAATTGTTAATCAAACTAAGTGCAATTACCAAGGAATGAGGCGGATGAAGGGGTGCGGCCCCCACCACAAAGACCTCCGCAGTTGGTGGGAGAGGAGAAACACACCCACAATAGTTACACCACAAACCACCCAAACCTATTGTGTCGCTGTGTAACCCTCCCGTCTCCCTATCTATCTTTATGGTCTTACACGTGCTTGACAGTAAAGGTGCTTGATCACGGATGACTGGGTACGTCTGGGGGCTTAAGATCTCTTTTATGATATCGCTCCGTACGGCTTCTGTTGTGTGTTCTTTAGTTAACAGATATATTGTTTTGCCTCTTGTCTGCCTTACACTGTTTACAAATTAAACTAACGAGGATCTGAACGACGATTTACGAGTATAAACAAATGTTTGTCAACTTAAGGGACAAGTTCTGGTGAATTAAAGACCCAAGTTGAGGTATATTTTGTCAACCATACACCAACAGGAAGCCCCTGCCAATCACACAACTGGAAACAATGTCAACCTAAATACCAAATAACCAAACTCAACAATCACTACGCCACGATCAATAACATTTGCAAAATTTGATTACAATCATCAAACCCTTCATATTTGCTACACGTGGGGTTCATAGCACTCGGTTTTTTCCTCAATTATTCGTTCTAGTTCAAATAATAGCGGACAGATTCCAACCAACTTTACATCAGGTGAGGTACTATACTGGGGTTGTATATTGGTACTTTTTTTTTTTTAGATAATAGAAGACGTCACTATCCACGCCGCCACCCACACACCCAACTCCCAGTCAGGAGACTACTACCGCTACTATCATCAATTACTACTACTACCATCACCGCCATTAACGCGTATTACTACCATCAATAATCTACTACCACCAACAGGTACAGATTACCACCACCACCACGTATTATACCTCTCATAAAACAAATCGCGGGGAACTTGTATTACCTATGAACTCTTGTGACATCGTTAAGCAGACCTGGAGGCCAGCCTACTGATGCAGCTTATATTTTTGTCTGGAGATAAGAATAGATATACAGTACTTTATTTCTAACTTATGCGTCGTAACTGAATTCACAACTGGAGTTCATTTTCAATTCGCAATATAAAACGGATTAATCACCCGTTTTAGTTTTGATTAAATAAGGAAAGCATTTGAATATGAATCCGGTTTACACAGACACATACACCAGGCTGTAGACCCACCCACCGTGTACAAACTATGATACAACCTTCCTCAAGAACCAAACTAAATTACTGACTAAACCTATGGTGGAGACTCTCTCTGACTCTCTCTCTCTCTCTCTCGTCCTGGGAATAATTATATACAAATAAAAAACGTCCCATTCTGCCAAATTACCTGTATCACTGGCGGGCGGGGGAGAAGCAATGGCTAATTACTTGTTTGTTTTATTCTGGTGTCAACAAGCAATAAAACTTTGTGTATGATTCTTACCTAATGAATTACCGTCATCTAATGATTTACCCATAACAATCAATCTTAACGCAGGGCCAGTGATATATAACCATAGACTAGTGTGTGTGTACTAACGTAAGCCTTTCTACGCAGCAACAAAGTCATGAAAATTACTCCATTTCCTCTTGTTCTTCAACATCTGATATTTACCTCAACACACTATCATACATAATTTAGGGGCACGGGTGCACACGCCCGCTCGAGAGAGAGAGAGAGAGAGAGAGAGAGACCTCTCTCCCAGGCACAAAGTCAACTAAGAAAATAAGAATGGAGAAAACTGCAGCGGGCCTATAGGGCCAACCCCTATCGCTTATATATCCATCCAACCTATGTTTGAAGATATCCACCGTAATCTAGTTAATGATGATGTTTGATAACTTGTTCCACTACTCTTATTTCCAAACCGATGTTCACCGATCTCGTGTCTGTTCTCACACTTTCATCATAAACATTGCCTAGTTGAAGGATGTCCCATGTCAAGGTCAACGTAGGCAATAAAACAGCTTATCATCCCTCTCTCTCTTTGTATTTAATGTTGACAGAGGCATACTGCACATAAATAGGGATACTGAAGTGTCTAGTTGGGTGAGGAGGAATTGAAGAACGATCCCTAGTTCCTTATAATAATGGGTCACTGCAGTACGCTCTAATGACCACACTGACCAAACAGGGGTGAAAGGTGTTCACCGCCACGTGTACGGCTTCTCTGCTCTTTCTCCCTTCTCCACAAGGCAGTCGATGATGATGCGGGTCAGGTAACCCACTTCCCCCTGCAGGAGATGGTGTCATGTTCACGGCTGTTACGTCTCCACTCCACACAACACATGTTAGAATGCTAGTGTCACATCAAAAAGGGGATTTGCTGCTGGCTTGCCTTTTAGTAGAGCACATCGCTAACACCGGGACAGTCGGCAGAAAAGATCGCTCCAAGATAGGACGTGTGACCAGAACTGGTCTACCCTCACGTGGAGGTAAAAAAATAAAATAAAATAGAAAGGTGTCCAAAGAATCTCATTAATACATTTCTGGCCACAACAGTCACCTATCTCCCTAACAATACATTCCACTCACTAATCATCAGCTATGAACCAACGAGGTAACCAGCATTAACTGGAGGATAAATCAACTGTCTGGTAGGTCTCGTGGCCACTACCTCACATAACACACCCACATACTTACTCCATCAACAAGGGCCCCTCAGTGTGTGTGACAGAGACCCGAGTACCACCGTGTGTACAGTATTAGACGAGTGACGGAGGCAGATCAAGGTCACATCAACATCCTCGCAACATTATTCAAGTATGTCTCCCTTAGTGTCACCTGATGATCGCCTTAACACATGATGGCCTGCCACTATCTCTTTCACGGACTGACTGACTGACTGACTCTCTCACACACACACACACACACACACACACGGGCGACCTACACCACCGCCACCTGTCAATGGCCGTCCACCAAGTGCCTCGACTCGTTATAAGTGCCAGGGGTTATCCACCTACAACGTGCAGTCACCTGTCGACAGCCGTGATACGTATCCTCACCTGCTACTGACTACCTCCCCCACGACGGCAACACGTCCGGGTTGGGCGTGGGGCTTCCTAACGTTCACTGAAGCTATCTGGTTTACATTCTCTTACGTGCATCACTCACAAATCGCTTGCCTGTACTGCCCAAGTACTTCACTTGTGTCCTGCTCGAGCTTTTAAAAATATGCTTTTCAATACAACAGTTATTAATGTAACTGTACAGGTACTTGCTCCACTTAACAACGGCCTCTCAGTGCTTGGCTCAAGTTCCCCGTGTTAGACAAGTGACGGAGGCAGATCAAGGTCACCAACATCCCAACAACTCACTACTTCTCACTAGCCTGACTATTAGTAAATTAATGTGTTGTTTGGCCTCCATGAGTACAGATGGTTGTCAGCACTTTCAAGTTAAAAATAAATAAATATCCACACGAACAAACACTACACGTCACATCCCCATTGTAGGCGGGAAAGACCAATAGCTAACCCCAACACGAGCACCCCCAGGGATGTCTTTAGTCGGTGTGGATGACTTTTGAGTACAAAGCCGAGACAACGACGATGGATACAAACATTAACCTAAGTGAGGAACAGAAAATTATCAAATGTGCAAATCAAAATAATACTAAGACTGCCAACTCCTTTCTCACTACAGTTGAAGACAAATTTGTGTCGACATAACGAACCAAGACGCAGACGACCCTCACTCTCTCCCTTACTGCCTCTCAACCCTAATTCCTTTTCCGTTCTAGAAGCAGCATTACGAGAGCACCGGGAATACTCGTATTTCTCCCAGTATGATGATGATGATGATGATGATGATGATGATCACACACACTGTAAACCCCCTCAAACCCCCAATGTTGCCAGAATTAAGGAAACTTTAAAACAAATACCAAGAAACACCAAATAAACAAACCATGTTAACAGTAGCTACTTTTTTTAATTGTCTGACATTACGCGAATGTTTGGGGCTCAGTACCGTGGCCGGGTCGAGTTACCAAATATGAACCATTACAACAACCCTTACACACACACACACACACACAACAGAAACAAGATATTACATGACAGTGATACTCCAAACAATACCTTTACCCTCACCAATCAACTGTACTCCATTCTCTGCCACACACACACTACAGTAGACACAAACACCTCAAAATACCCACAATGATGAACCTACACAAGATATATATACCAGTAATGGTGGAATATATCCCCCGTTATGGTAATACAGCAACACCCCTTAGCAACCCCCTTCTATACACACTACCATTCACTCAACTATTGATATACACACAAACTTTCCATACACTATTTGTAACTATTTCTGAGTTATGTTCGGGAGACGAAACTCTGACGAACTTAACGATAGAAACTTTCATTTCCATATCCCCCTCACCTCACTTTACCTCCTTTCATCTCACCTCCCCTCATATCACCTTCCTTCCCCTCCCCTCATATCACCTTCCTTCCCCTCCCCTCATATCACCTTCCTTCCCCTCCTCATATCACCTTCCTTCCCCCATATCACCTTCCCTCCCCTCATCTCACCTCGCCTTCCTTCCCCTCATCTCACCTCGCCTTCCTTCCCCTCATCTCATCTCACCTCGCCTTCCTTCCCCTCATCCCACCTCGCCTTCCTTCCCCTTCCCTCCCTCACCTCCTTTACCGTAACTTTTCTGAGTGAGGGATAAAGAGGAGGAATCGTTTATGTGGATTACATTGGCACAAGATAGTTACCTCACTTCATTTAAAACTTTATAAGGGAGGTTTATGGACTTCGAACCCGTGCGTGGAGTTGACTAAAATATACGACTAAACATCGAGACAAGTTAAAAAATTCCCTTACAACGACCTTCTGTAATACTCAAAGAATACGGCGCTACTATTGTGTGCGGTCTACCAATATATCACCCAACCCAACGTAACATAACCTAAATTACTTTAACGTTAACCTAACCTAACCTAACCTAATCTAACCTACCCTAACATAACCCAACCTACCCTAACATAACCCAACCTACCCTAACATAACCCAACCTACCCTAACATAAACAACACTCCAACATCAACCACCAACATAACCCAACCTACCCTAACATAACCCAACCTACCCTAACATAACCCAACCTACCCTAACATAACCCAACCTACCCTAACCATACGAATCCACATAATACCAACTAATAATTATATTCCATTCACTACCATAACATCTCGCCTAGTTCTAGTCGTTACCTATATACCAGCCCAGGACACCACACACTTACTATGGTCTCTTCAAAGGTGATTTAATACACCTCGGCTATCTCTTGTTCCCTCATACAGACATAAAGAGGTAATACACTATTTCGTCATTTGCTTACATCTCTATACGGTTCTAAAGGTGTTCTCCTCTCCTATAAACACACACACACACTAACATTACAAACACACTAACATTACAAAGACAATAACATTACAAAGACAATAACATTACAAAGACACACACAAAATCTCTCTCTCTCTCAAATCCAGTAGTACCTATACAAGAATTTTAGAAGCCCTTAAAAAAAAAAAAGACTTCCTTCATTTCCCAGTGCCGTTACGAGGGGTTTCCATAAATTTCAATATGAACACTGCGACTCCTGTGGTCACGGTAGGGTTGTCATAATCTTTCCTTCGTTGTGTCAGATTGTTCCAACAAAAAATTTAAATTAACTTTTTTTTTGTAATTGTGCACCATCACCTAACCAACCCCCCTCCCCCTTCCCCAATGAACAGTTACGAAGCAACCTAAGTGACGCGAGAACATTGAGAAGCCAAGTTGTACTCTGGGTAAAAAAAAAGTTGAATCAGCATATCAGTCCATAGTTCCTGCCGTCCTCGGAGATTAGGATCAAATCCTTTTCAGATGAGAACAGCGAGTGGGACGTAACAAGGGCGCTATTCCTCCCCCACCTCTCTCTCTCCCCATCCTTTCATCTTTGAGCGCTCTGGATACCACGTTCAATGTCATGACAACTACTGGTTCCGGGAGTCCCCACAGCCATAAAGAAAATCTAAATAAAGTAAACCATCTTGATTACTTATCCATCCTTTGATTATATATATATATATATATATATATATATATATATATATATATATATATATATATATATATATATATATATATATATATATATATATATATATATACTCTCTCTTTGTACTACCCTTAATTTTACAATATCATAGAGACGGGGGAAGGGAGGGGTCACACATTCTTTCTGATCTAAATCTCAGGAGCTCCTGCCTGAAGCGCCACTCTTCCAATTCAGTGTCAGTCTTGTAAATCGTTCCAACTAAAAAAGACAATCCTGACGTAACTGTACAATCGCTCCTACGGGACACAACCAATTGCTCGGCATCAATGTACACGACCAGGTAACCAGAGAATCTTGAACGAGCTCTTACTGTGGTGATTTGATCTTGGGCTTTGATATTCACGTTCAAAATTAATTACTATCTGCACTATGCAAATATTCTAACAAAAACATGAGCCAAATAAGGACACATTCACATCACTCGTTGCAGCACAACAGATAATTTTAAAATACCCCCCCCCCACCTTACCTATGTTGCCTAAACTCGCTTCACCGATAATCGTAATAAATAAAGGTGTTTCTGAATTCATGATGTAACTCCGCATTCGTCACACGATCCCTCAAGTTTACCCCAAAACAATACTCGGTGATCCGTGATACACATGTCCTATTACCAGAGCTCATGGTGTCCTCAAGCACATCTCTCGTATATACCCACAGCACCGTTTAGATATATACAGTACAGGTTTCTGTAACTTAACGCTCAGATCAGGTCTTTTATCCCGTGGCGGTAAAGAAGATCCTTACACAGACCAAATATCCGTATAAAATAACATCCGAGACAAAATATCCGTAAGGGATCATATCCTATACAAAGAAAATAAACCTGCACGAAGAACAAACTCTAATAAACAAAACATTGCGTAAGAGAATCATTCTATAAACAAAATCCGCAGAAAAAAACAATTTTATCAACACATTTTCCAGCGCACACAACACAACACGCCTTGGGCACCAAAAAAGATTAAACCAAGGATAAAGCTTTTCAGATTGTGCCGCCATCAACAACAAACTACTGTAGTGGCGCCTCTGACAGCTGGGTAATCCCCGCTACGCAGCCCCTCCCACACCCACCACCACTTAACTACGGTAATACAAAGAAATAATAAATGGGCTTTATCGACTTGTTTCCGCGTACAATCATAAAATTACATACAATATATTTACAAATCCAATGCCTTTCTCGCTACCTCACCTCACCGTTTACTGAAGAAACGTTGTCTGGAAAAGTACGATTAAATCCCGAATATTTCGCGCAGGTAACATCATAACACCCCGGTAAACCGCGTTACCTGGCGTAATGGAACATGAACCTCGCCAGGGTAACAAAGATGATCAGTTTTTCTTACAAAAGGAAGGATATCCCATTTTTTTTTCTGGTGTAGTGGACTCGATACACTGCTTTGTCCCTCCCGTCCATTCCGCGTCACTCAGAGGGCCGTACTGTGCGTCTACAAGGGCCACATTCATTCCAGGTTCGCCAATGACGAAGCCATAAAAAATGAACTGAACTGTATCGCAATGCAGAGGTATAGGACGGTGTGTAAATTTTATGCAAATGTGATTTTCCGTGTTGTGATGGGGCGTGGCAGAGTGGGGGCGTCGGCAGCGGCGTCAGTGGCATGGCGGTCACGTGCTGCGTTGCCAAGGTAACGACGGCTGTCCCTCCCGCGCGTTGCCTGGCGACCACCAGCCTCCGGCCCTACAACCCCACTCTCCTCTCTCTCATTGTCTCGTTACTCTCTCTTCCCTATAACATACTACAAAGTGCCCACGCACACCCACTCTACACGCCACCAACCTTACATACTCTCTACCATTCACGTAAGAAACCTGCCAGTACCGTCTATTCACTCTCCGCTGTTTTACGCTAACACTATATATACAACAGCGCACAGGTACACGTGCTACAAATACACTATTCTTAGTATAAATAAAAGGTAGAGCCAGCTATTTTGAGCATGACGGGATGATCGTAATTTTAGCGCATGAGGAACTTTTACCTTCCACGTACGTGTGTGTGTGTGTGTGTGTAATACTTACATAAACCCAACTTATTCACCTCCTGACAAAATTACATTGTAAAGGTCACCATGGGAAATACTGTAATAAATCAAGGGGGATGATTACATGGTAGCGCACCCCCCCCCCTCCCCCCAAAAGAGTTCTTGGAGTCTTTTCACACAAAATCTCAACGTTACTCAGCCTACAACAGCCCACCACCTCTCAAACTATCCCTCCAAAACAGTATGATACACTTCTTGCCTCAACAAACCCTACACGTATGAATTTACTTCCTACATACATACCGGAAAACATAACCTCGATAAAACTACTTATGTCCAATAGACCTTTATATCCGGTTTACGGAGATAAATAAATCACGTTAATAACTCGTCTACTACACGATCTTCAAGCAATAAGAAATCAGTCAGTTTTTATAATTCCATCTTTCTTTCATTACCTTCAAGTCTTAAGAAACTCGACTGATCAAAAATTCCGTTTCCGTAAACTAACCATTAAACAAGAACCTGGAAATATTCTCAAAGGCCAGACTCCGACTACATTCAACGCTTACAAGATCTATACAATATTCACTGACGGACAGACGGATGGTAGGCAAAACACGTACGAGAAGCAAAACACATTAGGAGGTGGTGGTGGTGGTGGTGTGTTTACCTGTTTGTCAAGATGAGTCACCTAACCTAACCAAATAAATTATCATAAATAACCCTCCAACGTCTATACAAGAGGCGGAGAAATTTGTATGCCCTATGATGTAACTTGTTTTTCTTAATAAATTGCATGATATTAAGCTTGAAATCACACTTAGTTGACACAAGATTGAAGCAAACATTCAAGGTAACGATAAACACACACACACACACACACAGTCTCGGAAGATAAGTATCTCAAATGTATGCAGAACGCCGTAGAAGAACAGTGAACGCCTCAGTGGGTACAGCAATGTGTCTCATCCAGGAGTGTCGATTCTCTCTCTCTCTCTCTCTCTCAATCCCTCAACTGTGACTGACTGACTGACACTCATACGGGATGACACAGCAGCGGTCACAGGTAAAGAGGGGTATTGAGAGGATATAATCTGGACTGAGGGAGTGATAGTGAGGCGCCCACAACGTCTTATGAAGGAAGTCCCCCCACACCCTTTTTGAGGTGGGTTCTATCCCCTACACATTCCTTTGAGAGTCGAGCAATAATCACCTGGGTCTAGGGTACACCATCTGCCTGTATCTCCTGGGTCTAGGGTACACCAGGTGCCTCTATCTCTGGGTCCTGGGGTACACCATCTGCCTGTATCTCTGGGTCTAGGGTACACCAGGTGCCTGTATCTCTGGGTCTGGGGTACACCAGGTGCCTCTATCTCTGGTCTAAGGGTACACCAGGTGCCTGTATCTCTAGGTCTAGGGTACACCAGGTGCCTGTATCTCTGGGTCTAGGATACACCAAGGTGCCTGTATCTCTGGGTCTAGAGATACACCAGCTGCCTGTATCTCTGGGTCTAGGAGTACACCAGCTGCCTGTATCTCTGGGTCTAGGGTACACAGGTGCCCCTGTCTCTCTGGGTCTAGGAGTACACCAGGTGCCTGTATCTCTGGGTCTAGGGTACACCCAGTGCCTGTATCTCTGGGTCAAAGTGCACACCAGGTGCCTGTATCTCTCAGGTCTAGGGTACACCAGGTGCCTGTATCTCTGGGTCTGAGGTACACCAGGTGCCTGCTGTCTCTGGGTCTAGGGTACACCAGGTGCCTGTATCTCTGGGTCTAGGGTACACCAGGTGCCTGTATCTCTGGGTCTAGGGTACACCAGGTGCCTGTATCTCTGGGTCTAGGGTACACCAGGTGCCTGTATCTCTGGGTCTAGGGTACACCAGGTGCCTGTATCTCTGGGTCTAAGGTACACCAGGTGCCTGTATCTCTGGGTCTAAGGTACACCAGCTGTCTGTATCTCTGGGTCTAAGGTACACCAGCTGTCTGTATCTCTGGGTCTAAGGTACACCAGCTGTCTGTATTTCTGGGTCTAAGGTACACCAGCTGTCTGTATCTGGGTTCAGCACTACGAGTACATATTAGATTTCTTGAAAACAAAGGTCGATACTCAACTACAGTAGAGGGTACAGGACTCGTGTCCCTTGTATACATACTGTACTATTATTTGACCATTGAAGGGTTACTGTTCTCATTAACCTGATTGCACTCATGGAACATATTTGTTTAAACATTGAGAAAACTTTTTAGTTTATTAAAAAAAATATATTACTCAGAAGTTTTTATTTGGAACCACGTCCAAATATAGACCCTACAACTCGGCCATCTTTTTTTTTATTTATTTATTTATTTTTTGAGAGGGAGAAGAATTGTGGTTAAGATCTACTATAGGTTCCAGTTCCCTTCCCATGACAAAACTCTGCTTGCCTGCCTGCCTGCCTGCCTCCCACCCACACACGTCTCAATGGCCCCTGGCTGACCCAAATTGTACACCTTGAGGAAGCCTTATAAAGCCAGGGATCATGAGGTAACTTGATAACTACACTTGCTTAGATGCTTTCAACAGCTTATTAAGTAATCACCGATCCCGTTTGATGTTTTCAATAGTTTACTACATAATTAACGATATTTCTGCATACTAATTATTAACCAGTACGGCTTCTGATTGCATAAATTTCTAATGAACCTTTAAGTCTTCAACAATGAATAGCTCACCACCATCGCCTGTGTAGTTATTCCTTTCATCACTTTATTCACTCATTCCGTTGCTTCCAATTTTCAACCTAACCAATCTGACGGCCATCTTGGATTTGTGTTCCCGCAGCTCAGTAGACTCGAGAGGAATTTTTTTTTGTATCTTAAGATAATTTGAGAAAACTTAAGAACCTTATTCGAGTTTTAATTGAACGACTTTGACAGTTCTGATAACGTGACACTTTCCGCGTGATAACTATACTCATTCTGGTCCAATTTTCATCAAATTTTACATAATGACTGTGTGTGGCCATAACCTGGGATGATGATAAGAGCCACTGGATATTTATGGGATGAGCTTCCTGTATTCTGATTGGCCGACATCGTTACATGGGCGGAATCGAATACTTACCGAGTGCGTCTACGCTTTATCACTTGGCAAAATACTTACAGTTCCCACGATCACCTTACTACAGCGACCACCCTACACCAGAGACCCACTTACTATAACGGCCTCTTTACTACACCGACAACGTAATTACTTTGCGGCTTCATTCCTTCTCATTTTTGTCAAGTACTTCAAGATCAAATCCAATTAATAATAATAATAATAATAATAATAATAATAATAATAATAATTTAAATATGGTAAAAGGCCTGTGGTGGGAACAGTGCCCGCATGAGAGGGAACATTACAGAAGTGACTCTTACACTTGATCTTTATGAAAATTGTTCAGCTTCACAAGAGCCAGATCTCCAAAAAAATGGCAAATGGAATTGTCTCAGATCAGGGATGAGGGTCGCTGGTGCCTGAATTACAACGCCAGAGACCATCATCGATTTCGTGCTCTCCCACACACACACGCTATATATTGCAGAAGCCATACATGAAAAACTATTCAATCCAGTTTCTCATGCGCCAGTCCCAGAAAATATGCAAATGAAGCCAACCAAATAAGATTATTATTGCCGTATAATTATTATTATTATTATCATCATATTTATTTGCTTTTACTGCTCAGCCAGAGGTTCCCAAGGACAAGGACAGTGTTTCAAAAGCAAGCAAAAAAAAAAACACACACACACACACACACACACACGAAGCAATTACGGATTTAATTTTAACTTTTCTCGTCATCCTTTTTCTTTTAGTTATTTCCTGATCAACAGCTAATTCCGAGGCTCAAGGCCGGCTCTGTGATGTACTGTAACACTAGCAGGCATCTATAGGTCATCTAGCGCTGCTGTACCCTTATTTTACCTTGATTAACCACCCAAGCTTATATTACCTTGATTAACCACCCAAGCTTATTTTACCTTGATTAACCACCCAAGCTTATTTTACCTTGATTAACCACCCAAGCTTATTTAACCTTGATTAACCACCCGAGCTCATTTTACCTTGATTGACCACCCGAGCTTATTTTACCTTGATTGACCACCCAAGCTTATTTTACCTTGCTTAACCACCCAAGCATATTTTACCTCTATTAACCATCCCAACATTAACCTAACCCATTGACGTCATTCATAAACTCATCCTCACAAATCTTATCATTACCGTCGCCAATATTCCTCTTCATCCCAACTCATCTTCCCCACTGCCCTCACTCTCACTAATCTTCCTCACCAAACTCATTATTCTTCCTCATCAATACCCTCCTCACTCATCCTCATTACCCTCACTCATCCTCATTACCCTCCCTAATCTTCCTCGTCTCTCCCGTATCTTCCTCATCTCCCTCACACCTACTCCAATACATCCTCCACCAGTACCTCACCACTACTCCTCTCCCTCACATCTCCAACACATCCTCCACCAGTACCTCACCACTACTCCTCTCCTCTGTCTCAGCATCCTCCACCAGTGCCTCCACCACTACTCTCCTCCTCACATCTCCAACATCCTCCTGATGCCTCCCCACCTCCTCTCCCTCACATCTCAGCTTGTCCCTCTTTTTCAGTACTCCACCACTACTCCTCTCCCTCCATCTCCAACACACCCTCCACCAATACCTCCACCACTATACTCCTCCTCACATCTCCAGCTTGCCCATCACAGTACCTCACCCTTTCTCCTCCCTCACATCTCCAACCCATCCTCACCAGTGCCTCACCACTACTCCTCTCCCTCACATCTCCAACACATCCTCCACCAATACCTCCACCCTCACTCCTCTCCCTCCACATCTCAACACATCCTCCACCAGTGCCTCAACACTACTCCTCTCCCTCACATCCTCAACATCCTCCACAGTACCTCTCACTACTCCTCTCCCTCACATCTCAACACACCCCTCCTGTACCTCACCCCTACTCCTCTCCCCTCCACATCTCAACACATCCTCCACCAGTGCCTCACCACTACTCCCTCTCCCCTCACATCTCCCAGCACATCCTCCTGATGCCTCCAGCCTGCCTCCTCTCCCTCACACATCTCCAACACATCCTCCACCATTACCTCACCACTACTCCTCTCCCTCACATCTCCAACACATCCTCCACCAGTACCTCACCACTACTCCTCTCCCTCACATCTCCAACACACCCTCCACCAGTACCTCACCACTACTCCTCTCCCTCACATCTCCAACACACCCTCCACCAGTACCTCACCACTACTCCTCTCCCTCACAATAGTCACCAGCAACACATCTAATACAAATGCTTCAATTTTTTTTACCCCATCCAAAAAATTATTGAATTTATTCTATTTTGTTTCCACTGAACTTCACTGGTAATATGTTCGAGGCCCAGGGTACTACAGTAGCCATATTGAGCTCCACAGTACTACAGTAGCCATATTGAGCTCCACAGTACTACAGTAGCCATATTGAGCTCCACAGTACTACAGTAGCCATATTGAGCTCCACAGTACTACTGTACAGTACCTATCTGTCAGAGCGCCAGTAACAATACTCAAAGCCCGTAATTAGAAATCAGCTTGACCTTACGATACACCATGACAATAAGTTTGGGCTCAATGGTGCTCAAGTAGCAGTCAGCTTGGGGATTCTTGACCTCAATGGTGCATAAATATCAATAAGCTTGGGCAGGATGTTTTTGTTTTACCATTAAGCTTTAGTTCAATAGTCATCTACAGTATAAGCTTAAGACTAGCATCTTCGTCCATAAGCTTGGCCTCAATGGTGTAATTTGTAGCTTTCATCAATAATCTTGAGACTTCATGGTGCATTTTTCAATAAGCTTATGTTCAAATAAATGAGCCTCCAAACAACAGTGTCCTTATATCAATAAGCTTGGGTGAAATAGCTTTTTTTTACAATAAGCTTAATATCCATACTGTTTTCATCAATAAGCTTGGGCTAAATGGTGCACTTTTTCCCAAATAAGCTTCACAGTTTCTATACATGAACCTGGAGTCAAGTATCTTTTTATCAAGCTTAGACTGTTCCCCCCGCCATCAACATCTTGGCCTCGGTATTATGGAAACCGGACTCAAAAGCTCAACACACCTGGACACTCACTCCCAATAACCGTGTAAGTAGAGGCGTGTCTACAACCATCCTGCCCAGCCCACACGTTCTGACTTTACTAAAGGATACGCGACTCACAGACGATAATTGTTGTAGGATATATCATGTGGGTCAGTTTAAGAGTATCCTGCAGGACACATCTGGTCTATTTTTGGATTATTTTTTCTTGTGGGATTAATTCTGCACAACATTGTATCCAGCAAGACACTTCATTATATATCTCCCTGTAAGACAGTTTAGTGGGTTCATACCCAGTTGGCAGCAGACAGTAACAGTTGTACAGATTATTTCACCTTAAAGCCTCCACTACATTTGTTTAAGTCTGTCCCTGACAAACCAATTTGGCTCAGTTCATTTATATAAGGACGACCCCAATGCTGACAATGAGAAATACATATAAATAGACTACTGGTTCAATTGTAATTCTCCGACTGTGAATTAACAACACTCAAATGAACTTCAGGATAATCTCTAATTATAAAATACATGGAACAATGTGGAAGCTGTAATAAAGAGTTAGATTATTTTCAGAACTAGGGTGAAGCCAGTACCAAGATCCTGCCAGGGCCACGGTTAACCTTCAACCACATGCGGTGAGGGGGAAGCTGTTCAGTCCCTCCACTACACTACACTACACTCGTCACCGCTAACAATCCTCTTCAAGACTCGCACTGGGCAACTACAACCACTCTCACTGGCCAACACGTTCAACTTTACCATCGACTGCCTTATGGGAAATATTTCACAAATATATCCGAAGAAGTATTTTCCTCTTATCAAACTGTCCAGTCTGTTACAAAAGGCATCACCTGTGCTGTGATATAGCAGCTTCCAGTTTCCACCATTTACTTGGCATAAAGAATCATAAATAACATTCACAAGCACCAGGAGTGCGGGACACAGCCACAATCGCATGATAAAGGTTGCGGCTCCCAGTATAAGCTGGTAATAAAGAGAAACTGACGCCAGGAGGCTGTCAGCGGCTGGAAGCGTGCCCCGGTACCAGCCGCCGAGATAACGTCCTCCGTAACCAAACAGTCTGCCTCCAATCTCTCAGAGAACATTTACAAACGGTAACCACGACTGCATCATTATCACTTCATATATAAAGTATGTTACAATTAAGAGAACACTGTGAGCGTCCACAAACACAGCCAAAACTGCTTGTGTTCGAGCGAAAATGTGTAACCTCTTCTTTGCGTGTCGTGTACCTTAAGTCCCATTACTGCGGAAAATTCACTAGCAGTTGTTGAGGCGGTGCCAGTTCCTGCACCCCACCATCACCACACACACATATTCCACAATATAAAAGAAAATAAGATCACCATACGTACAAAATAAACCCGGCGGAGTAGAGCGACTATATACGTGATCCAATCCCTGCCGTCCCCGAGACCGAATGCGCCCGGTTACTTCCCAGACCTCCAGCCACCCCCCCTTCCTCCCATGTATCGACCATTTCTCCCCCCCAACCCCCAAACCCCTCCCACCCTCCACCATACATTTACTTTCCTCAATTGTGTCCGTCGCTAGTCCTAAGCGTTCCAACAGGACATGCACAACTCTCGCCACCAACACACTCTCACACACACAAATCTAGAGCGAAAGGGGAAACCGCACAAGTTGACTGGGCAACGACACACATCCGGGGGAGGAAACTGAAGGAAACAATACGTTATCAACACGAGCCGAGTTATGACTACCAGCACAGTGCAGCAGAGGGACGCTTTAACGAGCTAGATGGAGACTAGAGGGAGGCTTTTCCAGAGTAGAGGAAGTTCACTACCGTTCTAAAGCCTTGTGCCAAAGATCACCACGAAAATAAAATTACCGAGGAAAACGGATTAAATATTACTTTGGAAAACTAACAATACGATACTGAGGAAAACTATAAACATCCAACTACTGAGGACAACCTTCAACCGACCAATAGGAAACCTCCAGAAGTCTAAACAAAAGTCCTACCTTAAAAACAAAACAAAAAACAAAAATAGGAAAAATGCAAGTAAAGACAAACGAGTTTTCATTTCCATATAGGAAGGTTTGGTGAGGGCGAGGGGAGAGAGACCCTGGCAGTGGGTGTAATGGAAAGCAATAAAAGTAGTCTGGGGGAACCTCGCGTCACTCCAATATTCATGAACCATTGGCAACCCCCCCCCACCCCCCCATACACAATGACCATCCCCCAACCTCACCTAAGATACCCCACCCAGCTGTTAACACTAGTAGGTTACCCAAGTCCTTCACTACACAACTAAAACAGAGTATTTCATCAGTCCCATAACCACCTTCATGTTGGTCTACCACACTTGTAACACCTGCAGTATATATGGCACTACCTACTACATCGCCTCCTACAGTAGTGAAGACAAACCTCCTACATCGCTTTTAATCAATATCAAGGAGGCAAACACGGCAAGAATTTAAACGCACACTACGTTATACATAAAACATGGACCAGCACAAACACTCCGCTAAGTAATGGAAAATGTTGCAGCAAACCTTAACGAAAGACGGAAGAAGCGTCTATAATGAAGGCTAATTAGTGTAGAGACAGCCAGATTAACAAATAAAATGAGGAAGACGATTTTTGTTAGTGAAACAAAATGCCGTATAACAATGCAATATATATTAGGAAGACTAATTACGCGCACGGTTGAGTGATGTTGTCTGTAGCCCTTGTCATAGTACCCCGTCAGCATCGACCAGTGAGCGCACTATTGCCTACACAGACCTGCTAAAATAATTTTTACTAGATTGATAAACACTTCGAGGGAGTATGTATGATTGATAACTGTATTTGCTGTAAAACACAACTTAATAAAGACACAACTTAATAAAGACACAATATGTGTACAGCGTATAAATATGAGCATAACGCAGATATAACACTACTGTACAAACCTCCACCTTCACAACAGCCAAGCGACTGCAACGAAACCAGTAAAACCTCTAATTTTGATGCACTTTACGTTACAACCATAATGACAAAAAACTGCTCAATGGATTCCATTGTTCTTTTGTAAAACACAAAGTGTGTGTCGCATCAAATGCTCTTTTTTTAGACGGGTCTCCCTCCCCCCTACCGCACTCCAGCCCAAATATGAGGCAAAAACCTTATTTGCGGCACAAACCCAAGAGCCCATATACCATCTTGCCACAAAGGAACAAGAAACACAAGCAAATTTGTGAGGCGTACCCAGATACAAAAGAAATAACTTTTTTCCCTTCCTCCAGGGACAATGAAATTCCCCAGGAAAGTCTAGCCAAACCTAAAATGTGGATTTATGGTGGGTGAAGAGATGCTAGTTATAGATATGATAAATAACCATCGTACATCTCACAATATCGGTGCAGAAAATGGTTCAACATACGATGGAGAAAAACTAGTGGGAAGCAAAAACAAAAACTGTGGAGGGAAACGCTGGACGTGTGCAAGATGTTCCAACAAGGGAATTTAAGAGTCGGTATTTTCAGGGTGGCGAGGCGTCAGATAGGGGCAAGACAAGACTAGCGGTGGAATCCACACCCGTCACATCACGAATGATTGAAAAGATTATCTGTCTGAAAGTTGCTCTAGACAGAGACAAAGAGGGTAGTGGGGGGCGAGTGAGAGCAAGGCGGTAGAGGGAATGGAGAGAGAGAGAGAGAGAGCGTGGAGGGTGGTGGTGGGTGAGGGGAGCGAGTACGCCAGCCCCACAGCGTCACCAATTATCGATTATTTCAGCCAAGCCGCAAGCGGACGGACGCGCGAGAGAGCCACTGTGTGTGTGAGGAGAGAGTGAGAGAGAGGAGATGGGGGGGGGTGGGGAGGCTCAGAGAGAGAGGCAGAGAACACATTGTGGGAAAGGCTAAAACAGCGCCAGTGTCAACGTTTGTGAGCGGCATGCCTCCAATGATTACATATTCCCGTCAAAATTAATCCCCCCCTGGCGCAGCTGGTTGTCGTCTTGTCGGTGCTGGCGTGTCGACGACCCTCAAACAAAGATAGCTGCTGTGCTCCTCCTCTTGTACATAGCCTTGACCTTTACTATAGATTAAACTTTCCGGAGCGGTATGAAACAAGCGTGGTTGGCTGGCTGACTGGCTCTGGCCTTTTGAGGGCGGCGCTGCTGGCGTGGCCACGGTGGGTTAAAGACCATCACATTTGGTGATATAGTGGAGACGGGTTGGCGTGTGCTGCAATGAAGAGCGCGGGCGTGGGTAGAAATAGCTGGGTGGCGGCGGGTGGTATAATGGCCAGCCAGGCACGAGTGTCACTGTGTAGGGGGTCGTGGGAGGCAAAGTAAGAATGGGTAAGACCAAGAGTGAGTGAGTGAGTGCTGTGTGTGTGAGTGAGAGAAGGAACTGTGGACAAGGTCAGCGTGTTAAAAGTATGCGAGAGCTTGAGAGCTTTAGTGAAGAAGAGGAAGAACTGACACGACCTGGGACTGTTGGAGCAAGATGGATGAGGACGGTAGTGAGGGAGATAATCAAGGTGTTGAGGGAGAGTATCAGGGAGTTGAGGGAAATTATCATGGTGTTGTGAGGGAGAGTATCGAGGTATTGTGAGGGAGACTATAAAGGTGTTGTGAGGGAGATTATCAAGGTATTGTGAGGGAGAGTATCAAGGTATTGTGAGGGAGAGTATCAAGGTATTGTGAGGGAGACTATAAAGGTGTTGTGAGGGAGATTATCAAGGTGTTGTTAGGGAGAGTATCAAGGTGTTGTTAGGGAGAGTATCAAGGTGTTGTTAGGGAGACTATAAAGGTGTTGTTAGGGAGAGTATCAAGGTGTTGTTAGGGAGACTATAAAGGTGTTGTGAGGGAGATTATCAAGGTGTTGTGAGGGAGAGTAAGAATGGACTAATCAAAAAAAGGTAACAAAGCGATGGGATAATAAAATAGGAATTAGAAGTAGGGATGGACCAGGAAGGAAGGAAGGAAGGAAGGAAGGAAGGTCAGATGGATAAGATAGATAAGGTAAAGTCAGTGTGTAGGTTGTTAGGGGGGAAGAGTTTAAGCCTGCACAGTCAATAAGTGAGTGCGGTGAGATGGTACGAGAGGCGGGACACGCAGAATGACTTGGGGAAGGTCGGGAATGAGATAGTGTGTGTGTGTGTGCGTGTGTGTGTGTGTGTGTGTGTGTGTGAGTGTGTGTGTGTGGTTAGGAGGGAGACTAAAGATGATAAGAGGGAGAGTACCCAAAAAATAAATAAATAAACGGACACTGGTATGGCTAAGAACACCGGACTCGTGGAAGCAAGAGCAAGACTGGACAAGTTCACAATATGGGCGAGATCAAGACTTTGTACATGGGTGTTAGAAATGGCTGAACTGTACAACAAAGGAGGAGGAGGAGGAGGAGGAGGAGGAGGAGGAGGAGGAGGTGGTGGTGGAGGTGGTAGGCGAATAATGGCATGAGTGGAGATAGTAAGGGTTAACGATAAAAGTCAGGATGTATCAGTGTGAGTCAGGGTGTACAAAGACGAGGAGGGATAGTGTGTACAAAAGTGGTTAGAGTAAATGTACATAAGGACAAGGATGTACAAAAGTTATGCGAGTCAACGTGTACAAGCACAAAGGGTGTGTGAATTGCGGTGTAGGTGAACAGGGGTCATGTGTAGCAGAGTAACATAGGGGTGTAGCCAGGTGGGCGGTCTTACCTACAACACGCACACACACCAGCTGGCCACGCCTCGCCTCGCGCCCCACAATAAAGTGAAGCCTGCAACAAGCGCTCCACCTCGACTTGACACCAACTTTACCACTCCGACCAACCTGCACTAGACAGTAGCCACGCCTCCTACAACTCCTTACACACCACGCCCCTTGTTAACAATTTCCAGTAATTATCGCAAAGTGATTTTTTCATGTCCTAACTATCCCTTTAACAATAATGCACATATGAAAAATTTACAAATTGTTTTCTTGTCTTAGTAATATATATATATATATATATATATATATATATATATATATATATATATATATATATATATATATATATATATATATATATATATAAAGAAAACTGATTGTAAATTAAACTAGTTGAAGAGTGTATAGACAAACTGCCTCCATGTTCCACCACGCAGCACTACTCCGCCAAAATAAGGAATAATACCTATTGTCTAACTTCGGTAACATCACGATAACTTTTTTCCGGTACAGTATCCAGTAAGGTGAACTTTCCTTCATCAGAGTACAACACATTTCTGAGTTTTGCTGAAGGGCATCAAAAGGTTAGACACTAAACAACCAGGTTGTAGACAACAACTGCGTCCTCAGAACACGACAAACCATATCAACTCTAAAGAACAGAGCAACAAAATGTGCCAGCGTGCCGACGCGGGAGGTGGGCAGCGAGCTCCGCTACTGCAAGCTTGGAGTGCCACTCTAGCACTGCCGCCACTGACAACACAGCACCACCACCTACCCCCCCCCCTGATGGCGGACCTCGAGGAGGAAGAGGAGAGGAGTGGACTGCCAGCAGACATGCAGGGGAGGGAAGCGGCCAGAGCGTGAATGGCTTGAGGTCGCGGGCGTGTGGGCGTGCTCACCGAGGTCCGGCACGCCCGCGGCCACGGCCCAACAACGAGACAGAAGAGGATCACCTGGCGGAATCTTCCATGGCGTGAAGATAGACGGGAGAGGAGAGGAGCGGAGGTCAAGAGCTCACCTTACGACCGTCCCTTGCTCCGCCGCCCGACAACGGCAGCCACACTATACGCACGACACACACAGCAGAGGGCGGCACCACACGGTGCGGGGCTCAATGAGCAGGCGGCCACGGCGGGCGGCGATGGTCAACACTGCACACGGACTGGACTCCCACGGGCGCTACAACAAGGTCCCGGCCACCACCTGCTCACCAGACCACTCAGCCAACACTGCCGCACCCGCTCCCCCCCGACGCTCACCACTTCCTCGCCCGCCCGCGCGCGCACGTACATACGAACACACGTACGCGCACGCGCCACGCACGCGCCACCACCACGCACTCGTATGCCTCGCACATTTCACTCCAGCAATACAAGCTATCTTCTTGAATTTTTACCGTACTGTTTGCAGTTTCACTTTCATCTTCCCGTAAGCATTCTTTATTGCAGCCGTTGGTTTATTCATCTATTAATGAGCTTGAGTAAAGGGAATGAACGCAAGAGGGGAGGGGTGGGGTGGGGAGCCAGGCGCCGCCCACCAATGACTGGTGGAGGGTGGCCCGTATCACACCGCCCGCTACTACCGCCCACTATCTACACCCAGCCACATGGGATGCCCGTATACACTAACCGCCCACCAACACACCTCGCCTTGCACCACAACAAAGGCGCCAATAACCTCGCCCGCTGTCACCCGCTTACCACAACTAGTGATGAGCCATATTGACGCTCAAACAAAACACCGACTTCTAATTTAACATCACTCCATAATACTCTATAAGCAGCTTACAAGGTTGACGCCGCCCAGGAATAATTTGACTGGGCATACTTGATGTGATGTTTCAAGCTAGTTTTACAGATTTCTTCCTGGTGCTTTATTACTCTTGGTATTAACACCAAAAAATCTAAATATATCTAAAATTTTCTTGAATACAAAATATAATACATTGATCTAACCTTAAAAACGACACATACACACACATCGGGATATAAACCAGATGCACACACCACACCTAACCTTGGCCTGTGACTTTCCTCTCATTAAATCAGTCGACAGAAATTTACGAAAATTTAATGGACGTAGCGTGAATATTAATAAAATCACATCAGAGTTGACCCGCCAATATCTACGTCGGGAAACTTTAGTGTTTTTTTTGTTTTTTTACCTGCACACTTACGTTATTTGATTATAGTGTTTCCTGGGTGTTTCTTAAGAGAGTTTTGACTTTTAATACGACACACACACACACACACACACACACACACACACACACACACACACACACCTTCCAGTATAACAGCTACAATAAAACGGTGTAACATTGTCTAAGGTATAACACAGACAGACAGATAGCCAAACACACAGACACAAACACGGAGGGATGCGGTTTAAATGTCTCTATATACCAAAGACAAGAGATATATTTGTGGAGCAAGTTTGTTTAGTGAAGGGACGGATGGAGGGGGGGGGGGGATGTTGTCATTCTGCATCCCGATTACCAAGTGAGAGAAGGACCTTTAAATCGTTGCTTAAGATGGTAGAAGGTCAAGGTGTTCGTGGCTACGATTTAAGGGAAGGTCCGTGGCTACGATTTAAGGTAAGGTCCGTGGCTACGATTTAAGGTAAGGTCCGTGGCTACGATTTAAGGTAAGGTCCGTGGCTACGATTTAAGGTAAGGTCCGTGGCTACGATTTAAGGTAAGGTCCGTGGCTACGATTTAAGGTAAGGTCCGTGGCTACGATTTAAGGTAAAGTCCGTAACCGTGGCTACGATTTAAGGTAAGGTCCGTGGCTACGATTTAAGGTAAGGTCCGTAACTACGATTTAAGGTACGGTCCGTAACTAGAACTTAAAGCAAGGCCCCAGGTTAGGATTAAGGTTCGAATTTTAGGACAATACTTAAAATTTAAAGGTATGAAGGGGATGTAAAACTAGTACCACTGACTGTCTGTCTGTCTGTCTCCCGCACACACAGCCTCTACTGCTCCAGACGCTCCCTTAAAACCGGTATGGGACACCGACTCGTGAACGCCAACCTTGACGCAAATCACAACGCCGAAGCCAGGGGGAAGGCGGAGAAGGGGAGAGGAGAGGGGGATAACATCCCTTCACCCTTCTACTGAGATGCGAATTAAAACGGGTGCGTTAAACAGCAGGGGGCAGGGAGGGGAGAGAAGGGCTAGTACAAGAGAGAGAGAAGGGGTAGGAGGAGGAGAGAAAAGGGGGGAGGAGGAAGGAGCGAGAAGGAAAAGGAGGAAAGAAACAGGGAGGACGAGAGAAACGGGTAAGGAGGGGAGAGAATAAACAGGGAAGGAGAAAGAGAGAGGGGTGATTTATGCAGTGAGGCTTGAGTCAAACCAAAAAGTTTCAATTGCCTCTAATAACACCCCCCAGCACCAGCTGGCGTTCTCTCTCAATTTAATCACATTTAAAAAATTAAGTTAGTACCCATCTTTTAGCACATGGGTCCCGCTCTACTAGATATTTGAGCTATTTTATGCTTCCGTCACCTGTCACAATACGGATCAATTAAAAATAGCCTACCCAAGGTGCTTCATTTGGCAGCCTGCTCTCTCATAAAGCTCTGCTCGCTAGGCAAAACCTATTACTGACGTCGTGTACACCCTACCTGCTACCCCGGCCCTCACACTCCACTCTGTGCCACCCCGGCCCTCACACCCCACCTGTTACTCTCGGCCTCATTAATCTACCTATTACCCCGGCCCCTCACATTCCCACCTGTTACTCCTGGCCCTCATACACCCCACCTGTTACCCCGGCCCTCACACCCCACCTGTTACCCCGGCCCTCACACCCTACCTGTTACCCCGGCCCTCACACCCTACAAGTGCTCGCCGTTCGCTTACACACTCTTCGATATTTGCTGTGTACACTGTTCCATACCCTAGCTAGATATACAAAACGTGGTGTACACTTTCAAACCACCCTTCAAGTACACTGTTCTACACCCTAGATGCACACGGTGTACATTGTTACATACCCTAAATTTGTGCAGTGTTTCATACCCCATGCGATGTACACTGTTCTACACCCTCAATGTACAGTCAACGAGAATTTAAAGAGGGGTGGAGGAACGCGAGGGGATGTTGAGGGAAATAAGGGTGGAAGCGGAGAACAGGTGACGAATGAAGAGAGAGAGAGAGAGAGAGAGAGAGCGTGGACGGTGTGGAGGGAGGGGAGGTAGAGGGAGCAGGTGACGCGTGCAGTCATCTGTCTCACCACATTTCGTTGTTCCCTCACACACACTATATACGTGAAGACAGGTATACTATGCTCTGAGGTACATAGTGAACAACTGAGCACAAGAAGACGCGGCTGTGTATTCGTGTTACTGTGCATGCAAGGCAGTGTGCACGAGCCTTGTGTTTGCCCTGTGCCTCTGAGGGTGCTTGTGCTGCCTGAAACATCTGTAAACACAAACAAACAAACAAACACACACACACACACACACACGCACGCACGCACGCACGCACGCACGCACGCGCACGCACGCACACACACTCTCTCTCTCTCTCTCTCTCTCTTCCTGCAGTTTAATGTTCCTGACTATCTCTCGGAGAGGCCATTATTATCCTTGTTTTCAGAGGATTATACGTATGTTAAATTATTTCTCTAAAGTGTTGAGAGTGGCAATAGGCCGTATGAGGTTCTCACTGAGTAAACATCCACACACCGTCTCGCGCAGCACACACCTGCTAACACCTATAGCTATGGATGGTGTGCGCGTCATTTACAACTGGCTATACGCTCCGTTACTACGGCAACTGTCCCAACACTATACACTACAATGCTCTACATCAGCGAGCGACTGTTGATAATTCACGTTTGGCTGTAAGTGTTGTTAGAGCCGGTGTCATCCTTCAAAGCGTCGCTCCCCTCCTGAACGTACAGTTTTCATTATTAAGTGCCTGTCCCTCTATCCCAATCACGTAAATTTCGCTCGGTGAATGCTATTGTACTCGTCCGTCCAGGGTAACAAGCAATCAAAGTGACAACACCCAACCCATCGATCACCAAGCCAACTGTGTTATTGTATCCTCGTGAAATTGTGATTTTGTCCCTCATAAGGGCCTTTGAGCAATAATGAAAGTTATGTCGTGTATATTATCAGAAAATTACCCTTGCCAGCATACTGTGTACAGAATCAACGGCCCATGCAGCACACCATCAAATTATAGCCAAAGTTAGGAGTCTAATGAACACAACTTAGCTACACTCCGGCCAGCGCCAAGGTCACGGGTTTCGGTAGTTTTATTCCTGGACTACAGTACGACGGTCTCCCCGCGTCTACCATAAACTCAAGAGGACCATCTTCAACACCAGAAAATCTGCCACAATGTCATGCGTTCATCTCAATTTCTTTTGCGGAGGAAACTAGACAGATGTGTATGTTAATAAGACCTCCTCATTACTGCCCGACCCACCAGTGATCTAGGACAGCCTCGTGCGCCTGAATATGCCAAGAGAAGAGGAGTTTCCAAGTTCCAATTTACAGCCCAGCGAGAACAAAGGATCCACCTTAATTGTGAAAGCCCAACACCTTACAACGCCTGGTTCTTCCTGCTAAGTCGTTTAACCTCCACCGA
This sequence comes from Homarus americanus, assembly GCF_018991925.1. NCBI lineage: Eukaryota > Metazoa > Arthropoda > Malacostraca > Decapoda > Nephropidae > Homarus > Homarus americanus. The sequence goes on from NW_024756914.1 coordinate 7,390,767, forward strand.
CTTGAGGCAACTAATCCCGAGTGTTTTCTGCGCTCTATGGATCCCTTAGGTCGGCTGCATCACTTTACTTCTCGCCGGGGACACACTGTAAGCTGCCTTAACATCCACACATCTCCTTTACTGTCTCCAATCCCGATAATAATTTTCTGGAATGCTACTGTCTACTGCCCTGACAGCTTGTCTATCTCGTGTGAGCCTTCCCTTTCACTACCTCTACTTGTGTCAACCTAACCTTCCTGGTAAAGTCGGAGGCCAGGATAATAGTGATCATCTTAGTGCTACTGTGACCAACCTTCTGTCAGCGGTGGTAATATGGATCACTGAATGTGTTGGGTGCCCAATCTCGCTTTCCTATTTGCTTGCTGCAGCTTCCATGCGGGTCTTTGACGTGTACATGGGAGCTGTGGGCATGAGCACCGGGGTGCCGCAGGCGTCGTGTGCAAGGAGGGGAGCCACAGGCGATATGTCCATTGGCCGCAGAGGCGTATACAACATGGGGATGGAAGGAGGGGTGCCAGCAGACGTAAACAACAGTGCCTTACACGAGGTGAAGCTACGTGTCATGGTCCTGGCTGACAGTGACGTCATCAACACCTAACGAAGAGTTCAGGGCGGCGCGCGTGATGAAACACCATTATTTTCCTTCAAGTTTTCTTGTATATTGTACTAGCTGACTGGAGTGGGTGACGCAAGGAATGTGGGAGGAAAATTAAAGTGGCCGTGGTGAGGAGACAAGACACACCGGGAACCTTCAAGTGTACCACAACAGTTAAACGTCTGGTGCAATCAATATATATATATATATATACACGAGAAATTGAGACTATGCACAAGGGTGAAAGGTTGCCAGACATAACTCAAGTGTTGCACTGTTAACGGCAGCACCGTGCAACACACACAGCCTGTAAGCAACGAGCAGTGCTCTCAGATCAACTTTCGAGTGAAGAGGTAAACAGCAGGTACTGTACTGTAGCTACCAGACACGGAGGGGAACTTGGTGGTACAAACAGCTACCGTACAGTAGTTACATAGCAAGTGTTAGTCGAGTCAACCTGCTGCGTCCGTTTACCCGGTGGACAAGTACAAGGCCGGGAGAAAATAAGTACCTCGTGGTATAAACAGTTGACAAAGCGAGCAAGTGTCTGGTGATGGCAAATGCACCAGCTGCCAACGATAACAAGTTTCTCGTGGTGCATATTTAATGTCTTCCGGTACAACATGCCGCCACAGATAACGTACGTACGTACGTGTGTGTGTGTGTTACAAGAGGAGAACTTGCCTTCGATAGCACTAACACCTCTGTAATGTATTATGAAATACCAACAGCAAAAAGTATCTCATAAGAACTCTCATCTACCCATACAAACACACTATCTCACAGTTCTCTTAAATGCAGTAATTACAACACTACTTAATAAACCCATATTATTAACAAAAACACGACCCCTCTTTAGTGTTCAATGTTAGCCCAACAAATCCTATCATTAAGTCCTTACCGGTGTTCAACACACACCAGTTAACACGGGCATGGGGTACTGCACGTCTGGCTAGTACTCGCCTTTATCCATGTCAACAAATGCATCGCCCTCAACCTCCAAAAGATCCGGTACAGTACCCACGTGTTGTGATAACCAACACCACACAGACCACACCAAGCATCTTACACACCATAGTTCCCCGACCTTTAACAACGCACGCACGCACACACACTACAGTATTTACCGGCCTGCGAGAACAATCACATTTTACTACATTATAAAGCACATCTAGCGAACGAATACTTACACCTCAAGATTAGATTAACCACCGAAAAATAAAATAAAACTAGCGAACTAAGATAAAAAAAAAAGGTTTAAAGCTCCCTCCCTCCCTCATCTCTGTAACAATACATTAACACACACACACACACACACACACACACACACACACACACCACTGATATCCTCGACACCACTTTTCAAATAACTTGAACTTTAGGGAGCAACAAGTGAGAAGCGTCGCGCAAAACCAAAGTGGGATGAAGGAGAGGGTGGAGAAGACCCACTTGAGACAACGAGATAATATTTAGTTCTTACCAGTCGGTCGGGCGGTCTCCAATAACCTAAGATAACGACTACTGAAGCTATAGTGTACCTTCGTGTATAAACTGGAACACATAATATAGGGAGGAGGAACTGTAGACATGACATACTAAGGGCGTGTATAGACTGAGGTGCGCTCTTTGCGTTCTTGTTATCTGTCTGTCTTCCCTCCACAGTATATGATCTTCCACTTGTGTAAAACTTGTTCTAAAATGTACACACACACACGCACAAACACACACAGACACACACACACACACACACACAGAGCAGTGACTTTATCAAAACCATTCTCTCGCTTCCCCTCAATTAGCGTCTTGAGAGTAGCACTTTGTCTTCCCCGATCTTACGTCGTACTTAAGGTCTGTGCTGACGTCATACAACAACAGATGGAGTAAGAAAAAGTTAAATGTAAGATAGTTAATAATAATAATAATTCAGTAGAGCCAAAAGGTAAATCGTCAAATATATCGAAGTGTTCATTATTCGACTGACAATCACACCACCTTGCACCATCTTCCATCAACACACACTCACACTTCACACCATCAACACCGCCCACCATCAACACACCCACACCATCAACACACACTCAAACTCCACCATCAACACACACACCTCCACCATCAACACACCTCCCTACATCAACACACCTCCACCATCAACACACACACACTTCACCATCAACACTCCACACCATCAACACACTCCACCATCAACTTTTTACCTCCACCATCAACACACACACCATTCACCATCAACACACTCACCATCAACTTCCCCTCCACTGTCTCAACACACACACCTCCACACCATCAACACACACACTTCACACCATCAACACACTCCACCATCAACACACACTCCACCAACACTCCACCATCAACACAAAACTCCACCATCAACACACACCTCCACACCATCAAACACACACACCTCCACATCTTTTACACACTCCACCATCAACACACACACCTCCACACCATCAACACACACACACACACCTCCCACACCATCAACACACACACACTCACCATCAACACACACACTCACATCAACACACACACACACTCACACCATCAACACATACACACCATCCTTACACCTCCCACCATCAACACACACACACACACACACTCACCATCAAAACACACTCACACCATCTTCCCACACTCACACCATCAACACACGCCACCATCAACACACCTCCCACACCATCAACACACACACTCCACCATCCAACACACACACACTCCACCATCCTTTACACACACACCTCCCACCATGTACACACACACACCTCCCACACCATCAACACACACACACACACACACACACACACACTCACACCATCAACACACACACACACACACACACACACACACACACACACACACACACACACACACACACACACACACACACACACACACACACACACACACACACCATCACACACACACCACCATCAACACACACACACACACCATCACACACACACACCATCAACACACACACACACACCATCAACACACACCACACCATCAACACACACCACACATCAACACACACACACACACACTCCACACCATCAACACACACACACACACACACACACACCATCAACTCCAATTAACTCTTTTGAGAAGTATTTACCACCACTTTCCTTAACACATTGATCATCCTCTTACCAAGTGAAAAAGTGCGTAAACCCCCTGAATGATGAAGTGTGTGTACAAACACCTATAACCACCTAACTCCATAATCCTATTCATCTGCAATCTTCTTAACTCTCTGGGTCAATCTTTTCAGCTGGAGGTTGAGTGAGCTGTTCGCTGCCTCTACCTCATTTTTTAATACCAAGATAAAAAAAAATATAAATACGAAATGTGAGTTTTATTAATGTTGTCAAGTACTCAAGTGGTTGATTTAGTTTAATTCTTCTTCAGTTTCCTCTGTATACGCACTTTAACTTAACCTTTCCGTAGAATCTCACGAGATAGTCGCCTCCCCTTTTCCAGTGGATATTATCATATATACCGACAGACAAAGATAAGTGCAGCCAACTCCCATTTTCCGTGACGAGGATAAAAGATTGGCGTCTTTCTTTCATCACCTTAATTACCGCCAGTAACACTAATAATAACTAGGCCTATACGCGGCAGATCAAAGGGGTGTTGAATCCTAATATTACCTTAGTTTATCTTCACAGTAGCTGCCAAGTATGACCTTATCTTCTTCAACAGATTATAAATAAATAATAAAAGTTCAGTATATTTACACAAAGTTTGTTCAGGGGAAAATTAATGAATAACCTCAACATACCTATCCTGCCATTTTCTGTTTCTTTACACGCGCGCACACTTACTCCAGTGAATAATAAATAATATCCAAACCAATCCAGGAGTTGAGACCCTCGGCTACTGCCACACCATTCCATTAGTCTGCCACACACACACACACACACAAGCCGGCTAATGAATGCTACTACAACTACTGTGTCAAGAGTTTCTATGTACATCACACAGGGGATTGATACTTAATCCCTTGACAAGGTTCTGAATGTTTAAATGGGATGCGTGTTTAACAAAGATGAAAACGTCAAACTGGGATTACCTGAGAGTTCCAATACCTGTACTGTACCCTCAAACACACACACAGGGCAAAATATATATATATAAACTCGGCCACGACCAAAATATCTCCCAGGTTAAATATAGGACTCTGACGGCAAGAAACACACTTTATGGACCCGATGTCTATTATACCCCTTCATTGTCCGGCCAAACAATATAAACATTTTCAACTTTCACGCGAGAATAATGATGGTAAAGGTTAATGAATACTCACACTCTCTCACACTCTCTCTCTCTCTCTCTCTCCTAGTGGAATTTATATCAACCCCGCCACCTATATAAACTTAGTAATAGTTCATTTAATCGCAAGTGAAAAATATACCTTACCTTTTTATACAGACTAGTGTTATATACTTCACCATAAAAGGGGTCTACTATAACACGTCATCTCCTATGCAATATAAGCTATAGTCACACCTTCATCTCCCGGACACAATAGACCTATACATATCACACTTGGCTCCTACACCGTTTACAATCACACTTATATACTTCCTATACAATATAATCTAGTCACTATCTCCTGGACAAAACTTATCTACATCACTCATCTCCTGGGCAATGCTGACCTACATCACACTTACCACCCCCAATACCCCCTCCCCTCACACACACACACACTCACTCACTTTAAACCGTCAACATTTTAGGGCCGATATAGAACGTGGTGCTTGAAGGCCTCTCCTGAAGGAACGTTTTGAGTCTCCCCACTCTCACCAGGCGTGACATCACGACTGCATTAGTGTGGCGCGGTAAGGAGTGCTCGCCTGCACGCCCGCCCTTGAGGTGTGAGAAGTGCTGGTCAAGGTCCCCTGTATTCCCGGAGCCAAGCACTCTCCACCACACACTCTAGCACTCACAGCCACGCACTCTAGCACTCACAGCCACGCACTCTCCAACATGAAAAACACCACAACACGTCTTTATGCCTTTCCGATGACCTACTCCCGAGCAGCTCCGAATACCCGACTATATATAAATTCCACGTGAACAAAAGGAACAAGTTCTTCATCAACATGTGTACTCGTGGCATATATTCTGATAACTTCTCCAACTATGATGTAAAATCGAAGCAAACTACACATTCTGCTCTCACACAAGGAACGGTCATAACAAACCCTTACACCTACCTACACCCCCCAAAAATACCCTGTAACAAATCTTTAGTGCGAGGCTGTAGTGATATATTATTACAGGAATTAATCTCACGTGTTAATAGTTGCTAGCCCCGTGTGTGTGTGTGTGTGTGTGTGTGTGTGTGTGTGTGTGTGTGTGTGTCTCCTGCGCCAGTACATTATATACACACACACCCCCAAATACTTTTCCCCCTTTACTGTCAAGAGTTTTGTTTGGTGTTGTGTTATGGTCCGCCGGAGACGCCTAGTGACGAACACCTTAACTAGCCGCTTCTATAAAAAAAAAAAAAACTTAAAAGTTCCTCTGAGAAACACATTTGAAACTTGAGTAGTTTTACGGACACCTGCAGTTGATGAAGGATTTAAAAGAAGTGTCAAGTTCGTCCGGGGTTCTTTTACCTCACTTGGGGCTACTTTTCAAGTTACTTTTCCAAGACGGGGGACCAAGACTTCAAGTTGAGAGCCGTGGCCTAAGCTTACAACACACCTAAAGGCGACACGGGGCTACACTGTGCTAAACATGAACAGATTCTACTGGGTAAAGTTAGTCTATACACATGTTTCTTAAAGCCATGGCTGTCACCATCAAAAGGACAGTTTTACTAACGTTAGTGTGGCCATGTATACGATTTCACACATTGTTGGTTATAAATAAACTAATATTTGATAAATACTATTAATACAAATACTGACAGAAGCGAAACTGTCGAGCTCCTGTCAATCACATTGCTGGTGTCCTTTACTTAATAACACTGATCATTAATGTTCTAAGTGGACATCGTTATTGGGGACGCACGCACGCACACACGCGCACACACACACGCGCACACACACACGCGCACACACACACACACGCGCACACTTATTATAATCCGTTCTTTTGTACTGTTAACTATGGTCATTAAACCACGTTCTAAAATATGAAGCACCTGACAACATCTTATAGTTAAGACTCATTGGTCGTATAAAATAATTACACAAGAAAACTGTACCAATAATCCAGGTTTATAAATAGAACGGGACAGCTGGGTATACAGTATAATAGTCGGCCCCAATAATAAACTCGGCTTTAGTCCAGCCAAACTACCCCGACACTGTCATGAAATTTGAGCCAAGTCGTAAACACGAATTCTACACGACCTACATTGTTTCTTGTCCCGGTACAACACAACGCACTATATAACATTACACACAACGAAGGATTAAAAAATATATTTGTTTATCTAAGAAATAATACCCGATGCATAATTCCTACGGCATAAACTCTCGCAAAACTTAATCCTTAGTGAATATATAAATTTTCTGCAACATAACACTCACACACAGGGCCTTTATTGCCTTGTGAGTTGTGAGTAATCAAAGCTAACTAGTATGGGTCCTATTAACGCTCACAGCCGTAGTGCTAATATACCATTACTGACTGACCAGGTAAAACAGCTGATCCTATAAAAACACCAGTAGTCATATGGTTACATATTTATATCCATGGAGGGAAATGTTCGATTCTATTATAAGGGACTAAATAGGACTCAATAATTACTGTTAATAGGGATTCCGTGTTGCCTGTTCCCTTTAATCGTAACTATCCTCTTGAACGAGCCAATTACAGCCTCTTGTCTGTTTAAATATAAGACTCGTCCCTAATACATTCAGCCATCGTCTCCAACACCGCGACGGTAAACTACACTTCAACACCACGAGTATACATTTATTAGTTCCAAAAGCTGTCCAAGTCATACAAGACCCCACAATACTGCTGCTGCTGCTGCTCTTTCCCTCCCCCTTACCCTATCGAGAATTCTTCTTTATGGAACCTGGAAACCAAACCAAGAGAAAATGAGAAAGAGAGAGTATCGATTTCTTTCCTCTCTCTCTCTCTGTCAGTCTGCATACAATTCACCAAGGTTTAAATACATTTTTTTGGAACAAGCATGGTAGATATTTTTTTTGTAAGTCCCAGACATTAATTGATAGCTCCCTTACTTAATGATTGTAGGTCAATTGTGTAAGTCTTAGCAAGTAGCCAGAGTGTCTGCAAGAGGAGACTGTATGGCGGGGAGGCTGACGTAATCTGTGTGCCTTTCTAGCTCGGAATGTTGTTATTTCATCGTGTTGTTGCCTCAGCATCTCCACGCGCGCCGCCCGCCTCGTGTAAGTAACTCTATACTGGCCAAACTAGTCAGTGTACACTACCGACTCGTAATTGAAAGTCTCTGCAAACGCGGTTGCAAATCTACTGCACGGGATTCAAATGTTATTGCGCAACCATAAAGATTTTATGGTTATTGACATGTTCTTCAGGAGGAAAATTCACCAAATGGTCTCAGGGTTTGTTCTGAGCCAAGTAATGTTCTCTACACCAAACTGTATAGCTGCCGTTACTACCTTACTCCATCTGTACGTCAAGTTGTGTTATACAGTACAGTACGTGAGAACCAATCTCTGACAGCGTGGTATCAAATGTTTACACGCACCGCAACACACACGGTCATCTACACTATTCCCCCCAACAATGGAACTGATCCAGATATTAGCATGTCGTCGCTCGTGGTAAAAACCACCTCTTTACCGCCAGGTTAATTTGTATACAAACTTGTGGGAATTTAAAACGGCTTTGCATGTTGACGGACAGACGACACCCATTTCTATATACCCCAACTTGGTTGAATGGGGGAGATAAAAAGTAGCAGACGACTGCAGGACAATGTGTGTCCCCGCCATTGTTCCGCATTACAAAAACAAGACGTCTATTGTGACCCCCTCCCCCCGGGTCTACAGTAAGCCGAAGAATAATCCATTTAATGTAAACCTTTTAAGACTTGATTAGGAAAACCGTTTGTGTTATTATAAGTGAATGTTATTTCTGGCTGGGGATAATAGCTCTACACTGGCCAAGACGCGGGGACATGTAAAGAGCATTGTCGGTGAAGGTGTATCCCAGTATCTTGCCACTGTCACAAAGTATTTATTTCATGATAAATCTCCAGCCATTGTACTCTGTCACTAACCTTGCCGTTAACATCTGCATCACACTACACTACGTCTATTTAAGGATTATCGACCTTAATGTCTGAAAGCTAAAACGAATATAATAGGTATCGAGATAGAGCGTTTTAATAACATTCACCAACGTTCAATAACTGGAAAATGTCTTGATGGGAGGTGGAAACACTGCTCTGTATGCTGACGAAAATTTAACCATCTGAAATTGAGTTACATAAAAAAGTTTACCCAATAATTACAAAATATGGAGAACAGTGAACCAACTTTGTTATGATACTGTAATAAACCTCCAATGGACCTATCGGCTTATGAAATTTTTCGACTGCACGACGAAATAGCGCTCCAAGAAAGTTAGAGAAGTACGTAAGGGAAGACGGACGGACAAGACTACAACACCATTATCCAGTAAACAAGTCCTTCTTCCCCTGTCCACGTTAGCACCTGTCTGAGGCGCCGCCGTCCTCCTGTGTCTACCTGATGATGGTAGTGGTAAAGGGCGTCTCTAGTCTTTGTTTATATGTACAGTCGTTCAAAAAAAAAAATACAAAATTGTGTTGAGAAAATGTGACAACGGACAAAGTATTTTGACAACCCTACCGAGACAACAGGGGTCGTAGGCTGAGACATACTGATTACGGTAATATATAAATGAAAGAAAATTGACACTGATCTGTTGCAAGTCTATCAATATTATTTTCAAATGTTTTTATTTATTTTTTATTACCCTTTTTGGGGAGGGGGGATAAGAGCTTAATTGTACCGGAAGTTGGTGCATCCCAAATACCAACATACAAGAATAATTAAAGGGCATATAGTCAAACTACGCTTCCGCTTTAATAAACACGATCGTTGCTGAACAAAGAACACATACGACGCGAACAACTTCCTAGTACACGCGCGCGCGCGCGCGCGCTCTCTCTCTCTCTCTCTCTCTCTCTCTCTGTAATACATCACTACAGCAAACAGCACCATGCAAGTTTTACCAATTCATAAAAGCGCTACATCTTCGAGAGTTGCCTTCAAGCAGCGCGATGAAAACTGGTATATATAACCAATTCACGAGAACAGTTGGCAAACACTGACTATAAAGACACGCTTCTCTTGTACTGTACACAAATGTTACCAACTAAGAAGTGAACCTTTTTGCGCCAACTTTCTGTAATCAAGTCTTTCATAACATTTCCTGCTACTGTTTACTCCTGAATGATTAAACAGTGGAACTTTTCTCTTCCCCAATGAATAAACTTTTCCCAATATTCATCTATTTTAAGTCTTCAAGTTACAACGTATATACTGGGTGGAATACATCTCTCTCTCTCTCTCTCTCTCTCTCTCTCTCTCTCTCTGTCTCAAGTATTTCTCACTGACTTTCCTCTTATCCTTCAAGCCACCATAGTTATTCATTTTTAACTGGTGAAAGCTCCGACATGTATCACAGTGCTCTAGTATATGAATAAAGTTGTTAACATTTTGTAATATTTTCAACAAATTTAACACCTCCATAATACCTCCTGCACCTGTCTATTATGTATGCGACAACTGTGCCAACACTCAATTCGCCGAAAACTGCACGAGGAGAGTGGATTTCACATTCAGCACGCCCCTATGGGAGGTAATCTCTGATTGGACCAGGAAAAAAAGTGTTGTTATTTTTTCATCTGGGACCTCCACAACAACGCTTCATGCATAAGTCCATTATGTACACAACAACTATAGCAGAGTTTCAAATCAATCCACTCAATACTGTACGAGTTGATTACCACAGCACAGCGGGCGGGCGGGGCCGCGCGCACACACCCACCCACCCACACCCACCCACCCACACCCCCACACCCGTTTCCTGCATCACTATCTGTTCGTATTACAAGTCGGGGAATTGAATATACGGTATACACGTTCTTTTTTTCACCATAGTACTTGAGTAGAGATCTCAATGACCACAAGATATATGAAGACATCCCTTTATAATCTCTACACTCCCTCAGGACTCGTCGTCAATACCTCTGTCAACCTATGAACGACTAGATCATAATATATGTATATAAGCATTCCTTAACTCTCGCTCACTCCCTCATTTTCTATTCCACCTCCAAATTTTTTACTGATACTAATTAGTTTCCTTTTATTCACAAAATTAAACAATCAAAACTTACAGTGATTAAGCCGTATTTTTTTCCTCTTCCTTGAAACAATAATTACCTTCCACCTTCACTCAGGTAATTTATTCATCACCCTGGCCGAGAGCGTCACCTGCCTCCATATTAACACGCTAAGCAATAATTCTGGGACAAGTTTGATTAACCCCATCCAATGAACAGCGTCTTATTTGTCACCAACCACACCCTGCTTACCCCCGTCTACCACCACCCTGTCTTCCTAGCCCCACCCACCCACCCTGTCTACCCACAGCCACCCACCCACCTACGCTGCCCCCAAAACTACTTCAAATTCGCTACATTTCTGCCGGATAAGCCAAGCCGTGTTCACTTGGTCAGACGTGGTGATACTTTAGCCAGAAGCGCCGAGCCGAAAACAACTTTGCGAAAGGCGGTGTATAGCTGGGAATCCGCCCCCACCCCCCCCCCTCCCTTTCCCCTCAAACTTGACGAAAGGCGTTAAATTTTTCCCCAGAATCCCCAGATAAAAACAAGTGAATGAAGGAGCCTGCCAAAAAGTCTGTGAAAGTAAGGTCGCTGAAGGAGTTTGCCCCATAAAGTTTGTGTATATAGAGTTACTGAGGGAGCCTGCTAGTAAAGTACGTAATAATATATAAAGTAGCAAAGGGAGCCTCTGCTTAAGAAAAGTTTGTGAAAGTAGGGTTACTGAGGGTGCTTGTTAAAAAAGTCTGAAGGTATAGGGAGTTTAAAAACTTTCTACAAGTATCGTAACTGAAGGAACCTTTTCAAAAACTTTCTTAAAATAGGAAAGCTAACGAAGCCTTCTAATATCTTTCTAAAAGTAGAATACATGAAGGAGTCTGACGAAAAGTCTGCGTAAGTAGGATACTGGAGTCAAAAAGTTTGTAATGGCAGGACAGGTAAAGGAACTCGACTCTTTAAAACAAAACTTTAAAGCAAAACGGACGAAGAATTTTCAATGTGTCAAAAAATTAAAGAGCTCACAACTTCTACTTCCAAATACGTACACACACGCACGTACACATTGCATACACAGCCAGACAGTAAGTTCACACAGGGGAACCCACACAGTGTAGTTACATCTGCTAAACAGGTTATGGTGTGGCGAGTTGTGATTATAGGGGGAGGGGCAGGGGTGATGGGAAGGGAGGACAGGAAAGGGTGAAGGAAGCAAAGGGGACGGATCGGGGCCGGGGGGTGAAATGGCAGGGATGACGTAAAGAGGGGCGTGAAGGGTTGGTGGAGGAGGGGCGTGAAGGGTTGGTGGAGGGCGTGAAGGGTTGGTGGAGGGAGGGGGGGTGAAGGGTTGGTGGAAGGAAGGGGACGGGAAAGGTTGACGGAAGCTGGCGGGAAGGGGTGAATGAGCGAAGGGGTGAAGGAAGGAAGGGTACGAGAAAGGAAGGGGAAGACGGAAGGAAGAGAATGAGGAGGGGGTGTGTGGAGGGGTGGGTGGCGGGCAGGTGGGGTGGGTTGGAGGGGTGGGTGACGGGAAGGTGGGGGGAGGGGGGGTGTCTACAGCCTCGCTCTATACAGAGGTCATTAACACCTAACAATAAATACAAAACAAATAATACAATAAAAAAACAAATCATCAATATGAGTTAACTAACTGATCAATATTATGAGTTAATTGATCAATATTATGAGTTAATTGATCAATATTGAGTTAATTGATCAATATTATGAGTTAATTGATCAATATTATGAACAACGACTTACAACAACAAATAATACCAGTCTACGTCATAGGTTACACGATACAGTACAACATACGCCCCCAAAATTATATAAAATGTCAGCGTAATTACTCTTCTATTCACTTAACGGCACGTAATACAGTTAAAACAATAATAATAATAATAATAATAATAATAATAATAATAATAATAATAATAATTCGTTCGTGCTGCTTCTAGTATCAACACGCTGAGGACTGATAATAAAAGCAGCGAGTAATTATGTCCCTTTTCAACACCATAATTTCCCCCGTCACTGAAGAGAGAGAGAGAGAGAGAGAGAGAGAGAGAGAGAGAGAGTTATATAATGGAGACAATACAAGTGAACCAGATTCGAATAAGAGCACTTTTACAGCGTGGCCCAGAACCAGAAGGAAGGGTCAAGGAGAGGGAGGGGAGAGAAGAGGAGGCAAGGAGAGGGAGAGTGGGGGGGAACAAGGAGGTGGAGAGGCGGGTAGAGGAGAGGGAGGGGAAGGAAGGAAAAGGGGGAAGGGCAAGGGGGTAATGAGGGGAGGCATGGGCAAGGAGAGAGGTCAAGGAGACGATGAGGAAGTGCATAAGGCTATAGGCAAGAAAAAAGTGTGTGCGTGTGCGTGCGTGTGTGTGTGTGTGTGTGACGGGAATGGTGAGGACGCCACACACACACAGTAGGGGTGTGAGGAATGCCTTCTGAATGGAGGGAGCGGCGGCTGGTCCACCCTGCTGAAAAGACTTCCGGAGAAAGGACGTAGCCTCGAGTACGTTGAATGAATAAGGAAAAATGAAATTGCATCCAGAATACGGCAAGGAAAAGAAAGGCGAAACGGATATACATATAAAATGCTCTCGCGCGCTCTCTCTCTCTCTCTCTCTCTCTCTCTCTCTCTCTCTCTCTCTCTCTCTCTCTCTCTCTCTCTCTCTCTCTCTCTCTCTCTCTCTCTCTCTCTCTCTCTCTCTCTCTCTCTCTCTCTCTCTCTCTCTCTCTCTCTCTCTCTCTCTCTCTCTCTCTCTCTCTCTCTCTCTCTCTCTCTCTCTCTCTCTCTCTCTCTCTCTCTCTCTCTCTCTCTCTCTCTCTCTCTCTCTCTCTCTCTCTCTCTCTCTCTGAATGAATGGCGAATATACACCGGGAGTTGCTGTCTGGTGTGAGTTGGGCACTGGAACAGAATACAAGGAACAGAGTATAATACAATAAACTAAAATAAAAAAAAAGCAAGGAAAATCGTAAAGAAAGGAGAAAGAACAAGAAATAGGAGACGGAGAAAGAGCAAGGAAGAGGAGGAGGGTGACGAATACGACCAGCGGGAAAAATGGTAAATATGACTGAGGAAGAGTAGAAACAAATGGGAAACGAAGGAGAAAACAAACAGTGAACCTACAAAAAATAGCGTAGAGGGAAATGGATGGATTAACCCCGCGTGTAAACAATAATGAGGCGTAGCAGCTCACGGTACGACACTTGGCTCCTCTCCCTACACACACACTCCCATATACAACCTTTGTACCTAACCTAACCTACCCACACCACTCTCGTATACAACCTTTACACCTCACCTAACCACAAACGATCCCGCGAATGACACAACCTCCAGACAGTCTTGAGTTGAAATGAAAACCAGTTGTCATCTGTACGAGTCACTACACACTTGCCACTTAAACTAATTTTACTACGTTCGAGAGAGAGAGAGAGAGAGAGAGAGAGAGAGAGAGATTTGATAACGTCAAAACACACGACACTTGAGTATACACGGTACACCTAACGACATACATACGGCACACCTCACAAAACACACGGTACACCTCACGAGACACACACACACGGTACACCTCGACACACACACGCACGGTACACCTCACGACAATCACACACACACGGTACACCTCACGACATACTCACACACACACGGTACACCTCACGACACACACACACGCACGGTACACCTCACGACAATCACACACACGGTACACCTCGACACACACACACACACACGGTACACACTCGACACACACACGGTACACCTCGACCACACACGGTACCTCACACACACGGTGCCTCACCACACACCTCGGCCCACACACACACACACGGTACACCTCGACACACACGCACGGTACACACACACACACACACACAGTACACCTCACGACACACACACGTCAATGAACACAAACCACAAGGCCTGCACTACTACTACTAGCCACACCCGGCAACCCAACACCACTACTGACATTGTATACTATAAGGTGGTCCACTTTAAAAGTTAATCGGATGGCACCAGGAAACGCAAAAATGAACACGTCGAGCTTTGTGTAGTCATCTCTCTCTTTATCACGCACTAGCTCCCTGTTACACACACGCTGGTCACTATCACACACACACACACCCCTTGCTCACTATCTCACACAAACACTGCTCACTGTCACAAACACTGCTCACTGTCACACAAACACTGCTCACTGTCACACAAACACTGCTCACTATCACACACACACTGCTCACTATCACACACACACAGCTCACTACACAAACACAGCTCACTATCTCACTCACACACACACACTCTGCTCACTACACACAAACACTGCTCACTGTCACACAAACACTGTTCACTATCACACAAACACTGCTCACTATCACACACACGCTGGTCACTTTTACACAAACACTGCTCACCATCACACACAAACACACGCTGGTCACTTTTACACACACCTTGCTCACTTTTACACACACACACCTCTGTTCACTATCACACAGTCTCACTAACACGCATATTCACACGCTGCTCACCACACACACACAGTCTCTCTCAACCCTTTGTTAACAGGAACATCACCCTGAGTCCACTACAACACACACACACACACACACACACACACACACACACACCAACAGTCTGTCTCCTTTAACACCCCTCCACCTTAAAAATTCACGACACACAACCAAGTAAATATTACACTCACTATACACACACACTACACCTCCCAATACACTATATCCCCAACACACACATACTATACATAACCTTCCCTCCCACACGCACACCCCCAACACACGCGCGCGCACACACACACACTACATCCCCAACACTCATACAGTACACTCAACACCCAACACACACAGTGCACTACACACACACACAGTGCACTACACCCAACGTACATACAGTACACTACACCCCCAACACCATCTCGATAATTTATGGAAGTCCTATTTGAAAATCCAATTACGTGCAGAGTTACTATTGTTCTGGTCCAATTCCGGTAATTGGCACCTGGCCGCCACCACTCAACGGGACGCGCCACCACTTGACTGCTTGGGGGGACGACACCAACATCACAGCCCCCCCCCCATCGTTACATACAGTACATCTCTCATTCTTCGTCGGAACCCTTATCAACCCCCCCAGATCCTCCATCTAAACTCCTCCATCACCACCACCCTTCCCCCCTGCCCTCCCCTCCATCCATGCTCTTCCTCCACCCTGCCCCCTCCCTCCATCATACTCTTCCATCCACCACCCCCCCTCTCCTCCGTCACATGCTCTTGCTTCCATCACCACACCCCCTCCCCTCCGTCACGTACTCTTCCTCCACCCACCCCCCTCCCCTCCCATCATCCTCTTCCATCCACCCCCCCCCCTCCCTCCCATCATCCTCTTCCTCCACACCCCCCCCTCCCCTCCCGTCACGCTCTTCCATCACCCACCACCCCCCTCCCTCCCGTCATCCTCTTCCTCCACCCACCACCTCCCTCCACCCATCACCCACCACCCCTCCCTCCATCCACCCCCCCCTCCCTCCATCCCACATGCTCTTCCATCACCACCACACCCCCCTCCCCTCCATCACATGCTCTTCCATCCCCACACCCACCCCCTCCCTCCCATCCATACTCTTCCATCACCACCTCCCCTCCTCCGTACATACTCTTTATACCACCACGGTCCTCCGTCGTACTCTTCATCCACCACCCACCCCCCCTCCCTCCCGTCATGCTCTTCATCACCCCACCCCCCCTCCCCTCCGTCCACATGCTCTTCCATCACCACCACCCCTCCACTCGTCCATGCTCTTCCATCACCCACCACACCCCCCTCCTCCGTCCCGTATCTTCATCCACCACCCCTCCCGTCACGTACTCTTCCATCACCACCCCCTCCCCTCGTCACACAACTCTCCTGCTAGTGTTTACTTCTGCCACAGCTAATCAACTATTTACATCTCAAACAGTGCAGCGACACGTAATTCCCACAGAGGTACTTAAGAAGACACATTAACTAAGAGTAGCAGGTAAACCACGTAGCTATGGCATTAAAGGAACGACGCATTAACCAAGTAGCTCCTTAGTCGCCAAAATAACCATTTCTAAAGTACCACTAAAATGGCAACAGATTCCCTTAGTCGCCTCTACTTAAGGGCAAACATGAAGAGGAAATTCCGTTATATCGAGGGCCCATTAGATGCGAAACCTCCATCTAATTAACTATAGAAATGAAAGTCCGGTATATCTAGGATCCGTTAGATGAGAAATCGTCCCCAACTATCTTGACACACAACCACAACACGTGACGCACAACCAAAACATCATAACAGAACCACAATACAAAACACACCCATAACCTTAACTAAACCATAATACTACAACACGTAACTCACCACACGTCACTCACAACCACAACAATACGTCACTCACAACAGGGGAAACTCCACAGCTAAATACAAACAAACAGCCAATGTAACCAAAATTGAAACATTAACTCCCAATTCCCCCACACAGTTACAGGTCGCCGCTACACATGAAAACCAATCAAGACAAGTTAATGAAAAGAGGAACTAATCTACATGAAAATTCTGCTTTGGGGGAGACCAGAGTTAAGAGGAGAGGACAGTAACTTTACACACACTCTCTCTCTCTCTCTCTCTCTTTATCTCTTCCCTCTTCTCTTTATCTCTTCCCTCTTCTTTTTTTATCTCTTCCCCCTCCTCTCTATCTCCCCCCATCCCTATCCTGCCCCCTCCTCTCTCTATCTCTCCCTCCTCTCTCTATCTCTCCCTTCTCTCTCTATATTCTCTCCCCATCCCCCCCTCTCTCTCTTCCCCCTTTAAGTATATAAACTACACCTGTGAAGGGGGGGGGAGGGGGATATTACTAACAATTGGTCCTTATGTACGATTCGAATCCACATACATAGGAACCCGAATCGTACAATTGTCGTTCAAGTCCACTACACCTGCCATGTACAGATAGGTTCGATTGGTCTAATTACTCTTGATTGGTAAATTCTGATACCTCTTACTGACACCAGGTATGAAACCTACGACACCAAGGAATGCAGGTTTGAGTCCCACCTGAAGACCACAAATGCCGTGTATTGACCACTTCTTAATTACCACACAGGTGAGAGTTAATGATGTGGGAGATAAGGGCATAAGATTGGTGTAGTACTTTACCTGCCGCCGCCGCCACCACGTTACGCCTCCAAGATACTCACCTGAAAGGACAAAAGTTAATAATTAGTAAACACGCACCGCAAATAAACACCTTAAGTCTATACACAGTAATATCATATACAACAAATCGATAATTATAACAACGGAAATATTGGTTCACACAAAAATTTATATTTACAAAACAGAGATGATAATCATATACAACTAACATATAAACACTATAATGTCACCGATACACATTAATGTTTCCTAGGGGACACACACACACACACACACGACATTGACAGACAGACAGACAGACATACATACATACATAGCAAACGACACATACTAACAAGCGTGGAGAGAGAACACAAACACCCAACTGGCTAATAGTATGTGTACATCAGGCCGCCTGCCATACATGCCGTAATTGAGGTATTGGATATAGTTCCACAACTGCCAGCGTAAGGCATAGTAATGACCCCTGGCCGCCACTATTAAATGGCGACCGCAGCTGAGGCCATTACCCCGCACCATATGTACACCACGACTGCTGCGGCGACACATATGGGTACTGCTCCCCCCATAGCGTTAATAATACTTCTCCTCCACCTCCTCTCCTGTTCTTTTTTCTACTTCTCCTCCCCTCTTATTCTTACTCATTATCTCCTTATTCGCCCTCTCCTCTTCTTACTTCTACTCCTCCTCTTATTCTTACTCTTCTTCCTCCTTCATCCTCCACCACCCCTTCTTCCTCCATCACCACCTCTACTTCACCCTCTTCCACTACCTCCTCTTCACCCTCTTCCACCACCTCCTCTTCACCCTCTTCCACCACCTCCTCTTCACCCTCTTCCACCACCTCCTCTCCACTACCTCTCTTCACCCTCTTCCCACTACCCTCCCCTCTTCACCCTCTTCCACTACCTCCCTCTTCACCCTCTTCCACTACCTCCTCTTCACCCTCTTCCACTACCTCCTCTTCACCCTCTTCCACTACCTCCTCTCTTCAATTCTTCCACTACCTCCTTCACCCTCTTCCACTACCTCCTCTTCACCCTCTTCCACTACCTCCTCTTCACCCTCTTCCACTACCTCCTCTTCACCCTCTTCCTCCTACCTTCCAGAAAGTCGTCATAAATGTTACACCACCTTAAAAATACGTCACAAAGAGAATCATAAATATGCAGATAAAAATGGAGAGAGAGAGAGAGAGAGAGAGATAACTTAGAATAAGGACATGGAGAAACAAATCAACAATAACTAGAATAAGGAGAGAAACATAATAAGAAATAATAGAATAACAATAGGAGAAATAGAATAAGAAAAGAATAACGAGACAACAAATATAATCAACCAACAGCCACAAACTGTCATAGTACTGAAAGCTCACATACATACATACACACACACACACACACACACACACACACACGCTGGCTCTCTCTCTCTCTCTCTCTCTCTCTCTCTTTAACGCGTAATCGAAATCTCCCCAAAACCAAATGTCTTAAAATTGTTACTCGCGACAAATTGGTAAAATTAATAGAAGCGACCAATCTATTAAATTAGCAGGAGGGACCAATCTGTTAAATTAGCAGGAGGGACCAATCTGTTAAATTAGCAGGCGGGACCAATCTGTTAAATGAGCAGGAGGGACCAATCTGTTAAATTAGCAGGAGGGACCAATCTGTTAAATTAGCAGGAGGGACCAATCTGTTAAATTAGCAGGAGGGACCAATCTGTTAAATTAGCAGGAGGACCAATCTGTTAAATTAGCAGGAGGGACCAATCTGTTAAATTAGCAGGAGGACCAATCTGTTAAATTAGCAGGAGGGACCAATCTGTTAAATTAGCAGGCGGGACCAATCTGTTAAATTAGCAGGAGGAGGACCAATCTGTTAAATTAGCAGGCAGGACCAATCTGTTAAATTAGCAGGAGGGACCAATCTGTTAAATTAGCAGGAGGGACCAATCTGTTAAATTAGCAGGAGGGACCAATCTGTTAAATTAGCAGGAGGGACCAATCTGTTAAATTAGCAGGAGGGACCAATCTGTTAAATTAGCAGGAGGGACCAATCTGTTAAATTAGCAGGAGGGACCAATCTGTTAAATTAGCAGGAGGGACCAATCTGTTAAATTAGCAGGAGGGACCAATCTGTTAAATTAGCAGGAGGGACCAATTCAAGCTAAATAGCAGGAGGGACCAATCTGTTAAATTAGCAGGGAGGGACCAATTGTTAAATTAGTGACAAGACGACCAAGAAAAGTTGGAGCGAGGCAAATCCGTCAATTATTTGGGAGAGAGAGAGAGAGAGAGAGAGAGAGAGAGAGAGAGAGAGAGAGAGAGAGACTTTAATAAAAAAAGGAAAAAAAAAGTATTACAACACATATATGATTGCTTGTTAAGGCCCATACATCGAAAAGAAAGGAAACCAAATTCAAGAGCGGTTTTATGTGGGTGAAAAATAACCCTCCAGCTATATATGGTTGTTCCGCTGACTCCAACCTATAGGGGAGAAGGAGTGGGAAGGAGAGAGGGAGATGGAGAGGGGATGAAGGAGAGGAGGGGAGAGAGGAGAGAGGAGAGAGAGAGAGAGAGAGAGAGAGGAGAGAGAGAGAGAGAGAGAGAGAGAGAGAGAGGGGGGGGGGCAAGGAGGTGGAAAAAAAGAGAGGGAAAAACGGAGGATGAGAGTAGAAAAGGATGATAGGGAGGGGGGGGAAAGGGGTGATAGGGAGGGGGGAAAGGGGTGATAGGGAGGGGAATGATGGGAAGAGGAGGGGGGAACGAGAGATAAGCGGGGAGAAAGGAGGTAAAAGGAAGGGTAGAAAGGGAGAAGAAAAAAGGGGGACGAGTGTAAATTTGGGAATGTGGAATAGTTGGGCCAAAAGTGACCTCGAATTAGGAATCATCCGAATTTTAACACCCAAAACAGCGGGTTTAATTCGGTTTATAAGGAGTTAGAACAGATGAGGTTGGTTTAAGTTAGGTTAGAAGTGAATATGCTGCGAACAGGTTAGGTCAAGGTTAGGCTAGGCTCAGTCAGGTGATGATATAAATTAGGATAGGATGGGATGGGATGGGATGGGCGGAGTTCCGGATATTTCTAAGTCCACTTTATGACACACAAGAAGACTTTTCCCACTCGTCAATATACCGGCCTGACAAACAGACATACAAACACCTCATTAGACACACACACGAGTTAAAAGCCACGACAACTACTAACCACTGTAATCCACCTTCTCCCCCGCCAAAAACAACGACACTGGTGACCGCCAAAGCCAGTTAATACCCAAAGCCAAGCCGCAGACCCGACACCGCCAAGCTCACCGACATCAGTTTTAATGCCCCAGGATGAGCCCGCCATTTCCCTTTAATACCCGCATTTAAGAGTGACAGTGAGGGGGAAAACCCGTGCATGTAAAATAGTGTTTTCGTCCTCCCGGGGGCTGGAGTATCAGTAACGCTGGGCTGGTGGCGCTAACAGGTGGAGCCGCGGAACCAGGAGGGTCATTAGCGGTGGTGCCCTTACCTGATTGGCTGGTGGGAGACATGGGGGAGGAGGATGAGTGGGGGAGAAGTTGGGGAGGTTATGTAGCTTAAGGTGGTCAAATGGGAAGGAGGGATGAGGGGGGAGGAGAGTAGGATGGCTGGGCACGTTTAGCGGGAGGTGCCAAGGAAGAGGGAGAGGTCATAGGGTTCAGAAGAGGGGGAGGGATAGAGGGATGAACTGGGGGAGGGAGGGAGGAGGGAGACTGGGGGAGGGAGGAGATGAGGGTGGGGGTACGGAAGGACGATCAGAGCACAGCTAATGATCATGTGATCTGCCCACGAGACAACAGGTAATGGCCACCTGAGCACCAACACCACCACCCAATTACCACTTTAATACCTCAACCTTCACCTGCCACACCAACTGCCTTTTACGCTCCTAAACAACACTTCTTTACTAACACAGGCAGGTATAACACACACACACACACACACACACACACACACACACACACACACACACACACACACACATTTTATCATCACCCCCCAAAAAAAAAATTGTGCACCTTAACTTAGATAAAACTAAACTGTCATATTTGCCAATAAACTTTACAAAGTCTACGGTATTATTCAATTTACATTAAAAATACAAGAAAATAAAAGCCATATCTTATTGTCACTCATTAAAACACGGCTGCTAAACAAAAGCTCATGGCCAAACAAACAAATAACAACAACAACAACAACAAACCGGGGCATTATGTACTGCATTTAACACAAGTTGCAGTTTAATGAGAACAAAATATATATCATAATACATTTGCCACCTCTGATGCAAAACTCCATCCAATAGATAGAATTTAACCGTGTAATACTTCACTAATATACTCTTTAAATACTTTCATTATGCCAACAAGTACTGATGATGATGATGATGATGATGATGATGATAATAATAATAATAATAATAATAATAATAATAATAATAATAATAATAATATGTAGTAAAAATAACAGCAACAATAATAACAATAACAGCAACAATAATATTAATACACCTGCAGAAAATAAATTGTCCCCGAGTACCGTAATGACTTTAAAACTGACCTACAAAATAAAACTGACCAACAAAATATACAAGAAAATGAATTAAGGTTCCCTGGTGTCACGGGAGGGAGGCAGGGGTGGGGGACTGTTACAAGTCATTAAACACTTCAGAGATGCAGCTGCGGGTATTGACAACATTCCAATGAGCATCATTAAGGAAACTGTTCCACTACCGTCACCTGTTCTCCTACCAACTTTATTATACAATTCACATTATACAAGCACTATATTTTCCCCCCAGATCAAATAGATGTGAAGCATGGAGTCTAACCTGTATTTAAGTCAGGCAATAAAGGTCTTCTATCAGTATATACCGCTTTAAATAAGACCAAAATCTAACAATGCAATTAGAAACATTCGGTAATAAAAAATAAAAAAGTTAAAATAAAAAGCCTAGTTTAGCTGGAGCGTAAATAAATAAAATAAATAAAAATATTATTCCAGTTTAGTCTCGGAACAAAAAATTTAACTAACAATGCCCTATTGACTTTAACTAGGGCTATTATATACCGCTTTGATGATAACCAACAATGCATAGAGGAAAGGAGTTCCTCAAAAAGTTATTTCCAAGTGTCTCCAATAGCACTCAAAAGGCTCAGCCATACGTACAGTAGATTCTTGTATATGCATCTCTGCTACATAATCAACTTCGAGGGGTTAATACAAGTCTACCTGTCCATTCATGACCTCTAGTACCTTCGAGGTGTAACTCGGCTGAAATCATCTAAACAAGTACAGTATGATTTTTTTTATACTACCAGAGGAACATATTACTGAGAACATACACGAAGAGGTTACATACAACAAACTACTGTACTATACTGTATCTGAATATCAAAATACGCCAATTCTGCTCGGCTTACCTCTGACCAAACACTACACAGCCGAGGGGAAGGAAAGGGGTGGGAAGAAGAGGGAACAGAAGCGTAAAACAGGTAAGGGAATAGAAGCAAAGGTAGGAGGCGGGGGGGGGGGGGGTAACAGGGGTGAGAGAGGAGAGAGAGAGAGAGAGAGAGAGAGAGAGAGAGAGACAGAGACAGAGACAGAGAGAGAGAGAGAGAGAGAGAGAGAGAGAGAGAGAGAGAGAGAGAGAGAGACTTGCTCCGATATGATCAAACTACTTTAAGAATACATTACCCTTTGCCAATTAAAAACACACACAAAGCCATTCACCCATAGAACACATTATTCTCTGCGCCTAGTAACAACCTCCTCCACCCCTCCACCTCGACCGTAACAAACACAAATGTAATATTAAACCCAACAAAGAGGGCGAGAGGGGGTTACTGTAATCACCCACACATAAAATGATGATGAAAAGCTGGCAGGAGGTTCAAACAGTGGTCCAGGCAGCCCTCGCGTAGTTATCGAGAACAGGGGGTCAAAGGTCAAGGTAAGATGAAAGTCAACCTCCTACGTAAAACACTTGATGTAACGGTGTGCTGTAATGAACGCTTCCTAGTTTTCTTTAGTGTTATGGCCCTCGTTAACCAATCAAAAATACCCATTGTGAGGACCAATCCCCGGGCTTCAGGAACTTAAAATAAAGAGTTAATGTAGGCCAGTTTATGATAGAAAATAAGACATATTACTTTTAAAATAATACTTGCAATGTTACTGAGAAAAATAAACATTAATTTCTAATTCCCATTAATAAAATACAAAAATTAACTCCCAAAAAATTCAATAGTGTCAAAACTAGGATTCCTCTTACAAGTAAACATATTTCTGTCAAATGCCGACTCAAAATAAATTAATGTTGTACCAAGTGTTTAATGAATGCAATTTAAAATTAGCTACCCCGAGATTATGGTCTTGGTGAATCCTGAAACTACTGCTGAAATAATACAAGTCTCTAACACCTGCCCGACTCCACAGTAACTCCTACACCTGCCACACTCCACAGCACCTCCTCATACACCTGCCTTACTCCAGCCTCCATCTCCTACACCCATCACACTCCACACCACCTCTCCTACACCTGCCACACTCCACAGTATCTCCTCCCTACACCTGCCCAACTCCAAAGCCTCGTACATCTGCCTCACCCCCCCCCCTCCTCACGTCAACTAACTCACTGGGAAACAATAATAATATCAATCTAATTTGCATCAACAATATTGTACTGGATAACATGTGAGCCCTCTAAGATACCCATCCCATACTACTGCACGCGAACCAAGGGAACCTGCAGTACCCAGAAACCTTGGGGATAGAGGGTGGGTCAGAATACAGGGGGTGGGTCAGAATACAGGGGGTGGGTCAGACTGCAGGGTGAGTCACACTACAGAAGGGGTGGGTCACACTAGAGGGGGGGGAAAGGGGTGGATCAGAATACAGAGCGCGGGGCTGAATACAGAGGGTGGGTCAATATATAGAGTCCAGGTAAACAATACAGAGGGCGGCGTTCGGGGTGTTTAAACATCGCTTAATCATTAGGTGGGGGGTGCCTAATCCTCTGTGGCAATCCTACTATTCTACAGCCTGTTCATTAAGGAAGGGTAATACAAGACACCCCGCCCCCTCCCACCACCATCACCCACATTCCTCGTGTAGGCTGCAGTGAGTCGCCCGCGGTGCTCCCTTCCACTTTCGAATCCATTTGGTCGTCAGCTGTCAATCAGGTGGACGGCAGGACGAACACCGTGAGCAGCCAGCAGGACCACCACATTTACACCCAATATTATGGACGGACTCGCTTGTTTTGAAGGTGAGAGACAAACAGGGGGGGATGCTGCAGGTTTAAATGGTTTGTGTGTTAGTAGAGTGAGGTGAGAGAGAGAGAGAGTGAGGTGAGAGAGAGAGTGATGTGAGAGAGAGAGAGAGTGAGGTGAGAGAGTGAGGTGAGAGAGTGGGTTGCTGCAGGTTTAAATGGTTTGTGTGTTAGTAGAGTGAGGTGAGAGAGAGAGTGAGAGAGAGAGAGAGTGAGGTGAGAGAGTGGGTTGCTGCAGGTTTAGGTGGGTGGTTTGTTTGTTTGTTTGTTTGTTAGTACAGGGAGTCGCCCAACACTTAAGTTAGTGTTGCCGGCATCTGATAACGACATGTCAACTCAAAACGACTGAAACTAGTCTTTAAACTTCGTCTAGTGGTTTGTGAGGAAGTGAAGCGAGGAATAATTATATACTATAGCCGTACAGATCCAGCGGCAATATACTCTTGTTTATATATAATTATACTTGAAAGAAGAGGACGTGTACACAACCCCCGCTTCCCTCAACAGACTACCAGGCCACCACACAATAAATTCGGGTGCCCGGCCATAAAAGCCACCTCTCTACAGCTCTTAATAGTCATCAGTCCTACGGGGAGACGGGTGATACTTCTCGCTACAAAATAAGGACATAATGTTCAGGTAACGTCTCTTAAACTTGGGGTTTTTGTAGAGAGTTTAACGGCACGGGGTTAATACACATCACTATTCACGCGACAATAATACCATCTTGGCTGTTATTTCTTGTATCTTATAATCCTGGAAGTTAGAATTTTTTTATTCCAACATTAATTTATTACATACAAAGTTTTTCACTAAAATCTTGATCTGCAATTAAAAAGAATCAAATTTAAAGGATTTCTAAAGTAAGGTGGGGTCATCGCTGTTAGCTGTTCACGAATATTTCCCATGAAAACGTCACTATATATATATATATATATATATATATATATATATATATATATATATATACTCGATCCTATAAAAATAAATTACCTGTTTTAAGGGTTGTCTGAAGTGGAGTTTTTACCCTTAACTCATAAATAATTTACCGGTGCCAATACCTAACACCCAGCCTCTAAAACTATCATGTTCTCTCTCTCATTTTCTCCCTTTTTGGTTCTCCTTGTCACTTTCTCTCCCAACCTTTGTATTTTTCTCCCTTCCCTTTCTTCTTTCCTCCCTCCTTACATTTCTTTCTTTCGTCCTCTCCTCTCTCATTTCCGTCTCTCTTCCTCTCCTTTTTCACCTCCTCCCCTCTCCTTTTCAGACTCCCTATCCCCCCTCTCTCCCTTTCCACCTCCCTCTTCCTTCTCTCTCCTTTTCCACGTCCCTCCCTCTCCCCCACCAGGTGATGCCACTTCACCTGCCCGTCACCCATCACGGTAATCAGGAGACAGTGACGCCGTAAATCCACACGCTCATTACACATGGCAGCCGTCTCTCACATTACACTCGTCCTCACCTCCCCTCATCCCATCCCTCACCTGACACACACATAACACAGTACCACTAACACGGGTCTACATGCATGGTTGATAGTCGGGATCTAAGTTTTTCACTTTTTTTTTTTTTGAGAACAGGATTTATTCACACAAGTAAACACACACATTAAAAAGTGTTTATTTGTCTCAAGTTTAAGTGGCGTAGCTCCAGAAAGCAAGAGCGGATTAACCTAAGTCTTATATCAACACAGATTACGTTTTGTTGGAATTATAATAATTTTTTTCCCTCGCGTTTAAGTAATAACTGAGAAGAAAAAAAATCCATGAACACCAAGTGAACTACCAATGGCGTCTTCACTTGAGCCGTTGAGCAGAAGTAATGCCATCCTTTACAAACGGTGTTAATCAGTGTTCGAGAGAGGCCCGAGTCCGTTGTTATCACACCAACCTACAATCTTAACATGAGATATTTATTGACTCGAGAGAATCAGTAAACATGAACTGGACCAAGTTGTAAACAGTTTATTCAGTGTCTATGGCTGTTACCCTATGATGCAACAGAGCAACACCCAAACTGGTATCCTTGGAGAGAGACCGAGAGGGTGACTGCTCAAATGGGCTCCAGTCCTAATTGGACCTGATCCAACTCGACCAAGTGTAACCTAACTACTGGGGGAGAGGGTGGCTGCAGGGCTCTATGTGGACGGGAATGTTTTTATAACCCTGTGGCCAACTGTACATATAGGAGACGAGACTTTACCCACAGCAACACCCTCTGGCCTCATGTTAATAAATACTTCACGTACGAGCATGTAATATCCACGACCTAACATTAAGATCAGACTGACGTAAGATAATCCCCAACACCAGACTTAACACACTACCATAACACCCTTTGAAAGCTACATATATTAACCAACGACCAACTGCTATGCCTCTTAATCAAAACAAACGCAGATACAGTATATACAACTTCAAGGCATTTTAGGGCCACAAGATATACGTTATACACCAGTGGAACTAAATTACTTCCTTTCCAATGTATCAAAAATCCTTCGAAGCTAACCAAGTATATGTACAACAAATCCAATCTACACAACTACTATATACACTACACTGTTGCCACACAAGAACCATAAACACACATAACTTGGGATCCAGAAGTGAAAAAAAAAAGTAAATTAAATCAGTCACATACAGGAGGCCGGAGCATCTAAATTCTACTAAAGCCTTGACCTCAGCATACATTATACACCGTACACACCCACAGAAAAATAAACGAGCACTGTACTATGATGATTACTATCTGTAATTCGTGTTGTGCGGAAAACTAGAGGTGGAGATTATTACATTTGAACATTCTTTTTTTTTTAGAAGTATTGCAGGAGATAATTCCGGGTCTAGGGATTAATTCACGTACATTTATTCAGCAAGATGATTAAAAAATTGGTTTAAGAGACGAGTATAGTAGTTGAGTTCGTTAAATAACCACACTCAACACGTCAATATCTCGTCAACAAGGACACCTAAAAGTTGCATGAACCCGAGTCACGCGTGAATTAGTGAACAATCCCAATACCCAGTCCAGGAAAGTTTATTTTATCGCTAGAAGTTCTATTCGAGGGAGGGGGGGGGTTCATGAAGGTACCGTACACATAATAATCGTAAATATCGGTCCACATTATTGCGTCACCCGAGTGCAGGTGCTACAATCAACCACCTAACCAACACCTGCCACAACCTTAACTCAACCCACCTTAATACAACTCGACTCCCTTAAAAAAAAAAGAGAGAGAGAGAGACTTAATGCTCCAGGTGCAAATTATCCCCGTCCAGGTATCACGCTGTTATTACCATTGACCCGAGCCAAGGTAACCCCCCCCCCCCAAATGGGTCAAGCAGGGCATTGTAGTGTGGGCTAACAGATGACCCGTGACCAG
The DNA here is from genome assembly GCF_018991925.1 of Homarus americanus. NCBI lineage: Eukaryota > Metazoa > Arthropoda > Malacostraca > Decapoda > Nephropidae > Homarus > Homarus americanus. Next base: position 7,419,607 of record NW_024756914.1, read on the forward strand.
GGCCGAGGTGACCAACTATGTTATTACCGAACACCAACAACTTTGGGGAGGGTTAAGGGGCCACCGTGCACAAAGGGATTCACATCATAAGCTGCCCTCACTGCACGGAGGGTCGGGTTGGGTCGGATAGGGTAAGGTCGGGTCCAGTTTAATATTAAATCTTACTCAAAGTCCGCCTCAACATTAATCAAGTATCGAAGATGATGAGAAATCCAAGGCGAGGGTGACCGTGTGTGACAACGCCCAACCTATTATTTAAACAAGGTATACAACCACCCTCACTGCTGTCACTCGGGATAGAATATGACGATCATCCAGCTATGACACAATGATGGAGTTATTAAGGATGTCACCTAGGTTGGCGAGTTTTAATGCGACTAGAGGCTGATACGGGACCGACAGAGTCGTTCACAGATGTTGCACATGTGGAGGGCTCCATCTAGTGCGGGAGTAGTGGCGGAGGCAGCGTCTTTCCGGCGTTGGGCTTGTCTGTCTCGGTTTGCAGTCGGGCTAAATCGAAAGTTTTGACACCTTCTAGTGTGGTGCTCCTCCAAGCGTTACGGTGTGGAGTGATCGTCTCCCAGGTGAGGGGGTCGATTTAGCACTTTTTCAGGTTTGTCTTAAGACTATCCTTATACCTTTTCAGTTACCCACCAGCGTTACGCTTACTATTCGTTAGGTGACTAAAGTAGCTGCTTTGGCAGTCTGCTGTCGTCCATGCAGGTAACATTGCCAGTCCAGCGTAGTAGTTCATGGATAATGGTAGCCTCGAGGCTCCTACAGTTAGTGTCAGCGAGCCTACTAGCATTTATTCTCTTGTCTTCCCAGCGAACTCGGAGGATGGAACGTAAACTACGTAGGTGAAAGTTTTCAGGTACCTTGAGGTGCCTCCTAACTACCATCCCAAACACAGCACATAATCACTACGCCAAATCTCACTGAAACACCAACTATGAAATCTCGCACAATGGAAAAAAAAACTCTGGAGGAACAGACGTATTAAGCCGCCCTTAACCACCCAGTACCACGGCTCACTGGGAACACACACACTCGACATGAAACCGAGACACACGTTCATCTGGAAGGCATAAAGGCGTAAAATATCACTAACTTCAGCCACCAAACTGTCCCTGAATTACGCCACTGAACCGATATACAAAACCTAACACCATCACTTCCCAAACATTAAATACTAAATAAATAAAATTGCATATCAATACGGGTTTGCTACAATAATAGCAAAGCTTTCTAAAATCACAACATTAAAGCTTTCTACAGCCACAGCAGCATTCAAGCTTTCTACAACCACAGCAACATTCAAGCTTTCTACAACCACAGCAACATTAAAGGTTTCTACAATCACAGCAACATCCAAGCTTTCTACAACAGCAGCAACATTCAAGCTTTCTACAATCACAGCAACATTCAAGCTTTCTACAATCACATCATCCAAGCTTTCTCAAAACATCAAAATCCACACTTCATACAATAAACCCCAAGCTTTCTACATCATCCTCCACGGTTCATACAACATTAACAATCTCAACATTCTACAACAACACTAAACACTTAATACAAAGGCAACATCTTGTTCCTGAAATACAACAGATCACATTTTTTTTTCCCGGCCGACACGAGCGACTCTAAAAAGCGCGCGCGCGTCTCTCTCTCTCTCTCTCTCTCTCTCTCTCTCTCTCTCTCTCTCTCTGAGATGGTTTACCACCCCCCCCCCTCAACTTCACAGGCCCTCAAAACACCGACGAAGGTTCACCAGCTTTCTACACTGACCCTCGCGACTTTGAAGAGGGAAACACTGTAAAATTACCAGCTTATTTGACCTGAAGAGTAGACACCCCAGCTTATTTGACCTAAAGATTAGACATTCCTGCTTATTTAACCAGGACATTAGGCACCCCAGCTTATTTTACCTGAAGATTAGACATTCCTGCTTATTTAACCTGGACATTAGGCACCCCAGCTTATTTTACCTGAAGATTAGACATTCCTGCTTATTTAACCTGGACATTAGGCACCCCAGCTTATTTTCACACCCCCTAACGTTCAATTACACCCCGGAGCGTTACTGTGTCCAAATCCCCAGGTGAAATAAGCTCAGGGTCTCCAAATCCCCAGGTGAAATAAGCCTAAGGTCTCCAAATCTCCAGGTGAAATAAGCTTAAGGTCTCCAAATCTCCAGGTGAAATAAGCTTAAGGTCTCCAAATCTCCAGGTGAACCCAAGCTCCCTAGTCAAGCTTCAATTAACAAGACCTGATCAACGCTGTAATAGTGTTACTAAATACTACACTGAACTAATCTATTCCTTCCCCTATATACTCAAGAGTTGGGTAAGCGGCAATGACCTTCTCTAAGTTGACATTTACACACACACACACACACACACACCTGTACTATAACCTAAAATAAAACACTTTAAAACAAATAGCTCTTCGTCAGTGTTAAAGACATTAGTAACGGGCTATTTACTATGCGTTGTTACCCAGGTGTGAATAACACGCTATTAATGAACCATGCCAGTGATGCGCTATGAATCAACTTTCAAGTCATTCTTCACCGTAAAACGCTATTCAATTCAGTCATAGTGAAGTGCTAGTAACAAGTTATTCATTAAATAACCCCACTATTTGAAAAATTTAGTGACCTTTGAGAGAGAGAGAGAGAGAGAGAGAGAGAGAGAGAGAGAGAGAGAGAGAGAGAGAGAGACCTTCCCCTTCAACCCCTCAAGTGACCCCCCATAATATAGGGCCATACAACTGCTCGTTCCATTAAAACGTCTTGCCTCTCTTTAGTCTGTGTTATATTGTGCCATATGTGAACCACCAGTCAACGTGTGTGTCCTTGAACCGTCACCATTACGAACGTGGTGATGAACGGCGGCGATAGTGACACAGGAGATAAAGTGGAAAGGTAGTGATGAAAAGAATGGTGACAAGATAGTGATAGGAAGGGAAAGGATGGTGATATGGGAAAGGGTGGTGACAAGACAGTGGGGAGACGGCCAAGGATGGTGACGTAATAGTGATAGAGGATAAGGACGGTGAGGATGGTATGGTGAAGCCCCTCTAAACAGTCAGCTATAGGATGAAGGGTGGTGAGGATAGTGACGGGGGCTTTTCACAATCAAGATAGTGATGATGGAGGGCGGCGGGGATGGTGACGGGGATGGGCGCGGCGCTGATGAAGCCGACGTATGACCATATCACCAAACTTTACCGGTCCTCTCATATCACCAGGCGGCTCACGTCCAACTCTCCTTATCAACACAACTTCTCACTTTTAACATATAGCCTCAACTTTCCCCCCAACATTTTTCAAACATGTGCCAATATTTTATCATTTCTAACATCTCTTAATACCTTCACTTGCTAAACATTTTTTTCTCCAATGTCTGTCAGTAGTTCTAAATATCTAACACACTAACACCTTACATATTTACTAAACATTGTCAACATCTGTCAATAGCCTAACATCTAACAGGCTAACACCTTAAACATCACCACCTAAACCTAAATTGTAGATTCCCCAAATTTATTAATACACTAGACTATCCTCTTCCTACATTTGACTTAAAATCACCTTAAATAATCCACCACAAATACCATAACATAAAATGTAGTAAACTTTCACATTAACGTGTATCGTATATGTGTGTTATTCTTGGCGATACATCCCGATACCTTGTAAATAATATATGTATAACCTTCAGATACCACACACAACAATACACATACATGCATCACAGCAACAACACACACCATGCACACTGTACACACACACACACACATTGGACAACGTCATACGAGGCTAAATGATAAGATGCGACAATTCCACTATCCTCCTCCACCACCTTCTCGTCTCATCCGCCTCCTACTTTTCCCCCAGCAACAAAAACTACCTTCCCCATCAAACTCCACGGCCTCCACCGTCCCCCATCAAACTCCACCGCCTCCACCGTCCCCATCAAACTCCACCGCCTCCACCTTCCCCTATCAAACTCCACCGCCTCCACCCCCATCAAACTCCACCGCCTCCACCTTCCCCATCAAACTCCACCGCCCCCACCTTCCCCATCAAACTTCACCGCCTCCACCTTTCCCCATCAAACTCCACCGCCTTCCACCCTTCCCCATCAAACTCCACCGCCTCCACCTTCCCCATCAAACCTACACCGCCTCCACCTTCCCCCATCAAACCCACCGCCTCCACCTTTCCCATCAAACTTCCACCTTCCTTCATCAAACTCCACCGCCTCCACCTTCCCCATCAAACCCACCGCCTCCACCTTCCCCCATCAAACTCCACCGCCTCCACCTTCCCCCATCAAACTCACCGCCTCCACCTTCCCCCATCAAACTCCACCGCCTCCACCTTCCCCCATCAAACTCCACTGCCTCCACCTTCATCAAACTCCACTGCCTCCACCTTCTACCATCAACCCACCGCCTCCACCTTCCCCATCAAACTTCACCGCCTCCACCTTCCCCATCAACCTCACCGCCTCCACCTTCCCCCATCAAACCCACCGCCTCCACCTTCCCCCATCAAACTCCACCGCCTCCACCTTCCCCCACCAAACTCCTCCATCAACACCTCCATCTTCCCCCAGCAACGAGACTCGACACCTCCCCTCATCAACAAACTCCTCTCGATCTTTACCCTTAACACTCAACACGAACTTGCAGCTAAAGTAGGTGGAGAAGTGGTAGCGATGGTGATGATAGCAGTAACAGTGATGATGGTGATAGTGATGATGGTGGTGGTAGTAATGATGGTGAGTGCGTCGTTGTCGTCGTCGGGGTGGAGCCTATTAATACTCTCATCATTTTAGTTTCAGCGAGCAGGGAAGCTGTGGATGTCGCGGGCGTGGGGGCAAAAACAGCTGGCAGGGCGCGCTATAGGGTTCACCCAATGGTGTTCTTAATTACCACCACCACACCAGCCAGGACGCCTTCCACCTCCCCTCCAGACCCCAGCCTAACACACACACACACACACACACACACACACACACACACGTTCATCCATACAAGGAAATGAAAGCCGTAAGGTAAGACTCATTTCCCCCTCTCATTATTACTGCAGTTTCCCGTGTGTATGTGTGAGAGGAAATGCAACATACGGAAGACACATACTTGCCATCACACTGGGGAAACACACAAACCAAACAATCAATATCGTTAACATCACCAGCATAAAATTAAAAAAAAAAACTAAGCACCCATAACCTGTAGGAGTAGAAGCAGGTTACCAGGAAGGAGAAAAAAACCCACCGTGGATATTGACCAAAAGACCAACATACAGTACACTTCACGTCGAGGCCCCCCCCCACACAGGACGCTCGACTGCTTCCACCAATTATAGCTCTCTAATCACCACAAACTCGAGAATTTGTTACTACTTCTCTCTTCAAGGCAATATTTACTCGGGGAAAACAACAGTCGACTCGTTAGCAGCACCAAAATAACAGGGATCACATGAAGATCAGCCCCCCAAAGCTATTCCACCTGTTGATTAAATATCCTAACGCTATCATGTCCGGGTGTATGTACATCATGTCAGGGTGTATGTATGTGTATCATGTCAGGGTGTATGTATGTATATCATGTCAGGGTGTATGTACTGTATGTGTATCATATCCGGGTGAATGTACTGTACGTACAGTCTCGTTCAAGATTCTTCGAACACGCTGGAGACAGCTGGCAACTCAAGGCCGTTTGTTTATTATAGTACGAAATAAAAATTATGAATAAATGTAAAAGTGATTGGTTACCTAGTTCCCCGTTGCTTTAATTAATGGTTGGGCTTTGTTGTTTTGTATTATATTATACTACGTATTCTAGTGAACAAACGGCCTTGAGTTACCAGCTGTCTCCAGCGTGTTCGAAGAATCTTGAACGAGATTGAACATCATAACCGGGTGAATGTACAGAATGTATATCATATCCGGGTGTGTGTGTGTATCATATCCGGGTGTGTGTGTGTGTATCAGATGCAATAAGCTGGGGTGCCTAATCTTCATGTGGTCCAATAACAGATACAGATCATAGAGACAAACTTGTGACTTTCAATTCAAAATCAACCACAAGTTAATCACAAATCAGAGACTATGTATAATGACCCCGAGACCGCCTCTGGGTCAACCCTGACCTCGGCCACCCCCCCCCCACTCCCACCTCCCTCTCATTTAACACTACCCACCTGGCTCTTATTCAATTCCCCGCCCAAACCCCTCTCCCTTATTCAAAACTCCACTCCCTCCTCCTACCTACCTCCCCTCACTCACTCCGCTCTCCCTATCTCCCTCCCTCACCCACCCACACACTCAACACACTCCCCCGTATCACAAGGAGGGGAGAACAATGACCTCTGACCTACTGCGTTCACCTTCATACTGTGTCGAGACCAATCCAATAATGTGTTCGACTCGTGTTTGAATCCTGTTTATTTCACTTTATGAGAGAGAGAGAGAGAGAGAGAGAGAGAGAGAGAGAGAGAGAGAGAGAGAAGAGAAGACTGAGGAGGGAAGAGACAAGTAGACAAAGAATAGTGATACTGCATAGAGGAGTAGATAAAGTAGAGTAGAGTAGCTAAGAAAGGAACAGACAAGGAATAGAGACACAGAATAGAGATATAGAGGCGTAGAGATAAAGAAGTGTAGAGTTGGAGTAGAGAGAATAATCACCCCTCCCTCCCATAAATATATCTCGCATGTTAATTCATTGTGGTCTATTATCCCGGCCAATTTTCCAGTACATTTGTAAAAAAATATTATGGTTCTTACTTTCCCGCCGTGATTTACCTCGCTACCTCGGACAATATATGAGAGAGAGAGAGAGAGAGAGAGAGAGAGAGAGAGAGAGAGAGGAGAGACAATATGCTCAGCTACTGTACACTTACGTCACTCGGTTTAAATCTCCCAATTAACTCGACCCATCGTAACCTTATGATTTCCCCATTAAGAAAATCATGGAGGTGGTGTTTACTTTTTACTCCCCCACCACCACCACCCCCACCACCTACACCTCCTCTACCACCACGTAAAAGTCAAGGGTTCTCGTATCGATCTCATTGTACTCAACAGCTTCCATGAATAAAGAGTGAGATATAAAGGTTGACAGCCGAGAACCTGTGTCAAAGATTCTCATTCTCTCTACCCCATTTCTTTATTGCTATCCCCCTTTTCTATTTCTCTCTTCCATTGCTATCTCTTTCTCTGCTCCCTCCCAAATTCTCTCTCCACCCTCTGCTTATCTCTCCTCCCTCTAGTTCTCTCATCCCCTTTCTATCTCTCCCCATCCATTTTAAATCCAGTAAAGAAGAATATAAGCACTTTGTACCCATGCTAACCACGTACAGTACCTGGCAATGACCAATAAAACGTACACAAGTACTTCTGTTCCATCGCTAAATACAGTAATACCAATACCACATAGGTACTTATGTTCCATCGCTAAATACAGTAATACCAATACCACATAGGTACTTCTGTTCCATTGCTAAATACAGTAATACCAATACCACATAGGTACTTCTGTTCCATTGCTAAATACAGTAATACCAATACCACATAGGTACTACTTCTGTTCCATCGCTAAATACAGTAATACCAATACCACATAGGTACTTATGTTCCATCGCTAAATACAGTAATACCAATACCACATAGGTACTTCTGTTCCATTGCTAAATACAGTAATACCAATACCACATAGGTACTTCTGTTCCATTGCTAAATACAGTAATACCAATACCACATAGGTACTTCTGTTCCATTGCTAAATACAGTAATACCAATACCACATAGGTACTTCTGTTCCATTGCTAAATACAGTAATACCAATACTATACACACCACAAATATTTCCAAGTACCATCGCTAAATACAGAAATACAGTAATACCAAGTACACCACAAGCATTTCTATTCCCACACCACAAGTTATTTTTAAGTTTCAGGGCTAAATAAAGTTAGAAGCTAAACATAACAGCATTATATCAGGCCTTTAACGGTTTGTTTCGTGATATTCCCTTTATACCGAAAAATATTTAAGGGAGATAACTCTTTAAATCACACGGTATTGTTTGGTGATGGCCGCTTTACACTGGACATACCTTAAAGGGGTTTTATAAATAACATCCAAGGGCAATGACATCCTTAAATCACATGCACACCTTACCAGTTCAGGACCAGCAACCTAACCTAACCCTTAAATCACATGCACACCTTACCAGTTCAGGACCAGCAACTTAACCTAACCCTTAAATCACATGCACACCTTACCAGTTCATGACTAACCTAACCTAACCCTTAAATCACATGCACACCTTACCAGTTCAGGGCCAAAAACCTAACCTAACCCTTAAATCACACGCACACCTTACCAGTTCATGACCAACCTAATCTAACCCTTAAATCACATGCACACCTTACCAGTTCAGGACCAAAAACCTAACCTAACCCTTAAATCACACGCACACCTTACCAGTTCATGACCAACCTAATCTAACCCTTAAATCACATGCACACCTTACCAGTTCAGGACCAAAAACCTAAACCCTAAATCACAGGCACACCTTACCAGTTCATGACCAACCCAACCTAACCCTTAAATCACATGCACACCTTACCAGTTCAGGGCCAAAAACCTAACCTAACCCTTAAATCACACGCACACCTTACTAGTTCAGGGCCAAAAACCTAACCTAACCCTTAAATCACATACACACCTTACCAGTTCATGACCAACCTAACCTAACCCTTAAATCACACGCACACCTTACTAGTTCAGGGCCAAAAACCTAACCTAACCCTTAAATCACATACACACCTTACCAGTTCAGGACCAGCAACCTAACCTAACCCTTAATTACGAAAAATTTTACCACCTGACAAAAAACTCGGGGGAAAAAACACGTATAAACAAACTAAACAAAAAAACAAAAACAAAGGATGACAGTGGACAGCCATCCAATAAAAACAAAAACATTCGGTGGCGGCGGTGAGATTAATAGTAATTGGTAGGCGGCCAAAAATAATTTCCACTGGTCTTTTATTTTTCCAATCCTGCGCGAAAATATACCACTAGACCATTTTCCGCCTCAAAACTAAGCAAAAATAAAGATAAAAATAAATTAAATATCCCAAAAGCCTCATTTTCTCAATAACACAAAATCCCAACAACTTTAAAGCTAAATAAAATGTCTTCTTTCAATAGGCCAAAAAAAAAATCAAATATCTTTTATTAATGCGAAAATATGTACCATTAACTTTTTTTTTAAGATCGTTGGGAAAAACTACCAGCAGACCTTTTATCCCCGCTTCCAGCCTCTACATTAACCGCCTAATTCACAAAATTATTTCCCATCTCTTATGGAGGGAGGGAGGGAGGGAGGGAGGGGGGAGGGATGTGTTGCAATTCTCAACACGTGCAATATATTTATTGCTAAGTGCAGGCCAACTGTGCCTTTGTAATATTTCACGTTTGTTTCCCAATATTGGAGCGGCGCCTTTAATAACTGCAAAAAAAGTGTCTGATAACCGAATATAGGCACTTCTAATAACCGAATACAGGCGTCTCTATTAACCGAAAACGGGCGCCTCTAATAACAGACACGTACAGTATACAGCTATATTGAACAAGACATCTTAAGTTACATCATCACCTAATTGTTGTAAATCACCAAAACTTTCTCTTGAAATTTGTTGGGGAAGCAAAGCAAAGCAAAGCGAAATAAAGCAAAGCACACACACACACCAGTCATCATCTACCATAACCCATGACTCCCATGACTAAGAGATTATTCACAAGTGTTTATTTTTGGTGGTAACTATTTTTAAACTTGTACATTTCTTTATTCTCACCTTTTTCTATATGACAAAGCTTTTCAATATATGTACCTAATAAAAGACTACCAGCATGACGTGTGTGGCCGGCCAGACGACAGACACCCATACGGCAGCTGGTGTAACACGCCATGCAGCCTTCCTCCCTCGGTGACAAAACGCGAATAAACATACAACCAGACAATTGTGTGCAAAGCATTTTGACATTGTGGCCACAGCCTCGCCCGACCGATGTAGTGAATAACATGACAAAAACTAAACAAAAATCTTAATAAAGTACAACAATAGGTGTGTTATGAGACTACCATGGTTAATACTCAATGTCATAAGTCTGGCTACAACAAACATGGAAATTAAAGTTTTTCATTCATACATACACAAAACATTGCACAAATACATTACATTCACATAACATACATAGGCACATATTTGTTTCTTCTTGCGAAATTTCTTGAAAGAACAATAAAACAAATAATGAAAACAAACAGCTCTCATGACCCTGACCTCTGACCTATTACTGTAAAAGTCAACAATATTAAGTCAATTTATATCTAGTGTTATCTAAATCAGAAGTGTTGCGGACACGAGAATTTGAACTGTCGCGCAACGCAAAAAATCACCAACAATAACCTCGGACTTGTTCGTAAAAGTGAGGAGGGTTCACACTTACACAATATTCACCTATGACCTTGTTTAAGTGTTGATGTTCACAGCCACACCATATTCACCACACTTGTATTAATACTGTATCGGCACATAAAAAGGGTCGACTTTATCGCCCACAATCTATTACTTAAGTCTGTGACCTTGACCTTTGGTATATTGCCGCTATAATCAACATGACTCAACACCAGAAAGCGTTTATATATTAGATTTTATTATTTGAACATCATAAAAAAAACATTCGTAAGCGGGAGAAAGTATTAAAAAAAAAATTCTATCAGTAAGTGGACGAGGGACCATCTCCCCATCTGTCGTAAAACTAAGCAACGTTTGTTTCACCAGTAAGTATTTAATAAAGTTTTATTTCGTTACTGGCCGAGAGTACACACGCTCCAGAAAGTATCTTGACCATTTGGTATTAGACAACAGACGAAGGATTTTGAAAACCCTACTAAGACAACAGAAGTACCATTGTTCATTTGGAAATTCATCGGTCCTGTGTGTTAAGATTTTTTTTGTTAGAGTATATACGTAAGCAGTTCAGTTATTACTACACGAAAACGTAATTTTCTAGCCTGATCGACCGGGACCTCACACTGCTGGTCGGGAATATTGGGAAGGTAACTTGCACATCTACACCAAGACACGCGCTCATGTTTACCGTTTATGAACATACTCACAAAAATAGGGGAGTTACTACACGGAAACAAAGATGTTTCTAGTTCCGTAACCTTGACCTCTGATATATAACATAAGTACCACTTGGGAAACTCATTACACTATGAATTGTTCCCAAGTTTCATTAATACGTCCATGTCAAGCGATACTAAAAAAATAATTAAAATTTTTAGCTCTGGCGGCCTTGACAGTCGAAACTCAGCCAAAAAGCAACACCTTAAGCCAAAAGTTAATTAAATATGATGACTCAAATACCTGCACTATAAGGCTCCAGTGATGGCATAAAACAAGTGCGCAAGACGGATAGACGGATCAGTTCCAATATCCCATCGACAGCTTACAGAGTCGATATAACTCGGGTAAAGGCAGGCACAGCATACCGTGGTACACATGAGCTATGCACAGTTCGGAATAAAATCCGTCCAAACGGAATGTCAGCCAAGAAAGGCGCGAGAAGAGCTAGCTAGAGAACCCGTGACTAGTGCATGCCAATACCAACACCTGGCGAGAGAAAATCCGCCAAATCTGTGCGGTGGTGACGCTCCAATACCCACCATGATCGTCTGCACACCATCTGCAGACTCCCTGTTACGCAACACTGCCACCCGCGTAAGATATCGCTTTTTTTTATATATAAAATGAACTTACGTACGACGCACCTAAAAATTCATCTTCTAGCGTGTAGGTTCGCGCAACCAGGTAACACGCCCGGGCCATGTGTGCACCGTGACTTTTCAAACACAATTACACCCTCGTCGCCTCCTCCCGTCACCATCCACTTACCACCATCCCCTCGCACCTCATTCCTCGTTACTCTCCCACTCTCTTATCATTCTGCCCACAACGGAACACATACCGTGTTACTGCGCTCACATTAAAATGCCAACGCCCCCCCCCCCATAGATACCACCTGCCCTGCCTCTCCCTGCCACCGCTCAAACATATCCCCTTCCACACCCTTCACGACTCTCACACCATCCCTGTTCTGTGCTCCTCTCCTACCATTTCACCCGCGTGTTATGATCCATTGTATCACACCTCCCATACATCCCGGCACCCTTCCCATAGTGGCACACCTCCCATACATCCCGGCACCCTACCCATAGTGGCACACCTCCCATACATCCCGGCACCCTATGTGGCACACCTCCCATACATCCTGTACCCATAGTGGCACACCTCCCATACATCCATTCCCAGTGGCACACCTCCCATACATCC
>NW_024756914.1:7437030-7457716 GCF_018991925.1 Homarus americanus
CTACACACCCCACTCTAGCCTCGCCACCCTCCTACACACCCCACTCTAGCCTCGCCACCCTCCTCCACACCTCACACTAGCCTCGCCACCCTCCTACACAGCACCCTTTAGTCTCCACCTACACACCCCTCCCTTAGCTTCCCCTCCCTCTCACCATCAGCCACACAACCCTCTTACACACCTTCCCTCAGCCACACTGCCCTCTTATACACCTTCCCCCAGCCACACTACCACCCTCTTACACTTTTCCTAGCCACATCATTTTCTTACCCCCCCACACCTCCTTTTCCTCCTCCTTGGCAAGGCGTGTGACAAGCTGGGGTCAGGTGGGGCAGGGCCAATCTTCCACGCCACCACAAATCTGTTGCCGAGGTGCCCTTAACTCATGCATACACCTGCCTCAATACCACCCCAACCCCCACACACACACACACTACCTTCAACCTCATACATTACATCTACACATACAACCGCCGTCACCACCCACCGTATCTTTAAAACTCCTCACACCACCGCCAGTGTGATCGCCATTTCCTACACTCTGGTCTCCACTGCGTTTTACTTATGTGTACCCGCCTTACACAACCACTACTGTTCACTTACACAACCATCACCACCGCCGTTCACTAACACACGTGAACACCACCCCCGTTCACTTACACAACCATCACCACCGCCGTTTACTTGCACAACCATCACCACCGCCGTTCACTAACACACGTAAACACCACCCCCGTTCACTTACACAACCATCACCACCGCCGTTTACTTGCACAACCATCACCACCGCCGTTCACTAACACACATCAACACCACCCCGTTCACTTACACAACCATCACCACCACCGTTCACTTACACAACCATCACCACCGCCGTTCACTAACACACATCAACGCCACTACTGTTCCCTTACACAACCACCAACACAGCCACCGTTCACTTGCACAACCGGGACCGTTCAATTCCCTGTCCCCTTACTGCAGCATAGCCGTTCATTTACACCCACACGTATACAACTATGACCGTTCACTCCCACCCACTTTTCCGTAAGCACCACCGTTCATTCCCGCCCATTTATACAACCACTGCCGTTTCGTTACCTACCCGCCTACCTACACAAAGGCACTTCAATCCTGCATTTGTATACAACGCTCACTCACCTGCAGATCAAACTCCTATACAACTACACCGCTTTAATCCCACGCTAACGAAATCACGGCAGCTGCTGACTACTACTCCTTCCCTACTGCACAGAGGGCAAGTAAGTCTCTCTCTCTCTCATATATATATATTCTCTTTATCTGACATTCCCTCCTTCCCTCTCTTCCAATCACTCACTCATACAGACACAAACACTCGTATACATACATACATACATACATACACCTGACCCGAACCACAGCTCTGCCAGTCAACACGACCTACCCGCAAGATTTTCTACGCCAACGCCGTGTCCTGTCTAACTAATGGATTTAAAGTCAACTCGCACACTTTTGACCGCAATCCACAAACGCCGCGTTATCTAAACCACCCCCTTTAACCTAACCGCAAGAACTTTATCCCATCTCAACATCCTTTTAACCGCAATCATTCAAACCATCACCACTACCGCACCCCCCGCGGCTAAACCACATGCCCCAAACAACACTAAACCAACCCTATAATCTAAACTCGCCCTATAATCAAAACCCCACCACAATTAAATCCATCCCATACTTCCTAAACCACTACGACTTAATCCACCCTAAAACCGCAAACCGCACTTCTTTAAACCCCACTCCTTTAGTCTCTCCCTCACCGCAAGAAGACTATTTTGGTTACACGGGACATCCCCAAAACCACATTTAATTGCCCCCCCCCCCCTCCTATACAACCACGTGTTTACCACCCCTTACACCGCAGAACTGTAATAACTCACACCCTCCTCCCCTCCCCCGTCACACTAACCTACAAGACGAGATTCTAAATCCTCAGCAACACAGGAAACTATTTAAAACCACACACCACAAGATACCCTTATGTACAGTCCCCTTCACTCGTGGCGTTTACAGAGGCTCGTCATATAAACCTTCAACAAATCATTATCCTTGAGGTGCTGTTTTAATATGGTTTTAATTTTATTCCAGAGTATGTTTTAATATTGCCAGTTTCCTTCTGTCGAATGTAAACAAACACAGGTCTGCCACACTGCACAAAACCTGACGAGCCCCTGTAAACGTACTAGTGAAGGGGACTGTACTAGAACCGCCATACCCACCTCCCCCCCAGACCACAAGATACACACATGTACGCGACCCGTCAATACCTCCCCCCCCCCAACAGTACACCTAACTGTATGACCCACCCTCCCCCAGTACCCCTTAACTACAAAACCCACCCCAAGCACTCCTAACCGATGCAGGACCCTCCCTCTAATCTCTTATAACCGCAAGATACACCACTATACACCCACCCTGACCCACCCCACTCTAACTTATCCTACCTAACTCCTCAAACCCCTCTCCCCCCCACACACACACACAATCAAATCCGCAAAACTTTCAGTAAACCAATTCAATATATACAGTGTCATCAACAGCAAGATATCTGAAAGCCATTCCTCCAGTGCATCATGGTATATTTTACACACACACACACACACACGGTCCAATCCCCAGATATACATACATACATACATACATACATACATACATACATACACCGACCAGCGGACCGGAAAAGCATTATACACCGACCGACTACAAGACATACGGTACGCCAACTATTCATAACTGCAAGACGCACTCCAAACGACGCGTAAACTCCAATTCGTAACATTAGCTTATTGCAAATCATACACCAATTTACTTGAAGCCCTGCAACCCAATACAACCATTAACTGCTAAATATAGAACTAAATGATACACCCTCCTGTTAAATCACACACTCTCCTGTTAAGTCATACACCCTCCTGTTAAGTCACACCCCCTCCTGTTAAGTCACACCCCCTCCTGTTAAGTCACACCCCCTCCTGTTGTCACACACCCTCCTGTTAAGTCATACACCCTCCTGTTAAGTCACACCCCCTCCTGTTAAGTCACACCCCCTCCTGTTAAATCTTTAACCTCCTGTTAAGTCATACACCCTCCTGTTAAGTCATACACCCTCCTGTTAAGTCATACACCCTCCTGTTAAGTCATACACCCTCCTGTTAAGTCATACACCCTCCTGTTAAGTCATACACCCTCCTGTTAAGTCATACACCCTCCTGTTAAGTCATACACCCTCCTGTTAAGTCATACACCCTCCTGTTAAGTCATACACCAAATACCACCAACACGCTTTTATTGATTCTTTGGAAGTATACTACTCACTCACTGTTGTATAGACGTACCATCTGACAAGTAGGAGTGAGAGACGCCTTTGTGTCATAACCTCACTTAGTCTCTTCCACACACACGCCCGCATGCACACAGAAAAGGGCCTGCAGAATCATGCACCGCGCAGAATACTCAGGCTACACCAACGCTCTCTCCACCCTGGAAATGCCATCCCTCAGTGACCTCCGCCACCAAGCACTGGAAAGATTTGGCAGTGGACTACTGCACCACCCTCGCCATCGCCACCTCCTGCAGCCCCCCACCCACCTCGCGCAGTCCGCCACTACAACAAAATTCAGCCCATAAGAGCCCGCACCGATAGATATAAGAACAGCACCATCCCATCTATTGTTAAAATAATAAACAGCTCCTGATTTATGTACTGTAGAGCCCTGTAAATGTATTCAATGCATATTATACCATTGTCTAAATCAAATGTAAGTGTATATTTTCAGCCACCGGCTGCAACTCTATTAATAAACCGTTTATTATTATTATTATTATTATTACACACACACACACCTTAAGTCTCTCACCTAATTTAAGTCACACTCAGAAATTACCAGAGTTGACCAAAATAATGAACTGTATATACTGTTTTACACAGTATTTGCTGGGAACGTTGACCCGGGCGAAAAAATCTCAAGTGCTGTTTTACCATAAGCTGACAACACTACACTCATGATACACTACACTACACTCATGATACACTACACTACACTCATGATACACTACACTCATGATACACTACACTACACTCATGATACACTACACTACACTCATGATACACTACACTACACTCATGATACACTACACTCATGATACACTACACTACACTCATGATACACTACACTACACTCATGATACACTACACTCATGATACACTACACTACACTCATGATACACTACACTACACTCATGATACACTACACTCATGATACACTACACTACACTCGCAGTACACTACACTACACTCATGATATACACTACACTCATGATACACTACACTACACTCATGATACACTACACTCATGATACACTACACTACACTCATGATACACTACACTACACTCATGATACACTACACTCATGATACACTACACTACACTCATGATACACTACACTACACTCATGATACACTACACTCATGATACACTACACTACACTCATGATACACTACACTCATGATACACTATGTGCTCTTTAAAGTCTTGTTCATGAGGCACCTGTTCTCTCAGATGATTCAGGCAAGGTAAGATCCTTTGTTAGTGTGTAGTTTGTTGATGACTAATTCTGGCCTAAATGGACTGTTTATTTCTGTGTGCATCTGCAAGTCATGGACCCACTACCCTTAAGTCATGCACCAGACCACCTACAGTGTATCACCACAACGCTCGACATACACCCACCAGTTATGACAACCGCATGACACACACTAACCATATGACATGCACCAACCAATCCAGACATGCACCAACCAATCTAGACATACACCAACCTGCACCTCCCACGGGCCACCCACACCACACAGGGCGGCCAAGACCTTCACCCAACACCACATTCCCAACCACCCACACCTGTCAACCCACGCCTTCCTCCCGTCTCACCTAACCTCCCCTTCCATCATCAATACACGACGCCCCCCGCCACCCTCTCGTCTCCCTCCCTCACATACACACACTAGTCTTCGCCCCCTACGTCCAAGTCAAAAGCTTTCACTTGAGTTAAAGGGAACCGTACTGTAGTAAAAAAAATATAAACTAAAATAAAAGTATAAATACATTCTAGTAGATTTAAACACTTTCTATTCATGGAGGCAAAAAAAATATATACCTCCAGGATGACCGTACACACACAGACAGACAGACAGACAGACACACACACACAATTAAAGACAACAACGTGTTTGAGTTTTTCCCACCACTGCCAAACACCATCCCCCGGTGTCCCTCTACTACCACCACCATCACCCCCAACCACATCTCCCCACCACCACCACTACTACCCGCAGTAGGAGGAGGAGCAGCAGCAGCAGCAGCAGTCGACGCGCCGCCCTCATAAAGCCACAACTTTAAAACCTGAAGCGGACCAGTCCATATACACAGCACATTACCCACCAGTCTCCTGCCCCCGTGGTATAGGCACTACCACCACCTCGCTTCCAAATATACTATACTACTATACCCTGCACCACGGTTATACTATAAATAGGTAAGCATGGGGAGTATGACCCACTACAGTACTTGGCTATACTTATTAAAACTAGGCCAAGCTTTTTACACCAAATGCCGAGGTTGGGTAATTGGGTTCATATGCATTACCACTACTACTACTACACTTACAACTATACTGTAGCTGTTTTTTTTTACTATAAATACCGAGGCATGATGACTAAGCCCTACAAGTGGTACTATATTTAACTATACCCGGGGTTTTAATACAAATACTGTATATAAAGTATGCATAGCCCCACTTACAATGATGCTATACCATAATTTTACTACCAACAAAGGTAAGTATGGTTACTACTACAGTACTACACTTGCGTTTTACTTTATGCAAATATTAAGAGAAATGTAAACAATATCGAGTACCATACAAATATTAAACACTAATTAGGCTTTTAACATGAGGCGTGGTAAATACTTAACTCGTCACCATCACACGTACTCAAATACACAATTGTCGCCGTAAAAAAAAAATAAAAAAATTTGATATTCATAGACTACCGCCATGTTCACAAAATGTTATCATAGACCTTGAAAGATAACATGAAGAGTAACACATACAAGATAACACGTCAGGATGGGGGATATATCTACTAAAAGATGTGTTATGATGTAGAGAAAGCATAGAGTAACGAACGGTTTTTTTTATACACTAAATAACGTCACTTTTTCGTATTAGGACACACACACTAAACGACAGTACTTTTTTCTTCCGTGTATACAAACCATCTCCAAATCTCCAGTACAAAAAATACAAACATGACCCCAGTAGTGGTCAATAAAAATCCCGATCTTGAAGAGGTTATCTCAGCTCCTTACACGTAGAGAGGAAAATGGGGCAGGCGGGCGGGGGTCTTTTATGATGAACGAAAGAAGGAAAGAAAGAATGAATGAATAAGATCCTCCCATTAGTACAATAAAAAGAAAAAAAAAACTTGGGAGTCATTAGAGGAGTTCCCTTTGGTATAACACACACCAATAAAAAAAAAATCACAGATGGCTCAACTGGGCTAAGTAGGCGGAGAAAGTTGCCGCCTCCCGCCTTTAAATGACACCCAACTTCACTACAAGGGCTCGTGCCTGTGTGAGAGACAGAGACAGAGCTGGCGGCAAATTTTCTCCCTTTACTTTGATCAGCTCGGATTCTCCCTCAACCCCCTTCTCTCTTTTATCAGGACTATCAGACATTAGACTACAACAACTGTGGCCCACGACAGCTGAATACTCGGCCCGGGAGAGATCTTTGTTTACCTCGCTTTTTTTATGTCTTACTTGTATTGAGCTGATATTTACTTTGTAGTTTTGTGTATTAAAAATAAATTAAAAAGTAAACAAACATTCTCTACACTACGTTCTATTTCTGTCGATTCTATTTAGCGCACACGCACGCACGCACGCACGCGCACACACGAGGATATGAGTAACACCTTCCATATGCTACATGTTGTAATTATCTTGTTACTGCCTTCACCTGTGATTTCAATACACGTAATCACTCAGTATAAAGAGTCTTACCCCACACACACACTCTACCCTCAACACAGCACCGTTATCGTTCTCCCTTTACCCCAGTTTTCTTGTGTTCATGGGTTTCATCACATGTTCTCCCCTTCCCATCTTCCTCGGCCTTCCCCTCTTCTCTACTACATCTACGTGTATATTCCCGCGTCTATATATTATTTTCAGTAACTGCTTCACGAACCACATAATGGTACAACTCGATCATCAAAAGACCCAAACACCTCGATAATGATATACATATTTTCAGTAATTCATAGGCATCACACACACACACACACACACACACACACACACACACACACACACCACTATAGCTTAAATACTTGTCCAGGAGTCCTGTTTTCCTCCTTGTTTCCCTCAATTTCTTTACGCATTTTACTTGAATTGAGTCGTCCTTACCGGCCAGCGACAGCTTTTATAATACGCCAACACCTGCTCTAAGGTAAAGCAATCTGCGCTATGTGGTACTGTAGCAGGAGTCGTAACCCATAATGTACATATCAGAAAGGGTGTATTACATTGTTTATATATATATATGTGTGTGTGTGTGGATTCAACTTGAGAGAGGGCAGCAGTATGAAAGGGTGGGAGAGGCAGACAACACTAATACGACCGAAAATTAGGAAATTCTTCAGATAATCGCAGGGGACGCAGCACAACAGCGGCCTCACCATTACCGGAGAGAAAAATACCATTTGTCAGGCCACTGTTGTTTACATTGCAAATTGGCCAGTCTGAGTCAGTTGGCAACTGATCAAGTCTGGGGTACAGTTGGCAATACTGATCAAGTCTGAAATATTGATTGGCAATATTGATCAAGTTTGTGTCCAGCTGCTGGCAACATTGATCAATACAAAGTCAGCTGACAATATTGATTATGTCTGGCGTGCATAAATACTGATCAGGTTTAGGATCTAATTCACAGTATCGATCAAGTAAGTCTGTACCGAGCTGACAAATCCACTGATCAAAACACACTCAGCTGACACCACCACTGAACAATACACAGTCAGCTGACACCACCACTGATCAATACACACCCGGCTGACACTACCACTGATCAATACACCCGGCTGACACCACCACTGATCAACACACACTCAGCTGACACCACCACTGATCAATACACACACCGGCTGACACCACCACTGATCCAACACTCCAGCTGACACCACCACTGATCAACCACCGGCTGACACCACCACTGATCAACACACACTCAGCTGACACCACCACTGATCAATACACACCGGCTGACACCACCACTGATCAACACACACTCAGCTGACACCACCACTGATCAATACACACCGGCTGACACCACCACTGATCAATACACACCCGGCTGACACCACCACTGATCAAATATACACCCGGCTGAAACCACCACTGATCAATACACACACCCGGCTGACACACCACTGATCAATACACCCAGCTGACACCACACTGATCAACACACCAGCTGACACCACCACAGTCAATACACCGGCTGACACCACCACTGATCAATACAGTCAGCTGACACCACCACTGATCAACACACACTCCAGCTGACACCACCACTGATCAACACCCGGCTGACACACCACTGATCAATACACACCAGCTGACACCACCACTGATCAACACACACCCGGCTGACACCACCACTGATCAATACACCTCAGCTGACACCACCACTGATCAATACACACCCGGCAACACCACCACTGATCAATATACACCCGGCTGAAACCACCACTGATCAATACACACCCGGCTGACACCACCACTGATCCAATACACACCGGCTGACACCACCACTGATCAATACACACCGGCTGACCCACCACTGATCAATACACACTCAGCTGACACCACCACTGATCAATACACACCCAGCTGACACCACCACTGATCAATACACACCGGCTGACACCACCACTGATCAATACACACCCGGCTGACACCACCACTGATCAATACACACCCGGCTGACACCACTGATCAATACATGCCCGGCTGACACCACCACTAACCACACACACACAGCTGACACCACCACTGATCAATACACACACAGCTGACACCACCACTGATCAATACACACACTCAGCTGACACCACCACTGATCAATACATACCCGGCTGACACCACTGATCACCATACCCGGCTGACACCACGACTGATCAATACACACACAGCTGACACCACCGCTGATCAATACATGCAGCTGACACCACCACTGATCAATACATACCGGCTGACACCACCACTGATCAATACACACACACTGACACCACCACTGATCAATACATACCCGGCTGACACACCACTGATCAATACATACCCGGCTGACACCACGACTGATCAATACACACACAGCTGACACCACCGCTGATCAATACATACCCGGCTGACACCACCACTGATCAATACATACCCGGCTGACACCACCACTGACCAATACACACACAGCTGACACCACCACTGATCAATACACACTCAGCTGACACCACCACTGATCAATACACACTCGGCTGACAGTAACAATAATTCTGGGTCCAGCTGACAATAAGGACCAGGGGAAGTTACATATACACCAGTGTGAGCCTTTGTCAACCGCGTAATGGCCAGTGTGTACCTTTGTTAACGTGTGAAGTGTGTGAACCTGTTAACCTGTATGGAATATGAACCACATTAACCAGACCGTGATAAGTGTGAACCCAAGTAACCAGACCGTGGTAAGTGTGAACCTATCCAGTGATGAGTATGAACCCAATTAACCAGCGATAAGTGTGAACCCAAGTAACCAGCGGTAAGTGAGTGAGTGAGTGAGTGAGTGAGTGTGTATGTGTGTGTGTGTGTGTGTGTGTGTGTACCTAACCAGTGATGAGTGTGAACGCAATTAACCAGGCCGTGAAGAGTGAGAGCCCTGGCTAAACCAAACACTGACCAGTCTGGACCCGGTTAACGAGATTCCAGGAACCTGTTAAGCAATACATTCACCTATCGAATTTCAATATTTACGATACCTTTAATATGCAAGTAAACGCACGCATGCACACGGCTCACGAGAAACAATGGCACATTCTACCTGACAAAATTGCCCCAGAAATAGACAGACACAACACCAAAAAAAATTAATGAAGGAGAATATAAAATAAGCAAGGGGATTAAAGCACCATTGGGAAATATATATATATGACCATCGTGAATATAAGAAGAGTTGGTAAAAATAAAAAAATAAAAAAGGGAAAATAAATGAGATGGTAAAATAAACGTTGGATTACAAGCAATTCAAAAAATATATATTCTAGCACCGGGACTCAATGTAAACAACAATAAACAACAAGGGATAAACAAAAATATTTACAAGAAAAAACTATGAAATATATTCAAGGCGCTTATATACGGTTATCACATTGGCGGCGATATTTTTCTCGACTTTGGGTATTTAATCAGTGATATACGAGGAAGGTCTACAACACAGCACTAGCGTGAACACCAGTAAGGCACGTCCGCTGCGCGCGCGCTCTCTCTCTCTCTCTCTCTCTCTCTCTCTCTCTCTCTCTCTCTCTCTCTCTCCATTTCCTTCCAATTTTAGATGTAGTTAATTGGTAACAGTAGTAGTACGATGT
This sequence comes from Homarus americanus, assembly GCF_018991925.1. NCBI lineage: Eukaryota > Metazoa > Arthropoda > Malacostraca > Decapoda > Nephropidae > Homarus > Homarus americanus. Next base: position 7,447,763 of record NW_024756914.1, read on the forward strand.
TGACTAACGCTCTATCAGTTCGACCAGCTGCGGTTGGACAATCCCAATACTCGCTGAAAATGAACAATTCCGTGACATTTGACTCTCTCTCTCTCTCTCTCTAACTCTCTCTCTAACTCTCTCTCTCTAACTCTCTCTCTCTAACTCTCTCTCTAACTCTCTCTCTCTCTCTAACTCTCTTTTTCCTTTTGCACGGACACGCATGGTCGTCGTCGTTACATTCGGGGGAAATTGAAGCGGCTGTTTTAAAGATGACAAGCAAAAGCCATGGCTCACATCACATTGAAATTAATCACGGAGACATTTATCGATATTTATAAGTTCATAGTTCAGAACCCAAGTGAAACATACATACATACATACATACATACATACATACATACATACATACACATTCAGAATCTCGTTTATTTTGTTAACTATTACATACTCGAGCGGGTCATTCATAAGTCCCTTCGTGTCATTTCATTCAGGAGCAAAATTATCGTCACAAAGTTTGTCAACACAGGCGGGCAGATCAGCTACTGTAACCACGTGTCTCAACATAAAATACAATAATACGATCAATAAAAACACACTGAAGATTCGCTTTAAGATATATTTCTCAACAAGTTTGGCAAAATGTATTGACATTCGTAAGCATGTCACAGAGTTTAATGGTGGTCAATACGTAAACGAGGTGCGGTGGCCGAGTGGATACAGCTTTCGCCTCCCATCCAAAGAGTCCCTTGGTTCGCTGTCAGGGAACGTCTAATTCAACCCACAGTTAATCGATATACAATTGGGAATGTGAAGACGGTCGAATGCATTGTCATCCACACTGCCTTCTTGAGTACCGATGGCTTAGTATACACTGTGCTGTAAAGGCTTGGTATACACTGTGCTGTAAAGGCTTAGTATACACTGTACAGTATCCACACACCCCCTGACGGCCTATGGAACACCCTCTCAATAAACTAACCATGAGTGATATTTGCCTCAAGTAAATCATGCGTAAGAAACCCTAATTTTAAAATCGGTCTAGATGATAAGAGTAAACATCCACAAACTTCATTTAATGGCGAGGCAACTGAACAAACGAGAGATAATTCCTCGAACTCGAACATTAATAAGACCATTCTTCTGTTATTTCCTAAACAGCTGTGTGACAATAAACAACATATTTAAGCCATCACAGCACCCACCAGCTGGAGCCACACACGCACGGGATCCAATGTTGTACGGGTGAATAATCGACCGATGCTCTGGGGGTCAATGACACTTACAAAAAATGACATTACATATATCGCAATTATAATCTTAGTTATTATTATACAGGAGGATTCATTCGCCGGTAGACGCTGAGTATCGCTACTATATCCGTTGTTTATGATATATTGATTGGTGTTTTGTGTAGTTACGAGTGATGTTTTTGACTCTCTCTCTCTCTCTCTCTAAACTGTATATTAGAGAAACAAAGGGGTTACGAGCGAGTAAATCTCCCTGTATATATCTATGTTATAAGCTTAATGACTGCCACGTTAAACAGACGAAGGTGAAAGAGCTGCGGGTTGTAACAGTTAAACGTGGCAATACGAGAGGTCTTCATCCAGCTGTGTGTCATGGTATATTTAATCTACAAAATTCAACACGTCAGGTTCTGAAACAATATGTGGAAGGTTTATAATTTGCGGGTGAACCAACACCTGCTAACCTAACCACAGCCGAACGCCGCCAGGCTTCGGATATTTTCTTCCTTCCTCGTCTGGTGGGGATGTACTGTAGGTCTGGTGAACACAGGCCAACGTTAAACACATGTACCTTCTCGTTCAGTGGGAAAATAAACCTGCTGAATACAGAACATCCTATGACTCGGGCAAATTCTCGTGGAATGGGAACGTAACCTAGCTGACCGTATGGCTCCTGTAGTCCCCGTAAGCCAACTCCACATGACCTTACGTGCAGGAAGAATGTAAAAATAATATCCGCGGATCACAGACGAACGTGAGGCTCGTATCGTTCCTCGCCCAGCGGAAGGCATGGCTGCTGACCATGGGGGAGATACAACACATTAAGCTGGGTTATAAATTCAGTAATTCAGTACAGTCTTACCATAGGGGCACGGTGGAGGGGAATGAGGTGCAGGGGGGAGGAGGGTGGAAGGGGAGGAGGGGTAAGGGGGGGAGGGGAGGGGTAAGGTGGAGGAGGGAGGGTGTAAGGGAGGAGGGGAGGGTAAGGGGGGGAGGGAAGGCAAGGGGAGAGGAGGGTACAAGGGGGAGAGGGAGGGGTGTAGGAGGAGAGGGAGGGTGCAGGAGGGGAGGAGGTGCAGGGGGGAGGAGGTGCAGGGGGGAGGAGGGGAAGGAGGGGTAAGGAGAAGAGGGTGCAAGGGGAGGGAGAGGGGTGCAAGGGGAGGGAGGAGGGTGTAAGGGAGGGAGGAGGGTGCAAGGAGGAGGAGGGTGCAAGGGGAGGGAGGAGGGTGCAAGGGGAGGAGGAAAGGAAGAAACAGAAGGGGGGTAGAAGGGAAAGGGAGGAAACAGAAGGGAAAGGGAGGAAACAGAAGGGAGGAAAAGAGAAAAGGGAGGAGACAGGGGGGGAGGGGAAAGGGAATGAGACGGGAAGGGGAAAGGGAGAAGACGGAGGAAGTTGAAAATGCAGGGGAAGCGGGAGGAGACGGAGGAAGGGGAGGAAGCAAGGGAAAGGGGACAGGGAGGAGGCAGGGGAAGAGGGAAGGGGAAGGACTGACCGTTGCACCATTATTACCGACTTCCGGAGATCCTTGGTCCGACATGCTAAAGCCGCCCGACCCCCCGTGCCATAACACACCGAGTTAGTTACGTAACACCGTGTGCCATTACTACCAACAGCTACTGCACATTCTCTGTCCCGCGCCATTACCAACCACGTCAACACAACACCTTTACAGCATAACCAAGTCAAGACAACACCTTTACAGAATACTACTACTTTGCTGTCACTCGGAGTATGACGACCATCCAGCTATGATACAATGATACATGTTATTAAGGACGTCACCTAGGTCGGTAAGTTCTGAGGTGACTAAAGAGGCCGTTACGGGACCGGCAGGGTCGTTCACAGATGTTGCACATGTGAGGGGCTACATCTAGTGCGGGAGAGGCGGCGTCACCTTCTTTCCGGCGTTGGCGCTTGTCTGCCACGTTTTGCAGTCGGGCTAACAGAAAACCATGTCAAGACAACTACCAGCAGCTAATACATATTCTGTTCCGTGTCATTACTAACCACGTCAAGACAACAGCTACACCTTTATACCTTTTTAATTACCCACATCATAAACACCATGCCCTAAGACATAGCACCTACATTCATTAACACCACACCACGCCCTAACACCAACACCCACACCACGCCCCAACAGCCCACACCACGTCCTAACAATCATACCTACACCACATCCCACACCCCACACCACGTTCTAAACACCCACACCACGTCCCAACACCTACACCCACACCACGTCCCAACACCAATACCTACAATTCACGTCCCAAATTCAATACCTACACCACGTCCTAACACCTCAATACCTACACCCACGTCCCAACACCAATACCACGTCCTAACACCACACTCCACACCACGTCCTAACCAACACCAATACCCACAACCACGTGTCCCAACACCACACCCAGACACCACGTCCCAACACCAATGGCCCACACCACGTCCTAACACCAATACCCACACCACGTCCTAACACCTACACCACGTCCTAACACCAATACCTACACCACGTCCTAACACCAATACCTACACCACGTCCTAACACCAACATCACGCCATAACAGCACGCTTTAACACACAACACGAACACACACTACCAAAAGCCACATAATAATCGTCACCATGCTATCATCTACCCAGCTAACACGGCACAGGAGCTAAGTTTATCACCCAGCACGTACATAACACCCGGCCACAACACCTCCCCCCCCCCTCCAGCGGTCTCCAATACCCGCCACCAGCACCTTCAACACCGCGCAGGAGCCAAGTAACACACCAATATTTACAGAGGGCCGTGCAGGGTTAACACGCAGCGTACCCGTGTTAACTCCCCTCTCAAGGCCGATTAACCGATCCTGGCGAATAAGAAGAAGTGCTCCTGATGGGCCATCGATGATACTGCCCAAGTCGTAACTGTAAAGTCACGAGGGCTGTGGCACTTTACTCTCCCGCCTGATTGCAGATAATTCACCGCCATAACAGTGAAATTTTACGAAGCTGCCCCGAAATTCCGACGGCAAATCGGCCATCCCAAGGGGGGGGAGAGGGGGAGGGGGCCGAGTACCAATTTTCGAACATGGCCACACGGCCTTTTCGTGCACTGGCTGTGATACCAAGGAAGGAGCTCAGCCCGGGGATGGATGTCTTACGCTATACTTCACCCAACAGATTCCTCACGGTTCACACTCCCAATACTATTTCTCAAGACTGAATTCGCTGGAGGGAAAGGGGGGGAAACTTGGAGGTGGGAAGAGATGGGACATGAGAAAATGCAAGAAGTTAAGAAAAACGTGAGAAGAGAAGAGAGGATAGGAGAGTGGAGTGAGATAAGAGAAGAATGGACAGAAGATTGGAGAATAGCCAGTCTTTTAAAATAGTCTATTATTCATCTTTAGTAAACGACCTTCAGTAATAACACCCAGAGGAAGCAGCAATAACACACACACACGAGAACTCGATCATTTAAAATACTCATTAATATTAAATCACTCCCGATATTAAAGAGCTCAGTTACCCCTTTCCTCTGCGAAGCCTCCATTCCGTGTACACCGCTGTGAGCCGCGTCGGGGTAGAGGGTGACTGAGGGGGGGGTTAGAGGGGGGGAATGGGATGGGGTGGAAGGGAAGGGTCGATGTCTGGTGTATGTAAACCCACCAAACCTCGACCTGTCCCTCGCCAAAACTCATGGAATACGCAACTATTTTTCCTTTGATTCTTTTTTTCTTTCCTTTAACTCCCAACAATTGCAACAGTCGATTGACAGATACAGAACTTTCATTCATTAATCAAGAGCCAGATAATGAAAGAGTTTGTAGGGGTGGGGTGGGGGGAGGGAGGGGGCGGGGGAGGGAGGGGCCAGGCACGTGCACTCACAGCTGCCACGGGCCAGCTGATCCACGCACTCAATATATTGGCGGTTCATTTTTTGGCGATCGATTCATAGCTATTTATATACCGCGCTAATGCATTTACATCTTTCACTGGGCCATAGCTAATTAAAACCCGTCGGTAACACATACGCACACTTTCCTTGATAAACATACGTGGTGGTGCGCCAAGGACACACCCACACACACACACGACGGGCTGTCAACGCCAAGTTAACTAACAAGCGTTATCGGCATCACCACGTATGTACCCGAGGTTACGCCCGAGTGACGTCCAGCAGCTGATTTCCACAACAGTTGATTATCATTCAGACCTGCTGTTTTGTCCGGCGGGGACACGCGAGGCAACACACCAGCTCAAAACGTCAATACTAAACTGAATAAAAATAAGAGACAGACTTTTCATGAGTTTATCCTATGACTTCAGACAGACAGACACACACACACCCTCCTGTCACCGGAATTTCCTTCTCGACATACGTAAACAGTATTTACCCTAGTATCACCCATTAACATGCCACCGTCACCACCGCCCCTGTGTGGATCCAGACGACACTGACACGCTATAGTACTGGGGGACAAGATTTCCCAGAATGTGATCGATAGGGCACACACCTCCCTTAAGGCTGATAAAACACACACACACACCTTATTTCCTCGCCCATGTGAACAATACAGGATGAGGAGCCTCCACAATAGAAAAAATTAAAAAAATTTACTTAATATAAATAGGAAAAAGACATAATGAAGGAGAGGAAAGAGGATGGAGAGGATGGAAGGGGAGAACGAAAGGATGGAGGGGAAAGAAAGGATAAAGTGGACAAAAGGAAATGATAAGGGGACAAAAAGGAAAGGATAAAGTGGAAAGAAGGAAAGGATAAAGTGGAAAGAAGGAAAGGGTGGAGAGGAAGGAGGAACAGGAGAGGATAGAGGGGAATGAACGGAAGGAAAGGATAGAGGGTGAGAGGAGGTAATGGAGGGTGAGGAAGGGATGGAGGGAAGGGTAGAGGGAGGGGACAAGAGGGGTGGGGGGAACGAAGGTGGGGGGTGTGAAAAATATCGAGCGGCGGCCACCAATGTACTTTCTATTGTGGCAAGGGGTCGATTGCCCGGCACAACTCCACGACACTGGGGATAAAAGCAGTGTCTTGCGCGCGAGCGTACACACACACACACACACACACACACACACACACACACCTTAAAGGGAAAGGGCGGCGAGAGAACTACAGTGAAACAAAACGAAGGGGGGAGGGGAGAGGGAAAGGGGAGGGAGAGGGAAGGGAGGGAAAGGGGAGAGGAGGGAGGGAAGGGGAGAGGGAGGAGGGGAAGGGAGGAGGAGGGAAGGGGGGAGGAGGAGGGAAGGAGGAGGAAGGAGGAGAGGAGGAAGGAGGAGGAGGGAAGGGAGGAGGCCAACATGAACGTGTGTTAAAGTACTGCACACAAAACCTCCTTAATATTAAGTAACATACTGCACAGTGATTCATTCTCAGTCGCCTTAATGTTGACAACTGCAGCGTTATTACTGGATTTAACAGCTAACAACATCCAATCCGCGCGCGCGCTTTTGTTTGTTTGTGTGTGTGTGTGTGTGTGTGTGTGTGTGTGTGTGTGTGTGGTATAATACAGAAAACACGCAACAAACGAGCCTCACTTGGTGGCGTCAGTGATGCAGGGTGTCAACCAATAGTGCTGTCGACCCCCTGTGGCTGTGTCTATGTGTATGTGTTCCAGGGTTCAACCAAAACACACACACACACACACACACACAAAACAAGTATAAAAATAACTATCGCTATATTTCAATTAGTTAACCTACGTATACATCTTCAGTAATTACTTATGGATCACCGTATCCCCCGTGTGTGTGAGAGAGGGGGTTTAAGTGCCTTGGCCATTAACTAAACTTAGCAAGGACGCCACGCTGGTAGTAAAGTGTTGCAGGTTTACACAGGCGGCTGACACGGGGGAGAGCACCGAGATGGTTGTCATGGCCTCAACTACACAACCCACCTTAAATTAACGCCCAAACCCACCCACTTATTGATCAGCGAGCGACTCTGCCTCCACCTCCTCCACTTGTACCACACCAACAACACACACACCCGTTCTACACCACCACAATCGCTCTTGAACCCATAACAACACACCTCACTCCTACAACTATCACAATATCCAATCTTCTCCAACACACCGACATACACACACATATACCCATACAGACACACATACACACCGGGGGTAACCTCCCCCTTTCTCTCTCTCTCTCACACACACTCTCACACACACACACACACACACACACACACACACACACACACACACACACACAACGTCTTTCCTCGCCCTCTCCACGCCACTCCCTCAAACTTTATTAAAACACTATTTCTCGCTCCTATTGACCATTACCTTCAGGCTCGTGCAATTACACCCAAAATACAGAGTTATTATCTTTTAATTTACTTATCGACTTGCACCAAAGATTACGACACAAGACCCAACGCACGTGATACAGAGGAACCTGTCCTGGCCAGCCGACACACCACAGTACTGATCAAGACAAAAAATGGTATTAAGTTACCTCCAGTCAGTGTGTGTGTGTGTGTGTGTGTGTGTGTGTGTGTGTGTACATACTGTACGCTTTGATACAAAAAAATATCCCTCTGTACAGTATACACTTTCAGCAGCCAAGTGCACTCATTCCAGGACCATGTATGCATTTATTTATATATGCAGGTACACGCACTTGCCTGGACGTGTAGGGTTCTACCAATGTACCTGACTGAATAATGTGACACGCGCAAATGCTTGTATGATGTATTACAATTTTCACCGTGCAAGCTCTCAATACACGCATGTACGCAAGCACCCTCCCGTACCCCCCCCCAACACACATACATACATACATACAACGTACACAAACCACACGCATAGGTTCGCACAAACTTCACGCAAAAATTCCCCCGCCCTAAAAAAGAAAAAAATGACAAACCTAACACACACAACCGCACGCAACAAACCCAACACGCATAAATTTCAAACACCACAAGCTGAGCCCCAAACACAAGCCACATACATTAACCCCGACACAAACCACTCGCGCCCCCACACACAAACTCCACTGAAGTCTTAACAAGCTAGTGAAAGGATCACCCCAGGCCAGGATTTTGTTGGCTCAGGTGAGACGGGTATGGGAGGTGAGGGGATGTAAAGCAAGTGAAAACAAAAGCTCACTACAGAGATCAAGACCTAACCAACACAATTCTTCTATATTTACTGTAACTACCTGTTCTGTACCTTACCTGTGTGTGTGTGTGTGTGTGTGTGTGTACCCTATCTGCGCTTGTCTATGCCCAAACTGCCTGTTCCCCCCCACCTACCTGCGTGCCTGTACCCTACGTGAGTGTGGGGGTCGACTAAGTGTGCAGAAGCAAGGTTCCTATCTGGAGTACAAGATATATCCTAATTACCGTCTCGGAGTCCAATTTACGAGGCAGCCGAACTCACTATCACGAACAGATAAAAGACTGACACACACACATTTCACAAGTATTACTCACGGACGAAATCCAGATGAATACACACGAACGCACACATGACAAACTTCTACATATCACACATACATACAAACAGCACTCGCATACTCGCATTTACACTCGCATACATATACTATACAAAAAATTCACGCACGTAAGAAATATACAAATACACACACACGGACACATGTCACTAAATCTCACTCATCCGCACACCACAATTCCAAACGCACCATACGTTTAGTTATCAACACATCCAGGAAATAATGAGCTTTGGTCGTGGCAGTTTTCCTCTGTGCTGCCTCTAATGGAAATGTTAGACCTCCGTAAAGGGATAAATTAGAACCCACGACGACTCAGGGACGGATCCCCCCCCCCCGCACAGATCTACCCTCCTCTCCCCCCCTTGGACACATCTACCCTTCCCCCACCCTCTCCCCAGGTCTATCCTTTCTCCCCTCCTTGTTCAAATCTCACAACACTTGCCTTACCCTCCCTCCCCTACTCTCCCTTCCCTCACTGGGGTTAAAACATCGAGCCGCCTCTGCCAATATCAACAAAACACACACTAGAGCCGAATGCCAACTATAGTACGGCACGACCTACCAGATATAGTCAAGCTGTGTCCCCCCCCCAATAATGCGCATCTGGTGGCATCCAAACTGCAATATAAATCAAGCACTTTGCACAAGCTGATTGAGACTAGGAGGAGGGGAGGGAAGGCAGAGGGAAGAGGAGGGGAAGGCTACACAAAGACCATGGACTGTGATTTTAAAACTCCCACTGTGGACGCCGGAGAAGCAATCAATAATTGAAGCAGGAAAGAGGGTAGGCGCAATCAATGAAATGCGGGGAGAGTGAGGGGGCGTGGGAGAGGGGTGGTGATGCTGCCGAGGTGGAGTCTGGAGAGAGAGAGAGAGAGAGAGAGAGACTGTGTGTGTGTGTGTGTGTGAGGTGTGTGTGTGTGTGTGGGTGTGTGTGTGTGGGTGTGTGTGTGTGTGTGGGGGGTGTGTGTGTGTGTGTGTGTGGGTGTGTGTGTGTGTGTGGGTGTGTGTGTGTGGGTGTGTGTGGGGTGTGTGTGTGTGTGTGTGTGGGTGTGTGTGTGTGTGTGTGGGGGTGTGTGTGTGTGTGTGTGTGTGTGTGTGTGGGGTGAGTGTGTGTGTGTGTGTGTGTGAGTGTGTGTGTGTGTGTGAGTGTGTGTGTGAGTGTGTGTGTGTGTGTGTGTGGTGTGTGTGTGGGGTGTGTGTGTGTGTGTGGGGTGAGGTGGTGTGTGGGGGTGAGTGTGTGGGGGA
>NW_024756914.1:7457816-7550316 GCF_018991925.1 Homarus americanus
GTGTGGGGATGTGGGGAGGTGGGGGAGGTGGGGTGGGGAGGTGTGGGGGAGGGGGGAGAGGTGTTGGGGAGGGCGTGGGGGGGAGGGGCGGGGAGGGGGAAGGGGCGTGTTGGGGAGGGGGGAAGGGGCGTTGGGGAGGGGGGAAGGGCGGTTGGGGAGGGAAGGCGGAGGGGGGAAGGTTAGGGAGGGGGAAGGGGCGTGTTGGGGGAGGGGGGGAAGGCGTTGGGGAGGGAAGGGCGTGTGGGGGGAGGGGAAGGCGTGTTGGGGGAGGGAAGGGACAAAGGGGAAGGGGTTGGGGGAGGGGGAAGGGCTGGGGGGGGGAAGGGTGGTTGGGGGGAGGGGAAGGGGGAGGGGAAGGGGTGGGGGGAGGGGGAAGGGGTTGGGGGAGGGGAAGGGGGAGGGGGGGAGAAGGGGGAGGAAGGCGTTGGGGGAGGAAGGGGTTGGGGAGGGGGAAGGGCGTGGGGGAGGGGAAGGTTGGGGGAGGGGAGGGGGAAGGGGCGAGAGGAGGCGTGTTGGGGAGGGGGGGGAAGGGCGCTGGGGGGAGGGGGAAGGGCGGTTGGGGGAAGGGGAAAAAGAGGGGAAGGTATTGGGGGGGAGGGGAAGGTTAGGGGGGACAGGTTGGGGGGTGGGGGAAGGGCGTTGGGGGAGGGGGATGGGGAAGGGGACAGGTTGGGGTGGGGGAATGGGGTGGGAAGGGCGGTTGGGGGGGGAAAGGTTGGGGGTGGGGAAAGTGCGGTTGGGGGGGGAAGCCAGGGAGGGGAAGGCAATTGGGGAGGGGGAAGGTGATGGGGAGGTGGGGAGGGGAAGGTTGGGGGGGGGGGAGGGGGGAAGGCGTGTTGGGGGGGGAGGGGGCAAAGGGGAGGGGGGGAAGGTGGTGTTGGGGGGGGGGAAGGTGCGTGTGGGGGGGAGGGGGAGGTAGAGGGAAGGTGCGGGGGGAGGGGGAAGGTGCGTGTGGGGGAGGGGGGGAAGTGTGGGGGGAGGGGGAAGGTGTGTTGGGGGGGAGGGGGGAAGGAGGGGGAGGGGGAAGGTGTGTTGGGGGGAGGGGGAAGGTGGTGGGGGGAGGGGGAAGGTGCGTGTGGGGGGGAGGGGAAGGTGCGTGTGGGGAGGGGGAAGGTGTGGCGGGGGGAGGGGGAAGGTGGGGTGGGGGGAAGGGGTTACACTGGCAGCTGTAGCCTGAGAGCTGGCAGCACGTGTCCCATTCATCACCACACATGCTCACTCTACACCGCGGCTACAAATTCTCGTCCCTCACGACCACCGACTCGTGACACTCGCCACCAACACGTGATGCAACACGCTTACGACACCTGTCACACCTGCCTCACTCTGATCAGCATCAAGATAAAAATGATGCTACATATGATGCTACATACGGTTAACATCTACCGGAGAGTAACTACCAACGGATGACAAACACTTGTCTCGAATTTGCACCATAGGTGGCCAACACCCGACTAGAAAAAGTACCACAAATGGCCATCACCATTCTCGAATTACCACCACAGATGGTCAACGCCAGTCGAATAACCACCACAGATGGCCAACACCTGACTCGAATATCCACCTGATGGCCAACACCAGTCTCTAATAACCACCACAGATGGCCAACACCTGACTCGAATATCCACCTGATGGCCAACACCAGTCTCTAATAACCACCACAGATGGCCAACACCTGACCTGAATAACCACCACAGATGGCCAACACCTGACCTGAATAACCACCACAGATGGCCAACACCTGTCTCTCTAATCACCTGACACAACACTAAATCACCTGATGGCTAATACTGTCTTATAACAGAGTACAGTCACACTTTTAAAATACTACTGGAGAATGAACACCACAGGCGGCTTACACTGACTATAATCCTTACACAGACGGTCAACACACGACTAACGACAACTAACATTAAACTAACATACAACTATCGCGACTAACAAACACAACACCAACAAATGAAACTATTATAACACAGTACAAAACCACCACTAACAACAAATGAACCTTAACTCTCCCCATTTACACAGTACAACACCACCACCACCACCAACAACAAATGAAGCTACAACTCTCCCTCATAACCCAGTACAACACCACCACCACAAGCTACAACTCTCCCTCATAACCCAGTACAACACCACCACTAACAACAACAAATGAAGCTACAACTCTCCCTCATAACCCAGTACAACACCACCACTAACAACACAGGAGGCAACAGTTGCCCAGATAGACCTGTATATCGAACCAGCCTGTGGGCCGCCGGTAGACCAGACCAGACCAAGCCAGGGTTGGGCTGGAGGAGGAAGAAGAAGGGAGGGGGGGGAAACATACCCCGGCACGCACTTCCTCCTCCCTCATACAACTATTTCCGGTCTACCACCCAACCACCAGCACCAATAATAACACGTCTATAGAGGCAGCTACGGTGACTAAAAATAACACACCTCCCTCAGAAGACAGCGATGCGTTACTACGTTATTAATGACGTAAGACTGACCGTAACTTTTAAGAGGAAAAAAATAATGTGTTCTATTCAATGGAAAAATTCCACAATACACTATAAAAACCCGATTCAAAATCCTTCGTCAGGAGAAACGGGAACAAGACATTAATTTGAGCAAGAGAAGTAGAAAAAAACAAGTCGATGAAGAAAAAACAAAGCCGAAAAAGGAAGTTGAAATCCGAAAAATCTGACCGATATGACGAAATAAAATACAAAATAATGAACGAAACAAAAAAAGTAAGAATAAAAACAAAACATGAAGCCGAATAAGAAAAGTGGACAAAAACTATAATAATCAAAACCAATAAACACTATGAACCCAAATATAACAAAATCCACACAACCATTAGTGAAACACGAGCAAATAAAAAATAAACAAAAAAATAAAACCATAAAGACGGGAACACAAAACGAAAAAATTAAAATGGGAACACAAGAGGAAAACAAGTGAGAACAAAGAAAAGAAAGGAGAAAAGGGGAAACATTAGACCACAAAAAATGAACACACAACAAGGAAAAAAATCCACAAAGCCCTTGCCAGCTGAGATACATTAAAATAATGAGGAGGAGGAGGGGAGAGGAGGAGGAGGGAAGGAGCCAGCACACCAAGAACCAGCCTCCTCACCACCACCACCACCACCTGCAGCCTCTCAATACATCACCATCTCCTCCTCCTCCAGTTCCTCATCATCACCACCACCACCTCCTCCAGTCCCTCGTCACCCTCCTCCTCCTCCTCCAGTCCCCTGTCACCAATACCATTCCTCCAACACAATATAGAAAATGCATAAAAAAAGCACCCTATATAGAAAACGCATCATTACCGCACCCTATAAAAAACATCACTAACGCACCTTATAATTATATTAAACCAATCCTACTGCACCCTATATATAGAAAACACATCCCTACCGCACCCTGTAGAAAACGCAAACACTGCAGTCAGTAAGGTCTCACCAATAGCACCACCACTAACACACTCCGATAGGAAACGCACCAACACTGCTCTCCAAACACACCGATAAAAAAATACTTCCAACATACCAACGAGACACGCATTCGGAACACACCACTAACACACACACATATATATATATATATATATATATATATATATATATATATATATATATATATATATGTATGTATGTATGTATGTATATATATGTATATATATATATATATATATATATATATATATATATATATATATATATATATATATATATATATATATATATATATATATACCAACAATTGCTGTAGGAAAACGCACCAACACCACACACACTTTGTCAATCACACCACCACCACGCACACACGCAACATCGCACTGCATGCGAAATTGCTGCCCCCACACGTAAGAACACCGCACCGCAAGGAACACCGCACCGCAAGGAACACCACACCGCACGCAACACCACCATACCGCACGCAAAAACTCGGCATCACACGCAAAAAAATTTGCACCGCAAGCAAAAACTTCGCATCGCACTCAAAAAATCCGCATCGCACGCAAAAATACCGCACTGCACGACACAAACACTGCATCGCACGCACCACCAACCAACCCTCCTCCCCTAAAAAAAAGCGGCGTGGGGGACGCTACGCCGAATCATATCGCTGACGGCGATTTTGGGGTTATGGAGGCATTCAGCACACACACAATTTACTTTACTATACACCAAAAGAGGAAAGCAGCCGTATAGCGGTGGTGGGTTAACATTACAGATTGCTGGAAATGAGAGAGAGAGAGAGAGAGAGAGAGAGAGAGAGAGAGAGGAGTGGCGTGTTGTGGTAGTGTGACGTGGTGATATATTGTGAGATGGGTGGTGTGGTGGAGCACGTGATGTAGTGTTGTGCTAGTGTAGTTGATGGGTGGTGTGGTAATGATGGTGTGAAGTAGTGTAGTGGGTTCGCATCTACACCAACAAGTCTACGCACCGAGCTTGCCACATTATGCTCTCTCAGTTCAGGTCAATAGCCCGTACATGGTATAGTAACTCTCCAGTGTGTGACGGAGCGGTAAAACAGCTGTAACCTCGACCCATCACACACCCAGCAGCTGATAGTTAACAAACTGTGTTCTTGGCTTCAACAGGCGACCACGTATTTATGACCTCTAACATCCTACTAAGTACAGGAGTTGAATCTACACGCCCTCCTTCCTCTTTTAAACGATATTTAGATCCAATATTAACTTGGTTGTTCTATAATCTATGTACCGTAGTAAGAGTGAGCTAGTTCTATAATCTGTGTGTGTGTGTGTGTGTGTGTGTGTGTGATACTGACTGCAAAATATTTCTCCCTTCAAAATCCTTAATGGAGATTAATGAATATTGTGAAAATCTGAAATATACTGAATATATAACCATTCAACATTTTATACTGTAAGGGCTCCTGTTATGGTTCATTCTAGTCAATGCCCTACAAAGTAAATGCTGCGGTACTTATAAATGCCGGTACAGTAAGGTATATAATGTACAACTGAAGAGTAAACTATCAGTACATGGCATTCGTTTAATAGGTATATAATGAACGTATTCGTATAGCTGCACCAACATACTCGAATTAACTAGAGCCATAGACCATAAAAACCACATCAAGGACTTTGAGCAAGATAATTTAAGTACTGTAATTACATTTAAAAAGTAAAACAAACAAATACCAAACAAAAACAGCCCAAAACACCCTTATATCATTATGCTCCCTTGGCCACGTACAAAAAAAACTTTACTGTATAACCCCCCCTTAATGACCTACAAAAAACACCCTTACAGTATCGTTCACTTAGCGACCTACAAAACAACACTTGCTGTATTATGCTTCCTTGGCGACCTACAAACATACCCTTAAATCATTATGCTTCCTTAGCGACCTACAAAAAAACACCCCTATATCATTATGCTCCCTTGAGGACCTAAAAAACCCCCCACTGTATTATGGTCCCTTATGACCTACACGTTACCATCCACAACCCGGGTAACAACCAAACACACTACAGCACAGCGACGGTGGTTGTCCTGTCCTCCAATGTAATCAATCAAGACATTACTCACCGCAGTCTGGGTGTACTGTACGTCACTCACACACCAGTGCCATCAATTGCCACGAATCACTGTACGTCACTCAAACACCATTGCCATGGCCACGATTCACATCTTTGAACGGTCATCGACGAATCTATTCACTCATGATTCATTAATTACTGTACAAGTTAAATGGTTTCACATACAGTACAATACGCTTCATTCTCCCTTCACATTGTACAGCATTACCTGAAGATTCGCCTCCTGCCACCTTATTTAACCTGATTAAAACATCCTACTAACTGGTGGAGGAGGTTAGGTTAGCCTATTCTTACATTGGCTAATCTAAAGGTAAAATAAGCTGGGGGCCTAATCTTCATAATAAGCTGGGGGCCTAATCTTCATATGATCCGTCTTGGGTAATGTAGGCCAAGTTAACACTAAAAGTTAATTTGAGGGTGAAATAAGCTGGGTGGGAGTGCCTTATGTGACCCATACTGTACTGGGTTATGTTTCAGCACATGGTCGTTCAACAGGAGACTGTACCACTGTAAACTGAGATTAGCCACAAAAGCTCTATAGACATGCGGTGTGGATAGTTAAGTCACCTCTCCTCATGACCCCAAATATCCATTTGACAAAAAAATATGTCTAAAAATATATTTCTTTGATCACTTGCTCTGACAGTCTTTTGTCTGTCGGCCTGTCCGATTACCTCTCCCCCTCCTGTCATAAGCAATTATTGTCTGTTGCCATCTTATTTCTCCTCTTGTCTCATGCAATTATCGTGTTGCTATCCGTTTCCTACACCTTCGTCTACCGCAATTATTTTCTGTTGCTATTTTATTTTCCTCTCGTCTCACGAAATTATCGTCTCTGATGCCACCCACCTCTTCACTTGCTACCACGCCACGCCCCCAAGCCTCGCTCCACCAGAGAAGGTCAACCAGTGAAATAATCCGTCCCATCACACCTACACAAACAAAAATATCCTCCGTACAAAAAGGTAAACACTGTTGACCTGGGCTTCTCACAACACATGTTCAACTTTAACCTGGTGGAGGGGAGCACACCTGCCCCGATTTGGGCTAGTAGAATCAATGTGGCGAGTACGATGCAATCACGCAATCACCAGTCAAATCTCGAGGCGCGCCTGGTCGCTGGCATTCCCACGTCCAGAACAATGACAAAAAATAAATATAAATAAAAAATAATTCATAAATTTCGGAAGAGTGTGGCACGACCCTGGCAGTACGTAGTGTTAAGCCTGGCCACTTAAGGAGTGGGGGGAAGGAAGAGGAAGGTCAGAGGCCTTAGTCACCCTCAGTGGTGAAGATTCAGAGGGTCACCTTTCAGGGGTGTGGGAGGAAAGATTTAGAGGCCCGGGTCACCTTCAGGGTGTGGGGGAGGAGGAGATTCAGAGGCCCGGGTCACTTTCAGGGGTGTGGGGGAGGAGGAAGATCCAGAGGTCACTCTCAGGGGTGGGGGAGGAGGAAGATCAGAGGCCCGGGTCACCTTCTCAGGGGTGTGGAGGAGGAAGATTCAGGGCCCGGGTCACCTTTCAGGGGTGTGGGGGAGGAGATTCAGAGGCCCGGGTCACCTCTGGGGTGTGAGGAGATTCAGAGGCGTGTGTTAACTCTGCCCGGAAGGCGTTACTCGGCTACAAAAGACCATGATCATGAACCGAGGAATAAAAAAGTGCTAGAAGATGCACGCCTCTTTGATAGTACGAGAGCCACCAAGCTTCATTATGAGGGAGACGGTGAGGGGGAAGACGAGGAGAAACAAAGAGGAAGAGAGGCGCAACGAGGAAGAGGGGAGCAACGAGGAAGAGAGGAGCAACGAGGAAGAGAGGAGCAACGAGGAAGAGAGGAGGAAGAGAGGAGCAACGAGGAAGGAGCAGCGAGAAGAGGAGCAGCAGGAAGGGGGGGAGCAGCGAGGAAGAGGGGGGAGCAGCGAAGGAAGAGGAGCAACGAGGAAGAGGGCAGCGAAGACAACGAGGAAGAGGGGCAACGAGGAAGAGGGGGAGCAGCGAGGAAGAGAGGGAGCCCAACGAGGAAGAGGGAGCAGCGAGGAAGAGGGGGAGCCTTGAGGAAGAGGGAGCAACAGGAAGAGGGGGAGCAGCGAGGGGAGCAGCAGCGAGGGAAGAGGGGGCTGGCTTGAGGAAGAGGAAGGAAGGCAAGGAAGAGGAGCAGCGAGGAAGGGGAGCAGCGAGGGAAGAGAGGAGCAACGAGGGAAGAGGAGCAACGAGGAAGAGGGGGAGCAGCGAGGAAGGGGGCAGCGAGGAAGGAGGAACAACGAGGAAGGAGGGGGGGGCAGCGAGGGGAGCAACGAGGAAGAGGGAGCAACGAGGAAGGGGGAGCAGCGAGGAAGGGAGAACCCAGCAGGAAGGGGGGGAACAGCGAGGGCAGCTTGAGGGGGAACCCCAGCAAGGGAAGAGAGGAGCAACGAGGAAGAGGAGAGGGAGCAACGGAAGGGGGAGCAGCGAGGAAGGGGGAGCAGCGAGGGAAGAGGGGGGAGCAAGCGAGGAAGAGGGGAGCAGCGAGGGTGCATAGCAAAGAGAAAGGAGAGGAGAAAATAGGAAGAGAGGAACAAATGTTTATATACTTTTTTTTCATAGTTTCTTCACCAATGTATTACTTTTTAATGGTAAGAATGCAAACCTAAAGAAAATAAATACTTCAATTTACATACATTGTAGAGCGGTAATTAGACAACTATATATATATAAACCTTTTCTAGAATGAAAACAAAACCATCGCTTAACTCGCCAAGGGAAGGAAGAGGGACCATGGTTCGTGCCCGCCATAACCACCACCAGTCTTAACGATGGTTTGTTTACGTTTAGCGGAGGAAGAGACACTATAGCGGGTTAGCTGAGTAATGACCTTATTTCAAGTACATACAGATTCCGGGTCGGTTTTCCTTTATTTCCGACCTGAAGATTCCGAGGGGTAGGAGGAAGGGGGAGGAGGAGGGGGAGGGAGAAACATCAGGTATTTCCTCACTTTTTTCCCCCACTTATAACACACGTCAATCCTGAAACATCGTCCTGATAACTCGATAAAACACAGTACACGACTCGGCTTAGACAAGTGTTGGTGTATCGCTCATGGTCCTGTATGAATGAGAGAGAGAGAGAGAGAGAGAGAGAGAGAGAGAGAGAGAGAGAGAGAGAGAGAGAGAGAGATGCTAAGTCTCACTATAACAGTACAGCATTCACGTAACTTCTCAGTATCTAATTAGTACGGAAGGTTATACCACTAATTAGTGAGGAAAACAGAAGCTAATTTGCAAGAAAAATGACCATAAATTAGGATGTACAACTTTACTAATGACTACGGCGATTCACCTCGATTATTATTAGTAAAGTACTGAAACATCTTGTATCAATTAGCAAGAAAAATTATCAATGAATAGACTTGATAATTTCCTGTACTATGGGAAGATGTATTAATTAATCAAGGTCAAATATTAACCAAGAAATTATTTAGCAATCACCAAAAAATAATCAAAATAATCAATCAAAAGGGAAAATATAATTAAGTTGGAAATTTAATAAACGACTGGAATATTACAACTAATTATTACGAAACTTTATGCCATTAATTACGATCACAAATTAAATATATAGAAAATAACAACAATTACCGAGGAAAACTGCACGATTAATTACCCAGAAAAATAAGTACTGTACTGTACTCATTAATTAGCATAAAAATCGTATTATTTATTACTATGAAAAAATCATACCATAAACTTACCAAGACAAATTATACTGTAGCATTAATCAGAAAATTTTATATACTGTAATTATTTAGCATAGAAATATAAACAAATAAATTACACCCCCCCCCCCTCGATACCTTATTTCCTGTGTTTATATTAAGTAACTTCAATAACAAGAAACTACTACTAAATTACTACTATTTACTCTTCTCTGTATAACTTAACAAATCAAATTATTTACTAACTTTTCGACACATTTGGCACATCCCATCAGTTTGTTTTTCAATCCATGTAAATTTATGTTCTCAAATTTATATGTTCAAAGCCATGTAACTTCCCACGGACACTGTTTCGATTTATATACTGCATTAATATCTCTGCTAATTTATATAAACTAGTATCGATTTGTTTCATTTTATATCTAAATTAGCCTACAAGGACTCATTATCTTCTATTATCATCCTCAGTACCCTATATTATTATTACTCCTATCAGACTATATTCAATTAAAGTGGCATTTTTTATCAGCCACATACAAATAACTGGTAATATATTTTTAACTATTTATGGCATTCCTAAATCGTGGTGGGCCAGGTGATGGGCTTTTAGGTTTACGTTACTACATGTAAGTTGTGAGAGGAAGGTATAGCGAGAAACTGTTTGATAGTCCAACTGTCTGCACCAGAAATACAGAGTACTGTACGCACCTCGGATAAATTATTCAATGTAGAGTGCAGTATATACACGCTGAACCAATGTTAACTTGTATGAGTATTTTGCTGAATAAATATCTGTACATAGTTTATCTTGATATAACGGAGTGTGTTAAGCTGACCACTGATAGTCAACAACAACTGAGCTACACAACCAAGGCCGTGTAGATAACGTGGCGTCTACAAGAACCTTATCTACTGACGACAGACAGACCCACACGTCAACTCGCCACACCTACATCATGTGACAAAAATAGTCTCATATGGGAGCTGTTTATACCGACACCAATGTAAATTCAACTCAATTTACAAGAAAAACTGCGAGTGTTGGCCAAGCGGTTCTTTATAAACTTTCTCTCTGCCAATGGCCTCTCCACTTGTCAGTGTCAGAGACCATCATAGTACGTTTACTCTGAAAGGCTTCTTCACTATCACATTCAAACACGTAAAATGAAAGTGCGCGCGCGCGCACACCGCCAGCGACTAGAGGCTCTCGTTGTGAGTTATAGCAGACCTTTACGATATTATTTCTTATTTCTTACAACTTACCAGTTTATGGCTCTTTCCGGATCAAGTCCATTAAAGTTGCACCATCCAGGAACATTTAACTTCCCTGGACCACCTTTATAAGATATACAGTATATACATTTTTACTGTACTTTCTTCACTATATGGAGCTAGAACACCGGTGTTCAATAGCTGACGCGTTTGTCAGATAAAAACAAACACGTTATAATCTGTCCTTCAAATATTAGTTTACATTTTCACAACAATTTACATCACTGAACAGTGTTAAAAGGTTTTAAGCAAAATCATATTTGTACTAGACGTGGAGGAATCTCGGTAACTGTACGATGTTAATACAGTAAACGACTCTCATCTAATAAACTACCCAAAATATGTCTTGACAATGTAGCAACTGAGAAAACCTGTGAACTATTTATGTAATCACTCTGTTAAGAGTAAAAAAAAATTGTACTAACCTTCGTCAATTAATGGTGAGAAAAACGTTGTCCCCTACGAATGTCTACCAAATGAAACTAATTCTCTATCTTGGTTCAATTAATGCAGACACGCACAGGTTCACTCCCACATGCAAAGGACAACATGCATGCATGAGTCTGTACAGTAGACAAGGTTTAGCTCGTCTCTTCCCTTAGAGTAACAGCAGATGAACCACACACCGGAAACTCACGTTCCTGGTATGTCCTGATCACGTACCACACCACCGCTGCCATTGTTCATTCGAGAACAACGCAACATGCCACTCACACACAACAGTTGTAATACACTACTGAATATCAACTAAACAATCTAACAGGAATATTTTTTTTTACGAATGAATTATTGACCAGTAATAATAATAAAAATGTATACAAGACAATGATTCATAACTTTCAGACATTACAGGGTGACCATCGAACATGTCCAAGGGCTTGCTGGCTACATACATCCACGCTCCACTGTATATTTCATCAAAATCCGTTCCAACTTGTCAACAGCTACTTTTATTTGTACTGGAGCTGTTGGGTGTAGCACTGCATACTTTACACAACATCCGGCTCAGCCCTGTGTTACAATATTCATAATGGTGTACCGTACTAGTAGTCTGCACTGTAAAAAAACTAATCCGTTAAAAGTACTGTACAGGGATGAACATTTTAGACCAAATAACAACGAAAAACACGAAACGGTTTTCACCAGTAAGGAGCTAAATTAACTATTTGTCGAGCTCAGACGACCGAACATTATTGAAACTGCCTTGCAACTTCCATTACGTTCCAGGATTTTCAATTTATTGCAATTCCTTTTTTTTTTCATAATAAATTTTCCCCCTTCCCCCAAAATGAACAAATTTTCATTTTATAAACCGTATTTTAATAACACATCCACGGCCGTAACTATAGATTAAAGTCTCGTGAAAATGTAAATTATGACATTACCCCCCCCCCCTTTTATTTTTTATTTTGTTTACGAAATTATGACGCATCATTCTGTACTGTGCAAATTAATATTTATGGGCCGGGCGATGGAGGAGAGGCTGGTCACAAAGAGCCAATGTCTTCATAACATACACACACCCACACTGCCGGAATTTCCCGTTAGTAATTCCAGCAGTCGTACAGTACAGTACTGTACACAACTCTCGCTGCCTCGGTAAGGTCTCGGACAGTTGTTTTCCGCCGCTTTACAAAAATGGCTTATACTTTACACTGCTATAATTTCAACTTCCTATAATTTGTATAATTTATCATAGGTGTCGATTAGTAGTATTGTACTCTTCATTACTGTTATATACTTCAGTTAGAATAGCACCTTGCGAAGACCTAAGTAAGGATACTCTCTTAATGAAATAACTTAAACATTTCCAGCCAGTTTTCAGTTCATATCAACACGAAACTGATTAGCCTCACTTTATAAAACGTACCCTAACTTCACTTAATATAATAATAACGAACATTTTTATTAATCTACAACGAAAAACTATTGAATTTCCTTTCACAATCATTTGAAAAAGTACCTTAGTAACTGCTTCATAAAGTTCCCCCGTGAGAGCTCCTGTGCACATTCCTTCATCGATACCAAACTACTTTCCACAATGAGGTTACTCGCTACGGTAAACAAGCGTTTGTTGTCAGTTTTGATGGAACGTCTTTAGCCAGGTACAAATTTAATCCCTACCACAGCTCACCCCCCTTTACTTTTACAGCTGACGGCTAGACATGAATACTGGAAGAAGCGGGGAGGTCCTCCCCCAGGAGTAGTACGGTGCAATACAGGGGAACAAAAAAGCGATACAGTAAAGCTTCACACTAAAGGTTAAACAACAGCTTCACACTAAAGATTAAACAGCTTCACACTAAAGATTAAACAACAGCTCGACACACAGGTTAGACTCTAGCTTGACACTACCATCCCCTGCCTTAATTAATAGCATGATAACCTATTCTGATAAACCTAACCTGAAAACGATGAAACAGGAATTACAACGTCCAAAAATAAATACGATGGGGAAATGTAATCCAGATATATAACAATAAAGGTAAATATCGCTCACTTTATATTCAATCCAAATATTGAGATATAAATCCTACAAAACACATTACAATATCCAGAGGGATTTTTTTCTCTTGGGAAAATAAAATCGCAAAACACGTCTAAAATTATGTTTAAAAAAATGCCATTTAATGCAGCGTCAGTTACCCCATGAATTAGTGCCAGGGAAAAGGCTTGATTTAGTAATAAACTTGAATAATATACAAGCCCCAGCTGAAACCAGGCAGGCGCTCATATACTACTCGTAACTACACAGGCAGGTGACAGCCCAACCTCCCTCGGTTATATCCAACAACCGGTGCAGGTGGGCTCCAGTCAACACCAGTTAGGCTACATAGAAACCAGTCAAACCACACACAACACCATCCAGACTACACAAACGACACCACCAAGACTACCTACACACACACACACAACACCATTCAGACTACCTACCTACCTACACACACACACCCCCCCCCGCACACTATACACACAACACCATCCAGACTACCTACCTACACACACACACCACCACACTATACACACACCATCCAGAGACTACACACTATACACACCATCCAGACTATACACACACACACACACACACACCACCACACTATACACACACCATCCAGACTACACACACACACACACACACCAGCCAGACTAAACACACACAACACCATCCACACAACACCAGTGGGAGCTAAATGCAACACCAGCGAGCAAACATGACCGTCAAGACTCACTGCGGCTGGCCCAACATTTTATGCCTCGCTGTCTGTAAATAGCTCCAGCGTGACCTTGGCCAAACATTACCAGGATCAAGCTACACACACACCTTCTCCCTGTATGAAGGTGAGGTACTAGGTGGAGGTCATCGTCGCCTAGTGTATGGAGGTGAGGTACTAGGTGGAGGTCATCGTCGCCTAGTGTATGGAGGTGAGGTACTAGGTGGAGGTCATCGTCGCCTAGTATGGAGGTGAGGTACTAGGTGGACTAGGTCATCGTCGCCTAGTATATAGAGGTGAGGTAATTAGGGGAGGTCATCGTCGCCTAGGCATTATGGAGGTGAGGTACTAGGTGGAGGTCATCAATGCCTCAGTATTATGGAGGTGAGTACTAGGGGAGGTCATCGTCGCCTAGCATTATGGAGGTGAGGACCAAGGAGGCTCATCGTCGCCTAGTATTATGGAGGTGAGGCCAGGTGGAGGTCATCGTCGCCTAGTATTATGGAGGTGAGGTACTAGGGGAGGTCATCGTCGCCTAGTGTATGGAGGTGAGGTACTAGGTGAGGTCATCGTCGCCTAGTATTATGGAGGTGAGGTACTAGGGGAGGCTCACGTCGCTCTAGTATTAGGAGGTGAGGTACTAGGTGATTACTGTCGCCTAGTGTATGGAGGTGAGGTACTAGGTGGGAGGTTATCGTCGCCTAATATATAGAGGAGGTACTAGGTGGAGGTCATCGTAGCCTAAAGGGGTATTATGGAGGTGAGGTAATTAGGTGGAGGTCATCGTCGCCTAGTGTATGGAGGTGAGGTACTAGGTGGAGGTCATCGTCGCCTAGTATATAGAGGTGAGGTACTAGGTGGAGGTCATCGTCGCCTAGTATTATGGAGGTGAGGTACTAGGTGGAGGTCATCGTCGCCTAGTGTATGGAGGTGAGGTACTAGGTGGAGGTCATCGTCGCCTAGTATATAGAGGTGAGGTACTAGGTGGAGGCCATCGTAGCCTAGTATAGAGGTGAGGTACTACTAGAGGGCCATCGTCGCCTAGTAGCACAAGGGGTTAACGTACACCAACACATACAGCAATAGTTAATGACCCTGCCAAGAACAGTACAGTAATTGAGGGGTTCACACACCCTATTAATCTGTACAGTACTAAAGAAGTAATGTACTCTCTGGGTAATTTATATCTGTGGTTCATAATAAAACACTCGGGTGGAGGAAGTCGGGGAACAGTTAATAAATATCACATCTGTACCGGCACACTACAATGAGAATAAATCATCATCTCTTAACTACTGATCAATCGTTCACCTATGGTAATTATTGAGAAAGACAAAGTATAATGTTCTAAAGGTATTTCAATTGAGTAAAGAGAATCATTGTATCAGTAATGTTTCAGAGGTGTGATGAGAGGAAGTAGAGGAGGCAGTGAAGCCAGCAGCAGGTCGAGCAATTAGGTGGGAGGTCCCTCGACACAACGGTGTAGAATTTTGCAGCAACAAGATAATTGGGGCGGTAATGGTAGACGGCTGGTAATGACGTAATTTATACCATCAGCTGGGCCAGGTCTCCAGGGGGCCACTCGCCCACCTTACACTTAACACTACACGTAATGGATTGTCAACTTCTCGCACCTCCTATAATTTAACTTTCTATACACTGGATGAGCATTAAGTCCGCTTTATCAGGGTATTTTACACTCGATACGAGCTTTTAAAAAATAGCAAAGCTTCGAATACTGCTTTGGAATTTAAAAATATCAAATTAAACAATAACCTAAACTAATTCTTGAATCAAAATATTATACTCTACATATCAACCTATTTCACCATGGATATGGTATAAGAATCCATTTCATAAGTCTAGAATCTTTCTAGCATGTTCAAGAGAAAAATTCTTAGAGAAAACTTGTATAAGTGAATCTCATCTAAGTGTTTTACATTAAACTGTTAATTTAGTCTGTGGATTTATAATGCAGCAACATACAGGACTATGGTTGGAGTGGAGACCCCTAAATATTTGAATCTATATACTATAGGACTAGGCATGTGTGTGTGTCTGTTCTGGGCAGCGGAAACGGCACAATCTTTTTTCATCAAACTTGGTGGAAAATTCGCAAAAAAAATCGTAGAGTGGAACAAAACTGGATCCATGTCGATGGTTTCTTTAGGAAGGCAGTAGTTAACAATTTTATTTACGATGGAAAACGATGCAAGTCTACGGACTTGGGGCACCCTAATTATCCATGCAAGTCTACGGACTTGACACACCCTCATTCGCTGTACTGTATGCTGTCACGAGGGTTCAAACTCTCACAAGGGCACGAACGTGTCCGCGATCACTGGTATGGATCTATAATACTGTAGATCCCCCCCCCTCCCCCCTCCCCCCGGGAAAAATGAACAGAATCCACCAGTCCAGGACAAAGTTCATGTTTCTGTCACAAACAAATAACATTTCAATCTACTTATCCAGGAATCAGGTCTTCCATGAGAATATTCTTAACGACGGACTTAGAAGAGCAAGCCCTTCCACTACCCCAGCATTAATAAGTAGTGTAGTGGCGTGGCTACCAAACTTCAAGTGCCACCGGTGATCAAGCTGCAGCATGGTCACCAAACTGTACAGTTGAGGTAAGTGGGAGACCGTGCCGGCCAGTCCCAATGAGCCGCCAAGGTCTATGGGATCAACATTCACTTTTCACATTAATAATTAAAAACTTGGTGGGCTCATCGTCAGCGAGCAACACAATAAACCTGTTTACAATCTAAAGTAGTAACATCAAGAGAGCCACATAGTGATAAGTACAGGCTATGAGCACCTCACTTAACCACTACCTGTACCTCCTCCTGGGAGAGATCCGCACCACTCATGGATATTAAATACTGTACACAAAATCTTGGAGGCAAATTACAACTTTTTTTTTCTTGAGTTGTAAAAAAATATCTGCACCTAACTCGCAGCTTTGTCATCAACATACATGTACTGTACTGTTGTGAAGTACGGAACAGTACACACAACACATTTACCGCGACTATATTTGCTTTTCACCAAATAGATTTTCAGAGGGTGCCAATGATTGAATAATGCTGGGAAATGATCTCCTGTACAGTGAAGGATACCCATCACGTTACATTTTTGACGGTACGAGAAACAAGTCATCTTGACCATACAACTCGACACCACCACAACATACTCTTCCCCACTGATATTTACGGTAAGAAAGAACAGCTAAACTTTTGTAAATCAGATCAAGAACATTACGTCTTTCTGACCACATCACGAGCAGCAGTGTTTTCCATCACAAAAGGAAATACAACAATTCTTGAGCAGATAAAAAAAATACCAGGTGGGACACGCCTCAAGTAACACGTCCCAGCAACAAAGTGGACAGTTCTTTACGGGTATTGCCCATCAACTATCAGAAAGAGAACGTAAACATAGCCGGTACAACCTCTTAGCCTGCGGGTCCGTCGCCACACGACCACAGTTGCCACCACTTTGTCGTGCTCCCACTCTGGAGGCTTTCATGGCTAATTCACTGGCTTGTCCACCCAATTCAACCCTAGCTATTATTCTCTCTTTATAGGCCAACTCAAAGCGATACAATGCAAGGTAATGGGACGACTGGCACAGGCTAAACCATGGAGGTCAAGTGTCCTCCTCCAGCCGTCTCGTCGAGGTATATTACCGCCACATAACACACCTAGTAACGTAGGACTGCCTCGCGACCGTCGATTAAACTCAAAATTTCGACCTTTAAGAGAAAAATAAAACCGAAGATATTTACAACTGTTTATCCGTGTTCTTTAATTTAATAGACTTGAGTGTTGAGGATTTCAAGAGCAGTGAAGTTCACTTTCTAAGATAAAATGTAGTTTAGTCTAGGTAGATGAGCCGCAGACTTGGAAGTGTTCCCCTGGGCTCCTTTAACCGACAAATGAAGCTTACATCAAGTACATTAACACCTTAGTACGATTACGTTTACCTTAACATGCATAGATAATTTTCATAGGTGTCATTATTTGTAGTTAGGTTAATGTACTGTGTGTTTCAGGGTGTTGCTTCACTTACCTGGTCAGCCAATCATTTTCTTCCTGAAGGAATAAAGGTTTACATACAAAAGCACAGAATCTTTCTCCTGGATCTTGGTTCACATCAATACCACGAGGGGTAGTGTGTGGCCCCTACTGGCGTTAGCTCTCTATGGAAAAAAAAGGACATGTGGAAAAAATTCTCCCGGTTGACAGGATCTGCTGGTCAAGTCTACAAGTTGACCAAAACCCGAGCACTTGTAAGCATTGTGTTAGCTGTCTCCTGTGTTCCCACCATGAGGTCTGCCATTACTAAGCTCGGTAAAGTTTATTATTGATAAGGTTATGTTTGGACATCAAGTGTGAAGGGAGAACAGTTCGGAGGGATAGTAGTGGACGTTATGTAGGTGGAAAGGACCAATCAGTGGGCGTCATGGTGAGGACGGACCAATCAGGAGACGTCATGGCGGGCATGAAGCAATCAGCACACGCCACGTCAGCATACGCAAGGATTCTGCCAAATTGGAGACAGACAGCACACCGGGATCCAACAAGACGGTTTTAGTACAGTACATGAACTCCAGATACTCACTCGCTAATACTCTGAGTCCTCCCCGACTAACACTGCTTCCTGGGGTGGGGTCCCTGTGGCTGCTGAACCGATAACACGAGACTCCTGGTGCTATGTTCTGCGGTTGTGATGGTGATGTCACGGTCGCCGTCCTCACGATCTACGGGGAGAGAACACAACATTAGCCATACACGTTGTACCAGTACACACTAGTCAGGGGTCAAACACTGTCAGAGGTAAACAGGTATTCACTGGCCAGTTTTAAACATGAAATCAATTACTACCCTTGTGTCAAACAAGGGTAGACTCGCTGGTCGGTTGCCACATCTACTACTGTACAGTATGTTCCAAACGTCTAAACCCAACATCTCAAGGTCCTATGTACACAAGTTTAAGGAAATTGTTAATTATAACATTGGTGAGGTTCACTTGGCTGACCTGCAGGAAGGTAGCAGCTAAAGATGAAACTCCCACAAAGCAACAAACACTAAATTCACACTAAATATCAACGAGACAATATAATTGAAACTGAGCCAAGAGGTTAATATGTTTTAGGGTCATAATAAATCGTAGTGAGGGTACGCGGCTGGCCTCCCACCCTGCCAGCAAAATTCAGTTGTTTTTATCAGATTGATACAAACATCTTCAACACGAAGTGTAGTTTGTCCCACAACACAGCTGCTTTAACGAGCACTGCAAAGTACTAAGAGATAAAATACATTTTGCGTTATCTATTCATAGACCACGGACACTCAAGCTTCTTCCAAATGCACGTACCTTTGGCAACGGACCGTGACAACACTTAACGTGGTCTTGGCAACGCCTCAGGCAAATTTATGGCTGACGTTGACAACCACTGGAGCCATCAACCACGTGGTCTTGGCAACGTCTATAACAAACATGTGGGAGGCGTTGACAATCACATGGTCTTGGCAACGCCTGAAGCAAACATGTGGGAGGGGAGGGAGACACAAGAGCCACCGAACACGTGGCCCTGGCAACAGTTGCCACATCCATCCTCAAAATCCAACAATATTCGAGCTGACCATCTTTCTTGTGGCATCTAGACGTATCAAGGTCCCTAAAATATGGTCCTTAGCTCCCGCCACGACACGTTAGTGTACACCACCGCTAGCAGCAGACGCACCAGTAGTAGTAGAACTAACAGTACGGGTGGTTGGCCTCAGAAGATGGCCGGCTACACACAGCCCTCACAGCTTCCACACACTGATGTCACATCACTTCCGAGATTATCTGCAAATCCCGCACCTAGTGAATGACGTCACCCTCACATCACAAACTCCGTCACTGATGTCACAATCGCAGCACTGATATTACCCATAGACTGATGTCACTGCCTCTATATAACAACCAAGACCTCCCAGATATTGATGTCACCGCCTGTACATCACAACCAAGACCACCCAGAGATTGATGTCACTGCCTGTACATCACAACCAATCAAACAGACTACCCCCACCCCATATTGCTATAACCACCATATCACAACCTCCCACAATGATGTCACCACTTCACAAAATTGACGTCACCATCACACTACAACCAAACCATAATACACCTTCTGGATTAAACATGACCGACATAAATCATAACCTTGTTGCACACTTCCCAGTCGTGTCTCACTAATACACCTCCTTTACGGTCACTCATCAAGACACTAATACCTCTCATCTTTCCCTTCTAGTGTATACGTTCATCTGTGGCTAACAAGACCAAAGTTGATCTGGTTAACTCGGGTAAGTACAGAAAATCTTCCTTCGGCAACATTTAATACTGGCGTCTGGTGCCGTGCTGGAATACCTCATTATGACTAGTGGCCTCGTGCACCTCAGTAGTGTTACCTGTTCATCACGAGGTTCGTAATTCTTAGATTGTTAACTTGCCATCATTAAAGAGAGTTCGTGGCTCTAGGTTAACAGCTTCAGGGCATATAAGGAGTGTGTATCTACTTCCTACTACTACAGGGTCTTCGACTTGATCTTCAAACTCCACATAATGACTGACACTCAGGGCAGTGTGTACTGTACTGCTAAACTGTCATCACCCAACAAAAGTATGAAAACTAACATTCTATCTTCCCAGTTGACTCGCGCCCATCAAAGAAAACGACAGCAGACGAGGGAAAGACTTCAAATAAAAAGACGGCAGACGAGGAGCAATTTTAGATATTACCGTGGGTGCCAATCACCTCCCGTCCCGTCCTGTCCTGTCCTGTCCGTACGATTATATATATATATATATATATATATATATATATATATATATATATATATATATATATATATATATATATATATATATATATATATATATTTGGCAAGACGGAAGTAGGTGAGGATGCACATGTATAAATCAATATACGCCCTGGGGGCACGCCACTAAAAATCCATACATAAGACGAGAAAACAAGACTCAAGACACTGCCAAGGCCAAGAACTGTCTTCCAAAAGAAATTCCCCTTGTCGCTTCCAGGTTTAATATGAAATTGATGTTAGGGTTTAAGGTTGCGTGCAGCATGACAGTGGCCACGCTGCGGCCAGCCTGGGGCGGCACACGTGACGCGCTGGTCGTCATGGTAACAACGTGACGCCACTACACTACACAAAACTTTACCATATTCTACACTTGCTCACCTACACATACATACATACATACATACATACATACATACATACAAAACACAAACATAACAGTAATAAGCATCACCCAAATACATGTTAGTTAATGTAAATCTTAAAACAGTTAGGTTGGTAAATAATAGTCCTCCAATAAATAAATCAAATGAGCTAGTGCATCTGGCAGCAGGGGTCTTTCACACCACAATCGACAGTGACACCGGTGAGTGACCTTTACGAACACGACACCCGCTCAGTGTACACACCACCTGCCACATATTAAAACAATACCGCCTCTACGGTTTCAAATGAATAGGAAACGCTTCTATAGTTGATACCGGAACAAGGTGAGAACGTCGACTGAGTGTCCCGGCGCTACACACCCTTACTAAATTCATTTAAATAATTAGTTCACATACAGGAACATAGACTTAGGCACACGGATAGTAGAGAGAGCACCGGACCTACCCACGTGCTAACAGTATATCACTTCACTACGGGGCGGTCCACCTTTTTTATTTAACAGCTAACGATTTTATTCAGCACATACAGTCCCCCCCCCTATACACAAGGGGTTAGTAAACGATCTCCGCGAGAGAGAGAGAGAGAGAGAGAGAGAGAGAGAGAGAGTGAGTCCTCCCTTCACAAAAGGTTAACCTAGAGACAATAGGAACACAAAAGTATGATAGATCACTGGAATAATAGTGATACCCGTCGTCATCATCCCCAGCAGGAGACTACAATTAATGCCCCCCGTCCACACACACAAAAGCGCGCGCGCACACACACACACACACGTACATTCTACATACACACACACACACACGTACATTCTACATACACAGAAACACACTGATACACAAACATACACACCCTTTATACACAGAAATACACACATACACCCTACATACACAAACACACAAGCTACATCATCACTTATAAACACTCATCGCTGGATATGGCGTTACAAATACATAAAGTAGTTTAGTTAGGTCAGCTTAGGTTAAGCTTCTCTAAAACTACAAAAAATGGCAGAATAAACTAGATTTGTAAACAGTAATAAGAACCCGTGGTATTTAAAAGGGGCTGAGGCGGACCACGTGAAGATTGCTGTCTCGGTAGTGTTGTCAATTTCGTCCGTTGTCATATTATCCAGCTCAAAATTTTTATATATATATATATTTTTTTTTTTTTGGTGTGTACATCCTAATAGCTTCAGAAGAATGGCGGCTTCCTGACCATAACTACGCACAATGGGAGGCTCAGAAGTATAATGACTTCCTTGGTACATGTGCCTTTACGAGGTTACATTAAGCAATGTCCGACTACAAACACTAATATAATCTGAAGTGTTAAACAGGAATCTGCAACATGAAAGGCTAATAAAAGTTACGTTAATAATTTTATAAACTAGAAGCCGTTGTTAAAAATGTTATAAACTCGAGTTACGTTCAAAATACCAATAACGAGAAAAAGTTAAGTTAAAATAATATAATCTCGAAAATATTAAGTTAAACTTTGTATGAACTAGAATAGAAATCATAAAAATAAAAGCAGTATCACCAAAAACATTAAAATGTGACTCGTGTTCCAAATTTTCGACGAAACGTAACATAACATAATTGGTGAGTGAACAAGAGAACCGAATCAGGATAACAGTACGATAGAACAATAAATTACGTATAACTTCTTCAGGATACAGTACATGCACAACGAAACGTGTGTGTGTGTGTGTGTGTGTGTGTGTGTGTGCGTGCGTGTGTGCGTGCGTGCGTGTGTGCGTGCGTGTCCGTGTTCTACACTTACCTGAACACTTCGCCATCTATCAACTATGAGATAAATGCTAAATAATACAGAGTTGTTTTTCAATCATAATTTCCATGTAAAATTTTCTTCTCCACTAAGGGAGAGGGAGGAGGGAGGAGGGGGGATCTCGCCTCCAAGTCTCCAGTAATATATTCCTTGATCTTAACAACACAAGTCACTGCCTCAACTCCTCTCGCCTACCATCTGACTTTCACACTCCCCTACATCTTCCATCCCTTCTCCTTCCTCTCTCCCTCCTCCTTCCGTCCCCTCTCTCCTGCATTTTCCATTCTTCCTCTATCTCCTCTCCTTACTCCCCCCGTCTGCCTCCTCCTTGCCTCCCCCTTCCACCTCCCATTGTATTATCATATATCCTCGCCAGCCTATCACCCCCCCCCCAAGCCGACACTCTTCCTATTATGAGAATCTGTGTGCATAACTGATCGAGCTCCCCCAACGTGGAGATTTGCATTCGTTCCTTTGGTCTTCATCTCGGGTTATTCCCTTCAAAAACAACCTTGTGAGAGGGATCGACTTCTCGGGTATATACAGTAAGGTGCTCGAAGCCACGTCTCCATAATCGTCACCAAGATGCTTCCTGATAAACGGCCCAGACAAAAGGCGTAGCTATAACCACCTGAGTCTAATGCGGTACAATAACAGTCTTATTTAAATTCAGGAATGGCTTTACTATCCACACTACGAATTAATGGTGAAATCAACAGTGTATCCTCCTCTGCAGATGGTACCTCATGGCCATCGGGTTGCTTTGTGTACCTACTTATAAACTTTGTTTTTTTTAGACCCAAAAAGAAAACTTATAAGGATGTAATAAAAGACAGAGACAGACTGACGTATGAAGATGCTAAACTCATTTCTCCATACACCCGCCAAAATTCATGGAGCGAACAATAACTAGATATAAAGACCCGGCTAGCCAACACACTGCATTATTTTGGCCATACATGAGTGGTCGTAATGGTCAAGCACGCCACTCTTACCATGGCCGCTCCTCCTTAATGTTAACTGTTACAGGCACTACCAAGCGGGAGAAAACACGGTCTGCTCTCCCGACTACCAACTTGGGCTCCGCTTTTTTCCAGCTGAGAGACTTGTGTTGCGTCTGTGTATCATTAAGTAGGATCAGGACGGCGCCACGTCCCCCTTCAAGCGGCACCGCACTGTCGCTCCCGTTAGACGGACTGGCAACACTCAGACAGTCACTGCACCAGTCTTAAGCACCAGGCTCGTGATGGCCAAGTCTTTTAAAACCAAGATGGTGATAACACGCCATTTCATCTTCCATCCGCTCATTCAATCTCCCAGCTCCCACTTTCTTAATATGACGTTCATTGCAAATGGCTCACCACACACACACACACACACACACACACACACACACACCAGAAAAAAAAATTATGCCGGCGTCGACTGATCCAAAACTCTTTTCTCTAGACACGCGAGTACCGCAAAAGATATTCCCCTTAAGCCACGCCTGAAATGGAACTAAAGGGGAGAGGTCCTTATTTCTCAACTATGTAAACTTCTTATATAAAATCAAGACGTCCAATCAACAAGTACGCTTCAATGTTCTGTGAATAAATAAATTAAAAGGTGAACCAAGAAACAAAACATTTGTATTAGAACGATTTTATTTCCCCTTGTCGAGCGGATTTGTGTTCCGTCCGCCACAACACCTGTATAATGTGAGGAGCTACGATACCTAATACTGAACGAGTACTCCTCTGGCATACTGTACACACCACCACGTCAAGATTCGGAGGAATTCGTGTCTGCCCGACATGAATAACTAATAAAAACTGACAATTTTATCCTCCGTTTAAAAATATTTCCTACAAGAACCTCATCAGCGTGTAATCACTCGCATGCTCTTCAGTCCACTGTATTGACGGCATTAGTTAACAGAGTCCGATGTGATCAATAACGGTTCAGAATAAAACTTTTTTTTCTCAAATATCGAAGGCAAATATGAAGGTTGATCCACCACGCACCCACGCGATCGTTTAATCAATGGTGGAAACGCTGAGTTTCTGGGATCAGGAGGAAGCGGTGGCCGGCGTCACCACACCACCCGCCGGCTGAGGCTGAAAAATAGTAACATAAGCCTCTCAACTCTGCCAGGGAGCCCGTGAACCTTAAACCTTCCCATTCCAACAGGTTTATCTGCCTTGCCTCCAGTACAACAACGTAGAGATCAGTTTAGGAGAATATTTCACGATGAATATTACAGTACAGGTCCATCAATAAAGCCGCACATCTACATAATGTATATAAATAGACAACCTTTCAACCCGGAAATCTCTCCACAAGTACCAGTCTATTAGGAGAATAAACTATACCATTAATGTCTGGTAAAATCACACTAACACACTACTCAGTTCCCTGCATCACGTCTCCTCCTCACAGTGGAATATTCTTCATCGCGTCTATCAGGAGCCCCAAAATGATACCTTTCCAATATCCGGAGTCAATTCATTTCCACCATTCCATTCTAGGGATTAAATTGATACTCTTTGTCATCAGGAAATTTGTCACATATTGAAATCCAGTCATTTCTGTCCCGAGATTTCAAGGTGGAAAGTAGTTTAAGTTTTTGAGACGCAAAGGTGGAGAAGTGAGGGTTAATGTATGTTAAGAGACGGACTAACACAGCAAGTCAAAGTGTTTACTTATCCGTGCACGAGTACACAGGCCTTTGATATGGGTGTATTGTAAATGGTTGAGCGTTAAGTGGGCGAGAAAGCGTAATGCGGAATACATGAAGTAATGCTCTGCTTTGTGGGGGCCGTGTGTCCATTTGTCTGAATATACGAGTCCATCTTTATGCACTGATTATTACAAGTTGTTTATGTACGGGGTAAGGTGACAATCTACACACCCTCGAGCGCGTGCAAAAGGAGTCAGTCTCGCCCTTTCATCCTAAAGCGGCAGGGAAGACTACAGTTGCGTGTACAGCATAAAGGGAAAATACAATACAATATATTTTCAATCGTTTCATCATCTACTTAAAACACATTATGATTCTATATGAACACGATGCCTTACCTCAATAACATCTCGTCTACCAAGATCTTGCAGGAACCAACGTAAGAATTAAAGCAGAAAATCACATCTGAATGCAACACTACAGAGCATCACCACTGTACTGAGAGTTTTGAAGTAGATGGTGAAACATTTTGAAGATTTATTGAAGTAATGTATATATTTTCCCTAAAGGTCGAGATTTATGAGACACCCTGTACTACAATTTATTTCTCACTGGCCAGATACCAACACCCCCCAATCCCAAGGGAAAAAGTTATAAAATAAAAGATTGAAAATGCAGACAGGCAAGTAATCTAAGGACGCTTATAAAATAGACGGGAAATTGCATCTACTCTACCGCTGGCTGGAACGTTTGGCGTACACTGCTAACAAATTGGGTTATGGTTGACGGAAGGACGGACGGAGGGGTGCAAATCAGTATGCCTTCCTGAGTTTGTGCTGGAGGCAGGAAAAAAAAAAAGACGCGGCTTAGATGACACCTCGAAAACAAAGTAGTGAGGAGGAGGAAAGTGGGGGAAGGAGTCGGGGAAAGGATGGGGACGAGGAAAGGAAAGGGGAGTGTGGGATGGGAGGACGGGGTGGGAGAAGAGATGGAAGTGGGGATGGAGAAGGGATGGCAGGAAGGGCAGGAGGTCGACACGCTGTAAATATGATCATGTGCACTAAGAACTTTACATGCACAGGATTACGTGTTATTATTCCCCCTTTTGCACGAGTTAGTAAAGTTACCCATTACGTGGAGACGCGTGTACTGTACCGTTCTTATATACTCCAGCACGAAATGTTTAACTGTGGACTATGTGAGCGTTTACTTCTCGCTCTAATGGACGTGTTAATGACGAGGGCAGAATGTACTTGCATGTTTGTGCCAGAGTCTGCACATTGCACACACTAAAATAAAAATCTTTTACTATAGCTCTGATTGTTCAACATATACGATCGATAGCAAGAGTTGAGCACCTGTATGTACACCCAATACCAGTGAACAAAAACTCGTACATGTATCTTGAGCTGCATTTGTGTGCACGACTGTGAACGAGTGAGCACATACCTATACACTGATACCACGGTTATGCACATCAACCTCTCCCCCGACATTGTCCCACCTCCTTCCATTACTCTAGGTCCGAACACACTCCAGGTTGTAGATTCCACGAAGCTCCTCGGCGTCACCATAGACAACAAACTAAATTGGAAACCACACGTCAGTGAAGTTGTCAAATCCTCCAGTTTCCGTCTCCACCTCCTCCGCCGACTCAAGTCCCTCGGAGTTCTGCACACGAGCTCCTCAGTGTTTACACAACATTCATACTTCCCAAGCTCACCTATGCCTCCCCCACCTGGTCTTCCTCCCTAAATGCCACACAACGTAAACACCTAGAAAAAGTGCAAAAGAGGGCATGCAAGATTATTCTCTCCCCTTCCTACTCCACATATCAAGAAGCGCTCAACACACTGACCCTTTCGACTCTCACTGACCATCACCACGACCTCATCTGCAAATTTGGTAAGAAGCTTCTACACCATCCTCGACACCGGCTCCTACTACCACCTGAGATCCCTAGCCCGAGAATTGCTGTTCGACACCACAACCGCATCCAGCCCATACGTGCACGAACTGATCGCTATAAGAACAGCCCAGTCCCAACCATTGTAAAAATTATCAATAACTTGTAATAAACCAGTGTATTCACTCCCAGTAAACACTACTCCTTGCACTGTCACTATGTTGAAATGAACTGTAGTTTGAGCTTTTCCCCACCTAGTTATTATATGTCTTATTTGTGTCACTTATGTTACTTGTATATTATTTGTAATTCGAAACCCATTCCCCATATATGTAACTGTATATTTTCAGCCTTCTGGCTGCCAAGCTCTTTCAATAAACCGTTAATTATTATTATTATTATTATTATTATTATTGTGTGTGTGTATACACAGTGAGCACATACCTATACGGCGCACTGATACACAGTGAGCACATACCTATACTGTACACTGATATACGAGTGAGCACATACCTACACTGTACACTGATACACGAGGTGAGGCACATACCTATACACTGATACGAGTGAGCACATACCTATACTGTACACTGATACACAGTGAGCACATACCTATACTGTACACTGATGCACAGTGAGCACATACCTATACTGTACACACTGTGATACACGAGTGGTACATACCTATACACTGATACACGAGGTGAGCACATACCTATACACTTTGATACACGGTGAGCACATACTATACTGTACACTGATACACAGTGAGCACATACCTATACTGTACACTGATACACGGTGAGAGCACATACTATACACTGACACGGTGAGCACATGCCCTGTACACTGATACACGAGTGAGCACATACCTATACTGTACACTGATACACGAGGTGAGCACATACCTGCACAACTACACTGATACACAGTGAGCACATACCTATACTGTACACTGATACACGAGTGAGCACATACCTATACACTGATACACGAGTGAGCACATACCTATACTGTACACTGATACACGAGTGAGCACATACCTATACACTGATACACGAGTGAGCACATACCTATACTGTACAGATACACGAGTGAGCACATACCTATACACTGATACACGAGTGAGCACATACCTATACACTGATACACAAGAATAAACAAATACAGTTCCTGGATTATCGACAAGACCGTGACTAAGTATGAGGAGAAAATTGCATGTGTAGGGGTTTACATTCTTTGTCAGAACATGAATGAATTAACGGAGGAAGTAAAAGTTATAGACTAGGGCAGCAGGGGGAGGAGAGCGGTTTATGGTGCACAGTATGGACACGAGGGAGGGTGTGAGGTAAGGGAGGAGGCCACGTTATTGAGTCTCGACATGGAATGGGTCGCTTGGTAGTAGAAGTAGAGATAAGGGAATTAACTACTGAAGAAGGCACCGTGTATAAGAGTTCACAATCTCGAATACGCGATACACCCCCCGAATGTCCTCCGCATAAATCCTAAATGTTCTCTTAAAAATGCCACACCCCAACACCCGGGTACTAAAGAAAGTATCAAATATTTCAGGGAATACAAATGGCTGCCAAATCGACAGTTTTAATCGGGTCTTGCTTCTCTCCTTCACCATCACACTCCAGCTCTCGAGGTCGAACATTATCCCTGACGAGTTTCAATATAACCTCTCTGGCCTTCCATGAGTTACGGGGAAGGAGTAGATATCGGCAGCCCACGCTATTTCGTATACCATAAATCAAAGACAATAGCAATGGGGTACAATGAGAGTACCTACACGGGGGATGGAAAATGGTAATTAAACCCAAAATCGAGGTCTCTTAACAAGGATCCTCCACTGAACGGATGCGGGGGGTTCTCAAAGGTTCCGGACTGCATTAAAAATTACAAGGCCGTTTACAAACACTCTTAGTGAGATTGTAATGCAAGCTGGAAGTCAACTGTTGAAACTGATTAGCTACGTTAAACTATGACTATTTTGTACATAAATAAAAATACCACTAAAAATAATAATAATAATAATAATAATAATAATAATAATTAGTGCTAAAAATATTAATAATAAATTTATAATATCTGTAATACGATACTAAAATAATAATAGTAAATAATGATAACAGCAACAGTAATAAATCGCGACCAGAAGAGCTCTTAAAAGTGTATATTTAACCAGGTATTGGAGCGAGGCAGTATGGAACACACAATAGGCACCTGGACAATGGCTTCTTCCAAGTGCCGAAGCACGAACTCTCACAACGCTGAATAATACGACGTCATTATACATACACGAGACCGTCCAAGACAATATAGCTGCCACCGTCACCTCAGCGGGGATAGTGCGAGTTCTGGCAAACTGTTAACACGTTAAATGTCCCACCAGACTGTTAACGTTTTAGGCCACAGTTAACACTTTGTATATTCAGGGCAAACAGTTAACACTTTAAATGTACCACCAGACTGTTGACACTTTAGTTCACAGTTAACACTTTGTATACTCCGGCAAACAGTTAACACTTAATATGATTCCTGGCTCACAGTTAACACTTTAAATAACAGTCCCAGCTCACAGTTAACACTACACGGCCGCCATCATCCTAACTACTTGTATACAGTTTTGATCAACTAAAATGGCACATAATTATGATACGGATGTTAAAACCCAACCATGGTAAAATGACTATCATTAACGAGTCACGGAGTTACCTTAAATACATACACCAGAGGAGGAGGGGAAAGGGAGGGGAGAGAGGGAAAGGGAAAGGTGAGAGGTGAGGGGGAGAGGAGAGAGGGAGGGAGAGAAGAGAGGGAGGGAGAGGAGAGAGGGAAAGGGAGGGGAGAGAGCGAGGAGAAGAGAGGAGAGGGAGGGGTCATAATCTTTAGGTGATCCGAACAAAGCTTTACAACGTTATTACCACGTCATAGGCTATACAGTACACGTTTTAGTACCTGGGGAGTTGGTGTCCTGTTCTGGTGGTTGACGTATGTAAACCTGCGAGAGTCTTCATTAATAACTACATACAGTACTTCCACATTTTACACCTTCACCACCTCACCCCCTCTTCCTGTCCCAGCAACTCGTCTAATTTTATCGTTATTTTCTATTCATTCTCAGTTTTATATACACACACAAATCCCTTTTGATCTGAACTCCCTCGTTGCCCATCACCCCATCCCATTCCCCTCCTCATCAGCCACTAACTCACATGGGCTGCTCTTCGTCCTCTTTCCCCCACACTCATAAACATGCACACGGGCAACAACTACCTGTACACGGAGACAATGAAAACTACCCAGAAGATGCGAGGTCACACAGCAGTAACACCTACAGTGGAGAATTTGACGTTTTCCTGCAGATATACAATAAAAAAAAACTGGAGAGAAGACGAACTTGAAACATGAAGGCAGTTAGGTTATCACTTAGTAATAAACGCATTGAGTTATTATAGTCCAAATGTAATGTAAAAGAGGGGGTATCACTTAAATATTCACATGAAGATTAGCCACCCTAAAGGTAACCTAACCTATTCACCCCTAGGTGGCATAGCGTTAGAGTGGTTTAATCTTCTGGTGAAATAAGCTGTAGATGAAGGAGGATGGGGAGGGGGGAGTACCTTCGGGTGGTCAATAAAAACACTACAAAGATGTACTAGAAACAATACTATTAGAATATCACGCAACAGTATATATCACGTAACAGTAACAAGTCGCATTACCACGTAACAGTAACAAATAACAGTAATGCTCATGCTCAACAAAACGGACTGTGAGGACG
The DNA here is from genome assembly GCF_018991925.1 of Homarus americanus. NCBI lineage: Eukaryota > Metazoa > Arthropoda > Malacostraca > Decapoda > Nephropidae > Homarus > Homarus americanus. The sequence continues at coordinate 7,488,979 of NW_024756914.1, forward strand.
CTTAGGAAACAAATATTACGAGAACATCTTATCACTTACAAGAGAGTAATGAGACCAGAGGAACCCTAGCTCAAGCGACAATACAAGTTTTGAGCTCATTACATGGCATACAAAGCCACTTAGCGCAACAAGTGGCAAAGTTGGCGGGTGCCAAGGGGCAGTAGCTTTCCCTCCCAGATGCCACCTGTCACGCTTAAAGCCTCTTACCCTTTACCACTACGGCATTAAAGTCGATTAATTTGTAGTAATTAAATAAATAGAGCAAAGATGAGTTTCTTAATAACACTGGGGGAAGGATTTATATCACACCACCACCGCCAACACTGCCTCGGTGATGGCCAGCTGAATTTTGTTAATAGATTCCGCATGTTAACTCTCGTAAAGGTAAAGTTATGGCTGTAATATACCAGACAATACACTCACACTGGGGGTTAATGTGGACATCCGGCGAGGGTCCTGCGGCTCAAATGTTTAATGTATTAATACGAGGCTTTGGGTGCAGAGTTCATACAAATAAGAGTATAAGTGATGTTATTAAAGATGTTGGCTTATTATTGGTAGTGACTTAAATAAATTTATTCATTTCCTCAGTTGAAGATTTGGCGGATCAACTGAAGCGTAACCCTAAAATTTATTTCACCTTTAAGATTAATCAACCTAACCTTAACTAAAAATACCTAACATAACCTTAACTGAAATAACCTAACATGTCCTAAGCTAACCATACCACCTAATATAACCTAACCTACAGTATATCTAATCGCCCAGGTAGCATTAGGATGCTTAATCATCAGGTGAAATAAGCTAGAGGAGAGAATCTTCAGGTGATACAACTTGACTATGGATCTCGGCTACTGAAAAAAAAATCCACCTCGTCTTGACTATCGTGGTAGACTGGTAAGACTCTCGGTGATATCCATGCAACACTGGAGACCCCTAGCTGAGGGCGTCGCGTCGTGCCAGCTACACAGCCCAATTCCACAACTGTCATTCACATACACAAATTAGGCATCAAAACACGAACTAGAGCGTTTAACTCACGAGAGCCTGTGTGTGTGTGTGTGTGTGTGTGTGTGTGTGTGTGTGTAATGGAAGTTTCGGTTGGGCAGGTAAGGTTAGCGTAAGGGTGGTTAATCTTCAGGTTAGGTAACAAACTTCCAAATATTCGACACATAAACAACTTGCATCACCCATGTTATACAACCAGACTGTCCCTATGAAAGATTCAACCTCTTAAGTCCATCAGATACCACGAGTCTCTCTGAATATTTTTTAACATAATAATAATCTAATCAGTTCCTTAGCAGCAAAATAATAACCTCAACATTAGACCAACAACACACAGCCCTAAACATTCCTCAGACTTGTCGTATGTTTGAAAACGAGTTAATTCCTCATGTGCATTTGTTACAATCCAACACAGGTGTGGCCATAACACAACTCAAGCTTGTCGTGGCCAGGCAGGTTAATGGCTGGCCCAGAATACAATACTGTAGCTTGACCTGCCTTCATACAGTTGGTGTCCGTTTCATTCTTCCGCCGTAACCAGGGTCAGTTACTGTACACACCAATCATAACACAGATCGAGTCTAAACACACACCTACAACCCCTATAATTAATAAAGTTCCTGTGGCATAATTTCATCACTGTCTAAACATTTTGGCAAGATACCTACACATTTTATCCCAGTTCGAGTCAATCTCAGGAGCTTCCACCGTGAGCTGCCGACATATTAAATACATTCACACTTAAATCGTGAGACGCGGCTGGGGATGAACGTCCATAATCCAGCTTCAGCTTAACTGAGTAGTTTGAGTGGCCAGGAGTGTAGGGCGGAGACACCACCACGACGAGGCTCCTTCACCGTAGCTACCACCACCAACTCTAGGCTCCTTCACTATAGCTCACACCAAGGCGAGGCTCCTTCACTGTAGCTAACACCACCCAGACGAGCCTCCTTCACCGTAGCTACCACCACCAACTCTAGGCTCCTTCACTATAGCTCACACCAAGGCGAGGCTCCTTCACCGTAGCTACCACCACCCAGACGAGGCTCCTTCACTATAGCTACCACCACCAACTCTAGGCGCGGCGAGGCCTCACCGTAGCTACCACCACCCAGACGAGGCCCTTCCTCACACACTACCAACTCGCTCAGGAGCCCCACTGTAGCTACCACCACCAACCCCAGGCTCCTTCACTGTAGCTCACACCAAGGCGAGGCTCCTTCACTGTAGCTAACACCACCCAGACGAGCCTCCTTCACCGTAGCTACCACCACCAACTCTAGGCTCCTTCACTATAGCTCACACCAAGGCGAGGCTCCTTCACCGTAGCTACCACCACCCAGACGAGGCTCCTTCACTATAGCTCACACCAAGGCGAGGCTCCTTCACTGTAGCTACCACCACCCAGACGAGGCTCCTTCACTATAGCTCACACCAAGGCGAGGCTCCTTCACTGTAGCTACCACCACCCAGACGAGGCTCCTTCACTATAGCTTCACACCAAGGCGAGGCTCCTTCACTGTAGCTAACACCACCCAGACGAGGCTCCTTCACTGTAGCTAACACCACCAACCCCAGGCTCTATAGCTCACACCAAGGCAGGCTCTTCACCGTAGCTACCACCACCCAGACGGGCTTCCACTGTAGCTAACACCGAAGAGACTCCTTCACTGTAGCTAACACCACCAAGGCAGGCTCCTTCACTGTAGCTAACACCACCAGGAGGCTCCTTCACTGTAGCCACACCCAGGCTCCACCACCACCCAGACGAGGCTCCTTCACTAAGCACACCACCCAGACGAGGCTCCTTCATTCCTTCACAGACCCCAGGCTCCACACACACCAAGGCGAGGCTCCTTCACTGTAGCTAACACCACCAAAGGCAGGCCCTTCACTGTAGCTAACACCACCACCCCAGGCTCCTTCACTATAGCTCACACCCAGGCTCTTCACAGAAGCACACCACCAAGGCGAGACTCCTTCACCGTAGCTTCCACCACCAAGGCGAGGCTCTTCACTGTAGCTAACACCACCCAGACGAGGCCCTTCACCGTAGCTACACCACCAACTGAGGCTCCTTCACTGTAGCTAACACCACCAAGGCAGGCCGTAGCTCGAGGCTCACATCATCCCAGGCTCCTTCACCGTAGCTCCACCACCAAGGCGAGACTCCTTCACTGTAGCTAACACCACCCAGAGAGGCTCCTTCCGTAGCTCATCACCCAGGCGAGGCTCCTTCACCGTAGCTCACATCACCCAGACGAGGCTCCTTCACCGTAGCTACCACCACCAACCCCAGGCTCCTTCACTATTGCTCACACCAAGGCGAGGCTCCTTCACCGTAGCTCACATCACCCAGGCGAGGCTCCTTCACCGTAGCTACCACCACCAAGGCGAGACTCCTTCACTGTAGCTAACACCACCCAGACGAGGCTCCTTCACCGTAGCTACCACCACCAACCCCAGGCTCCTTCACTATTGCTCACACCAAGGCGAGGCTCCTTCACCGTATCACCACCCAGACGAGGCTCCTACACGTCAAATCAAGGACAATAACCCGAGGTACAGTTCCCCCTACATTAGATTATAAACAATTTGGTCCACCCTACTGTATATTTCCCCGTCAAGACGCCTGTTAAGGTCGAAACATTCACAATCAATGGCCTGTTAATATAATTACAGTCTGTCCATGTGACAATTATATTAGTAACTCCAGAGTGTGTCATGTACTGAACACGTATACATCTACACCACATGGTAGCTTAGACTCGAAACACACTCCTATAACCCTCTACTTACTCACACACACACACACACACACACACACACCTCTACTTACACACATGCCCCCCCTCACATGCCCCCTCTACTTACACACATGCCCCCTCTACACACACATGCCCCCCTCTACTTACACACATCCCCCCCTCTACTTACACACTCCCACTTTAGTTGCACCTGTGAACGTAAGAGATGCCTGATCAATGCCAGGCTAAAGAATACTGTATTTAAGAATGAAAATCTGTACACAGTCAGTAACATGTGCACACGCACATGACTGCTTAATAATTACTTACTCCCAAGATTACAAGGGTTCATATGAAACTGCTAATGGGTAACAAGACTGTACTCGGTCTACTGCCACAAAGAAGATTAATCAACGGGGCGTAATTTATATACCAGAGTACAAACATGCAAGCGTTTATGTGCACGCGTGGTGTGCATCAACAGGAAATTAGCATGAGAGAGCCAGTAAGAAAATAAAGTACTCAACAGCATGAGTATGCACAGTAAATGCAACCCAGTATTCTGGCGCGATTAAGTATACAGAAATATTCATAAGCCAGTATCTAGTTGCAAGTACGTGTCCGGATACAAGGATAAAGTGTAAATTAAAAATATGCGTGTAAAATCCGACACATAGGTAAATATTGACGCTAGTGCAAACCTGTCACTATCCCGCCGAGGACAATGTGGTGGTGAAATAGTGCCATGTGTTGTACTGTATAAAGAATTTCTTTTAAAAAACAAGCGAGAAAAACTCAACATTTAAAGTGTAGTAGCAACAATATACTGCAACATGGTTTACAGTCGCTTTTACTTTACCGAAAAAGGTCAAGAAAAATCTTATTTGCTCCAAGAACTACTTTACCAAGTAAAATTATAAAACTACTGCATGAACCCTGAATTAAATAAATAAATAAGTACATACATACATACATACATACATACATATATATATATATATATATATATATATATATATATATATATATATATATAATTTTTTAGTAACAAATTTAACCCTTCAGTTAACCCTCTTCGCCTAAACCCATATATATCACCAATTTAACCTTAATGTAAATAGTCACCAACCCATTGTTTTGTACATTAGTTGCCACACACAGTCCTTCCAGTCTTCAGGAAATGGTGGCCCCAGGTGAGAAGAGTCCAGGGCTGTGTACTGTACACCCCAAACCCAACCCTTCCTACCCGCCAGCATGAGGCACGTCTTTGTATGGTGACAGTCAAGGAAGCCACTACTCTAAGACATTATTACCCTTTGTGCAACTCTACAATACACTTTGACGACAACGAGATTCACAGTAAACCTGACAATAGAACAATATGTGTGTTAAGAACAATATCACCTAGGGTCTTCAACAGCAATATCTCCTACGGTCTTTAAACACCAATATCCCCCTGGGTCTTTAACACCGATAACTCCTATTGCCTTTTAACACCGATAATTCCTAGGGCCTTTAAACACCGATATCTTCTAGGACCATTAACACTGATATCTCCTAGGACCATAACACCGATATCTCCGAGGGCCTTAACACCGATATCTCCTAGGGCCTTTTAACGACAGTATCTCCTAGGGCCCTTGAACACCAATATCCCCTAGAGCCTTTTAACACCAATATCTTCTACGGTCTTTAACACCACTATCTCCTAGGGCCTTTTTCACCAATATCTCCTAGGGCACTTTAACACCCAAATCTCCTAGGATCTTAACACCATCTCCTAGGGACTTTTAAAATTATCTCCGAGGCCATTAACATTATCTCCCAAGGGCCTCTTAACGCCAATATCTCCTTGGACAGACTGAACTTACACAGAAAAATAAATTACGAGTGAATTACATTAAACTACACATAAATATATAAAATAAACGTGAAATATCAGGCTTCATTACTCAAGAAATATGCCTCCGTTTATCACCACTAAGAGTTCGGTATTTGGTAATGGGGTTTTAAGAGGTGATCTAGCAGCCCAATGGCACCCCACCACCCACCCCTTCCACACCATACGGCACCACTAAACCACTCGAAGAAGAATGGAAAGAAAAAATAGAAAAGAAACGAAGAAAAGTGAAGAGCGCAAAAAGAAAATAAACGAAGAAATCGAGTAATGAAATAAGGGAGTGTAATGAAAGAAAAATTAATTAGAAATGAAACAAAGAAAAGAAAAACGATTTAGAGAAATTACAAAAGAAAAGAAAAAGAAAAATAGCACAAAGAAAACGAAGGAAAATAATAAAAGAAACTAAGAAAAATAAGAAATAAAAATAAAGAAACGAAACGAAGTAAAATGAAAAAAAAAACAAAGAAAAAGATTAAATTAGAAAAGAAACGAAAAAAAAAACGAAATTAGAAATGAAACGAATTGAAGTGGAGGATAACATAGGCCTAAGTATGGCCACCAGCAGCCTTAAAGATGAACTCCTCTTGAGAAAACCCAGAGTTGTCGTCTTCCATTTACCAGAGCTGTGCGAGGTATACCTTACAGCTGCTCACGGTCAACAGTACAGCTCATGGCCTACTGTTTACTGACGCTAATAAATGGTAATACCATAAGTGGTACTACTATACCGCGCAGTCTACAAGATATTTAGGTTAAGTTAGCTTAGGTTAGGTTGAGATTAGCTTAGGTTAGATGGAAGTTAGCTTAGGTTAGACTAAAGATACTTTGTAAACCGCACGTTATAGTAGCACCAATAATACGGTTAGTTAGGATACGGTATAATAATAATAATAATAAATAATAACCGAAACAATAATAATAATAAAAAGAACCAATGGTGGAAGCCCCGTTAGTTTGGGGAGGTCACTGGAGTACTTTGTGCCTCACTTGGCGTCATTATGAGCACCAGTGAGTTATTGGCGTCGTTATGACCACCCCTTGTGAGTCATTGACCACCACGACTTGCCTCACAAACTACTACTACCACCACCTACAGTACCTGCCTGCCTCCCTCACTACCACCACCTACCCGTCTCACAACCACCACCTGCCTCACTATCACCACCATCTACCTCACTCACTATCACCACCACGAACACCCGCCTCACTAACACCTTCTGCCTCACTTGCCATAGTACTGTACTGTGTAATTGGCATCACACAGCAGGTAAGGTCCAGTTCCCACACCACCACACAAATTGAGAGAGCGGCCACACAAAGCCGGGTTTATGCCTGACATAACTATGGTATCAACTGAAATTAATGAAGTGTATTACCGGCACAAGTAATCAAGTGTACCCGCCGCTTTACTCCCCCAGCACAGTAAGTAAAACTAATGACGAGAGCGTACCACTGGAAACACAATGTATATATCAAACTATTATGGATACAACAATTTACAACAATATATAAGGAAATACTTCAATAGAACACAATGTAAGCAAGAGTGTGAAGACCACTGAACTCCCCTGGTGTGCCTAATGACGAATTGCAAATATACAATATAAACAATAATAAATGAAAAGAAACGTTAACATTTTTCAACAACAAAGTCCAGGGTAAAACTTGAGCTCTTCTGGATATCGTGAAAGCTAGTTAAGAAAAATAACTATAAGCATAAACCATACAGCAGCTATAAATAAAACTGTAAAACTATAAACCAAAGAATAAAAACAACATGGTGTAGGACTGTCGGTTCTACGTCACTGACATTACCAATTTTAGTCTCCAGAAAAGTTAAACACAGTCACTGACAGCTCAGAGGCGTTGCTAACCACCACAACGTTTCTACCAAGCTTTAGAACCACCGATTTTAAGGCCAAGATATTATTGTGCTTACAAGATTATGTCTGGAGATAACCGAAAATACGATGTGACACCCGTTCCTGTCAGTAGCACCACCACTAATAGCAACGGCAGTATACAAATAAACAGGGGAAGACGGAAATATGGGGGGAAAAAAGAGAAACATGGGGGAAAGAAAGAGAAACATGGGGGAAAGAAAGAGAAACGGGGGAAAGAAAGAGAAACATGGGGGAAAGAGAGAGAAACATGGGGAAAGAAAGAGAAACATGGGGAAAGAAAGAGAAACATGGGGAAAAAGAAAGAGAAACATGGGGGAAAAAGAGAAACATGGGGGAAAGAGAAAGAGAAACATGGGGGAAAGAAAGAGAAACATGGGGGAAAGAAAGAGAAACATGGGGGGAAAGAAAGAGAAACATGGGGGGAAAGAAAAAGAAACATGGGAGGAAAGAGAAACATGGAGGAAAGAAAGAGAAACATGGGGGAAAGAAAGAGAAACATGGGAAAAAAGAAACATGGGGGAAGAATGAAAGAAAAAGAAATGTGCACAAATTTCTATAGTATATTGCCCACGACAGCTATACAAACGCCTAAAATTAACATTGAAGACAAACGCAAAATTGCAATGAAAGTTGGTCATTACTCAAGAGAAAGCCTTACTGTTTGGAATCTGGAAAATAAATTATTAACAGAGAATGTTGGTGACACCGCCAGCTTAAAAACTTTTCGGTATTAATGAGCTGCGTTTGAGGAGAGAATGTGGTTTTTCCTCGCACCGTTTAACATCTTATATGGCATTCACATTGTTTTTAACAGACTTACTGAGATGTATAACAAGTAGCTTTAAGTAATTTTTCAATGTTACTTTTTTTAACGTGTCTTACTGAGATTATTATGAAGTAATTCTCAGTGTTACTTTTTTAACGTGCGTCTTACTAAGTTTTTTAATAAGTAAAGGATTTCTCAGTATTACTTTCTAGTAGTGTGTTACTTGATTTTTAACAAGTAGCTTAAGTAAATTCTCAGTGTTACTATTTTAAACAAGTCTTACTGTAATTTTGAACAAGTTTCCCCAAGTAATTCTTAATGTTACGTTTCTTAATGTGTGTCTTACGGAGGTTTTTAACAAGTATACCTTCCGTAGCTATCATGTTTTCTTTTAGCACAACTCCTACCGAGATTCTGAAATAAAATAATGTCTCAAATATTATATCGTATTGTGCCAAGACTTCACTAAAGGTATCCGGGGAAATTCATATTACGGTAATTAACTTCTACCGTGCCTATTGCTGTATAATCTACTGTACATGGAAATTAACAACTAAACTTCTGGTAAATTATCAAATAATACATGAATATTAAACCAATAAACCAAGAAAATTAATAAACTCCAAAAAAATAAAAAAAATAATTTAATAAACTTCAGAAAAAATGGCCAAACTCATGAGGAGAAAAATAAGTAAATCTTCAAGTAAAATTAACAAACTTTCAGGAACAAGACTGAAGAGAATTATCATTGGCCATATTCTAACTTGACCTAACAACCTAATAGCTAACTTAACCTAAACTAAGCCAATCTAACCCTCCCACCGGTAGAAGTAGGATGTTTTAAGCTTCAGGTGAAATAAAATAGGGGACAACCTTCACATGATCCAACCTACACTAGCTATACGTACGTACACTCTCTCTCTCTCTCTCATATAGTTCAAGTAAAATTTGCTTTCAATAATAGTGTCAAAGACTGCAAATACTATACTGTACTGTACTCTCATGATGGCCGCTTGTGCCCGGGTAATACATAACGCCTAATTTCAATAAAGGAGAACTAGTGTTAGTCTGCCGTATACGGTGTAGACAAAACGTGCATTAACTATCCGTCTCTTCAGTGTAATTATTGGTCCATTCCCTTATTTTTATGTTTGTTTGTGTGTGTGTGTGTGTGTGTGGGGAGGGGGGGGTGAAGATTAATCGCAAAGCGTTATAAAAAAGATATATATAAAATATCAAGAAAAATTGCCCTTGTAGTAGGCCTAAGGGGGTGATATTATAAGAATTGTTGCTGAACAATTAGGCCTAAGACCCACAGTAATCTAAAAATGCGGATAAATTTGCTACAAGTGAATTTTTTTTTCTAAAATTCTATACGACGTAAACTTGTATTAAAATTAATAAATTGGTTACATCTTATAAACGAGCTAACAAAAATTTTTAATTGTTTCCGGCGAGGGGATTACGGGGGTCTCGCCCCCTCCTGTGACCTCAAAGGAGAGCCCCCCCCCCCCAACCTCAAACAAGAGGTTTAAAAATTACACGTACAATATCTTCCCAAAAAAACATGTCAAAACTAATCCATTTTTAAATTAAGATTTCCTTTATATCGGTTAGAATGCTTTAATTAATAAGAACTGGTGTGTTGAACGCGTTAATTAACCAGTTCAACATTCATCATTATCAACAATAACAATGTTTTACAGAGAGGCATTAATACAGAGCCAACGAGCTCATGTCAACACTGGCGGCCACCTGCTCGCCATCATCCTGTAATCTTCATCACCGCCCAATTAAGGCATTTTTAATGGCGTTTTTTATTACTGGAACGGTGTAGAATGTTTTAATGTTTTTGGTGTAGAAACAAAAACAAATATGAAATAAACAGAAGTTGCCACGCTGATGTGGGACCTAAACCTCTCATCTCTTAATACTTTTCTGATGGACAAACTTAAGTAGTAATCTTATACACACCTCCTCCATGACAGATAAACAATGAAGTACACAGGAAAAAACAAACCACAGACTCCACTGGTGTTTAAAAAAAAATATTTCTTCCACAAGTTACGTTCAGGAAAACCTAATCAAATTATCCCACTGATGATTTATTATTCATTTATATTTAGTTGTTTTTAGTCTAGATAAATATTAAGGCGATTATCAGGCAATTGGAGTTTGAAATTAAAAAAAAAAAATATATGATTTCCTCTTTATACCTAAATGTGGGACTTGGTAATCTCACCCTCCCCTCCCTCCCTCAACCAGCTCATCAGGGACCTAGTCAAACCTCGCGGTGGCTCATGTTTTCAATTATTTTAAAAATGATGCGAGACTACTACTTTTTTAGATGTGTGTGTGGGGGGGGGGGGTTGCTATTAACATTATATTTTAAACTTGTGACGTTACTTGGACAGGCTATATAACTTGGGAATTTTACAATAGCATAATGCAGAATTCTAAGTCACTTATCTTGGCTACAATTCAGTATTATATACCTTGCTTCCCGTCATCCACTTGTGTATACACGTTGTTTTGCATGACTTTTTTTTCGTTTTTCGTTTGCAACTTTATCGATTTTCTCGGTGAAATAACGTGTCATTAATTATCTGGTTGAAATTTATGGGCATCCATTAGGAAAAATTATCTGCCTCTGTGGTTGTCGTTAATAAACACTACTGACAGGTGTACATATAAGATCTAAAAGTGTCATTACAGATATTCACAAGTACACTTACCTATATTGTACTTATGTAAACGTTCGCCAAAAACTTCTCGAACGCTATAATCACTATACAATCTGAATAATGAACGAAGACCCTGAAACCAGTCCGCTCATTCTCACATCCACCTTGCCCGGGTGTTCGAGAAGTTTTTGTCGAGAAAGTACATGTTGATATGTTCCCACACACGTACAAACTGAATTATCCACAGGTCGAAATGATCCTTCGATAAATGTGTGTGAATAATGGGAACAAGTTCTCCTGCCTTCACACCCGTGTATCAGTACGCCTCGCTGCGTGTACAAGCTGGAGAAGATTTCCCTGTGTTGGCAACATATCGTCAGCACTTGGACAAGATGACCAGCACGCATATGCAAGGTAAGCTGACTAAACGTGAATATACTGACCCTTGGCGAATATTTATAATAAAGAAATCTCCATGTTTGTGTACAACTCATTCAAAATATGTATACAACATTTCACGAACACATTACCTCAAATAAGGTCATAAACAGGACACGAACTTGAGTGTGAATGGTAAACAGAGTGACCTACTTACCCCGGCATGTATAGCCACCCGCACTGTCAACACGGGGAGGCCTGACGTGCTTTGGTCTGGCACGCATCACTTCTCTCACCTTTTATGACCTACATTCGGGTTTTTTCCCCTCATGAAGATATGTGAGGATACTTTGTATTACACATTACCTCTCGCTAGTTATGTTGTCTTGAGAGGAAACATCACTTGAACGTTGATGGTGGTGATGGTTATGACAGTGATGATGAAGATAATGATTGATAATGAAGGTGGTGACGATGATTGCCACAGATGATGACTTATGATAGTTTAAGTACATTTGTTATATCACCTATCAGTAATATCTCCCCTCACGACGTCTCTTAACAGAATGCAAATTAAGTTTCTTTAACCTGTCTCTATACTCAAGGTTCCTAATGCCTGGGATTAGCCTTGTCATCCTCCTAGACCCACCTGAAGATTAGGCACCTTAGCTTATTTCACCTTGATTAAACACATCTAAAGGATCCTCGATATAACGGAATTTCATATCAAGAGTCCACTAAAGGTTTCACATTTAACGGACCCTCGATATAACGGATTTTCTTCCGCTATGTAGTCCGTTAAATAGAGGTTTCACTGCAAACATCTACTATATATTATACCTAACACAAGTAAACCAAATACTCAAATATGGACACACACGGACGCACGGACGGACGGACGGACGGACACACACACACACACACACACACACACACACACACACACACACACACACACACAGTCCATCATCCAGTGAGGAAAAAAAAAGGTTTGATCAATTATCCTGATGTATTATTCCCTAATGGAGAGACTGATTAATAGCGCCACCCACTGTCCACTACATTTTAAAACCATTTTCAAACAACTTATCTCAGACCTTTGATGATAATATGTTCCAGCCTCACGAGTCAACTTTTGGTTCATTTTATTTCGGAAGTTATCAGTGTTAGTATTGTCCATAAAAGGGATAAAATAATAAGTAAATAAATATGTTCCAGCGTACTATATATTATTTTTTAAATAAGTCATCTGGCATCATTTTCAACCCTATGCTGCTCGGTAATGCACGTTGAGATCTACAATAGGCAGCGGAAGCCAGGTATAATGTTACCCTGTTATTAATACCAGGTTTGTCACAACACATGGGTCTGATTTAACTTTAGTAGTTTTCCCGATGAGGAAGTTTTAATTGGGTCTGTGGCTTTTTCTTTACATTTCCTCCCACAAAGTCGCCTCGGGTGGAGTACATTCATTAAAATCATTAGGCGATGTTCATTTATTAAGGAAAACGTTTGTTCCTAATCACGGTATTGTACAAGTACACGCATTTTTTTATCACTAGGCCGAGTAAATCATTAGTTCACCATCTCCGAGAGGTGATGTTCACACCCTTCACAATCTACAACTCTCAAAATGTTGTTTTGTCAAGATAAAACGTACGGTGTATTAACACCTGCAAATTTATTGTAACTTCTTCCGGTGCTGCAGTTTTGTTGGGTGATGAACTTTAGGCCCTTGCAGATAAATTAACCACAATTATGTTTAGTAAGGTCTCGGAGGGGAAAGTCTGGCACTACAGAACAAGAAGAACTTACTAAGGGTTCCCCGAGGGCGCCAGTGCATGCCATGCTGACTCGTGGTCCCTGTACTGTACTGTTCAGTGTGCAAAATTTATGCAATAAAAACAACATCTGCATTGCACCCTCCTACTACCCTTCCCTGCTGATTGTAGTTACAGCACAAAGCCTGTCCACTATAAAGAATTATATCTTGTATCTCTTAACATGTAACAAAAGATTCTTTGTTAACAAAAAAATTACATTTTCGTTACACAACGACTAATAATCTCTGTACAGTAGTGTGGTCAAATAAGAACGCAACAGATGTGATTAAAGAATTTTTTTAATTTCTTCCCAAATTCAGAGGTTATAAGCAGTTCAGTTTGTTGCAAATAAATTGCTTATTTTCATAAGGAAAAGTATGAATAGAAATGAAAAATTCAAGGCTTGCTGCTGCTTTAAAAAAATAACACCAGCTTTATAAAGAACCAAGAAGTTTATAATTAAATGTAACTCATGTCCTGCTTTATAATTAAAAATATACCAGAGCCTGATTCCCGATGAAATAAACAATGACCAGTTCCTTGTTTAAAAAACCACGAGCACCATCCAAAATGGCTATTAAAAATAAATACTGTAATATCAATAATTTCCATGACGCCACAACTAACTACCCCCAACAAGGATCCTGTTATAAAACACACGAAAAGTGAAATTAATCAAGCCCCTGAACAGATACAGTACAGTATATCGAATTCAAAGCCAAATTTATGGTCAGGCAGCAGCCCCACTTCCATCCTCCCCTTCCCCAGTCCTGAAATATCAGTCGGAGGGTTGATAATCTAAAACAATGTGTCCAGTGCTGAATAAGACCCACAACACAGCCGTCGTTCGAGTTTTAGCATGAAAAGGTACCATTACCGTGGAAACGGATATTCCATTATTAGCATTTTCGGACGGGGACGGACACACACAAATGGGGTTTCTGTCCAAGTTATGTACCTGTGCTAACAACATTTATATGTTAAAAAAAGATGAACTAATTAAATGAAAATATTTGACCAGATCTTCCTTCGATAACTAAAAAACTTTTGATTAAAGGTTACTTCGCCTATAAGAGTTCGCCATTTTTTAAAATAAAGTTCCGGGCGTGGATGAGTAACAGAAGGGCAAAACAAGAATGTAATACACTAACAGCTGTTTAGATGGTGGAAGACTTTCGTTTTTAAGAGGAACTGGTCATGAATGAAAAGACCTGAGAAAGTAAAATTCCTAAGTTTAGCAGTGGAGAGAAAAAGACAGTTTTCACAACGACCCACACATGAGTTGCCAACAGCCAGGCAGTCCAGTTCACTACTGTACTCTGACCAAGGCAGTGGCGGGAGGACAGGATCACAAGAACTATACGAACAAGTGATGGTGTTAGACTGTGGAAGCCAAAAATTAATCAGTTTCCTCAACGATGACACTAACCTTTGAATCCACAGGTTACTCTCTCCCCCGACGGACAAGGACCTCCTCCTAGGGACACATGTTCATTGACGCACGAGAACCTTCACAATTCTAAATTGCTAGTCTCAAAGATCAACAGGGATTTTATGTCTGAAGAAGAGATTCTTAAGTGATCCTGTGATCACTGGTACTGTCAACTCGAATTATGCCTCGAACACCTAACTGTGAATGAACAGACCTACAAACGAACGACCATACTCATAACACAATACTTTACGAACTTCTAAATGTTATTAATAAACAAAAACCCAAAACTTGTCCCCTATAGAGCAAAATGATTATTGAATACAAATACTTAAGTCTAACTCGATTCGATAGATAGATAGATAGATAGATAGATAGATAGACAGATAGATAGATAGATATAGATAGATAGATAGATATATATCGCCATGAGAAAGTTAAAAAAATATCATACTTAAAATACAAAAAACAGCAGGGGCATTATGTAAGATGTGGAGATTTCTTTTTGTTCAAAGAATAAATAAAAAAAATAGTGAGAAAATAAATCTACAGTCACCAATAGGTTGTGACAGGCAGTCAGGCAGCAATTTTTTACACGTTGGAATCCACCCAGCCAGACTTTTTTGTTTTTGTTTCTAGTTACAATACTTTTATACACCTTTTCTTCCCTCACAAATTCCAAGATAAAATTTACACACGTCGTGCAGTAACTATTGTGTCGTGCTCACCACACACATACAGTCCCAACAAGCGAGGCATTTAACGCGTTACTTACTGTGTTAGGCGACCAACTGCTCACTTCCCTCCACACACCGACTGCTCTCCCTACAAGCCCCCCTTACCCCCACGACGAACGAGGCCATGCAAATATCAGGGTACGCAGCAGTCAGGCAAAACAAAAATTCTCTGGCTTTTCCCTAACCATATTCATTTTCCACTGACTACGTGTATTTTTCACTGTGACAAAGATAAAATATATTTC
Source organism: Homarus americanus (assembly GCF_018991925.1). NCBI lineage: Eukaryota > Metazoa > Arthropoda > Malacostraca > Decapoda > Nephropidae > Homarus > Homarus americanus. The sequence goes on from NW_024756914.1 coordinate 7,504,603, forward strand.
GGATGGCCTGCCACACTCCCCTACACCCATCCTATCCTCTTAATTTATATTCTTATTTAAATATTCGACCCTATACGAATACATGCAACATATACTGGCCAAACCAGAGTTATTTTCCCGGTATTCTTTCGTCACCACATGAACACGGTCGAGCAGCCTGCTTATAAACCTCATTAACAAATATTGCTTACACTCGTATGATCTTTCTATAGCCGCGACAAACCCCTGGCTGTACACCATGTCATTTCAATCATGTTACTTACCATATTCTTCAAAATAACCATAAATTAATAGATATAAATGGCCAAAAAAAAAACCCGTCTCTAACCATTAATTATGAAAGAAAATTAATCCCCAATCCTCCATTAATAATAACCAACTTACATCCTCACCTCAGCTTGTGTGTGTGTGTACACCTTTTAACCCAAACAACCGTTTCTCAACACACACACACAACCACATCCTCACCAATCAAAGGTTCTTAGTCAGGTGGTAAAACGTGAGATTGTTACTTCGACCAGTTACTGCGGCTCGAAAACAACTAAATGGGCGATCTACCACAGCTAAATTTGGCTAACGCGTGAAAACCAAACATCCACACCATTTTATCTTCCAGGTCACAACAGCTTTTGACCTTGACCCCCCCCCACCGAGCAGTTTGGCAAAGGTATGATGTGCAGAGAAAAGAGCAATCGAGCGGAAACCTGAACGTTAAGTAACAAGAGAGGGCCACACCGTAACCCTCTCCTCCATAGCGCCTGTATAATAGAAATCTTTCTACCTCAAACACAGGGAAATAATACGACAGAATCTATTACCCTCACATAACTCAAAACTATAAAAAAAATTAAAAAAAAAAAAACTATAAATCTTAAAATCAGTTTCTATTTTATATAACACACATATTACTCTACAACTTCCTATACGATTAAAAAATATATAGAGCAAGTTATTCATGTATGTTTAAGATACATATATTATCAAAGACTTATATACTGTACATAGTTAAGAGACATACACAGCCAAGAAAAGAAAGAACAAACAAGTCAAAATGAACTAAAAACTCCCCCAGACAGGACCAACAGTACTGGATAAAGGAACTACACACATTACAGTCAGCTTCTACAGGAACTTAATTAAAACTTGGTCAATTTCAAAGGGTAAAAATGACTCCTTACATTACCTGAAGGTGCTTTAGGTATCTGGGCCAAATAACGTCAGGTGAGGCAGAGGCTGTTACAGGAAACAAGTTGACTTCCTGTTATCCCGACGCCCAGTGTACCTTCAACCCACCCACAGGTCAGGTTCAGTGTACCGTGAGCCAACCCACCCACAGGTCAGGTTTAGTGTACCGTGAGCCAACCCACCCACAGGTCAGGTGTAGTGTACCGTGAGCCAACCCACCCAGCGATCAGGTGTAGTGTACCGTGAGCCAACCCACCCACAGGTCAGGTTCAGTGTACCGTGAGCCAACCCACCCACAGGTAAGGTGTAGTGTACCGTGAGCCAACCCACCCAGCGATCAGGTGTAGTGTACCGTGAGCCAACCCACCCACAGGTCAGGTTCAGTGTACCGTGAGCCAACCCACCCACAGGTAAGGTGTAGTGTACCGTGAGCCAACCCACCCACAGGTCAGGGTTCAGTGTACCGTGAGCCAACCCAAATTTTACAGGTCATCAGGTCTGTACCGTGAGCCAACCCACCCAGCGCGATCAGGTGTAGTGTACTCAGAGCCGACAACCCACCCACAGGTCAGGGTCTAGTGTACCGTGAGCCAACCCACCCAGCGATCATCAGGTGTAGTGTACCGTGAGCCAACCCACCCACAGGTCAGGTTCAGTGTACCGTGAGCCAACCCACCCACAGGTGTGTAGTGTACCGTGAGCCAACCCACCACAGGTCAGGTTCAGTGTACGTGAGCCAACCCACCACAGGTCAGGTTTAGTGTACTGTGAGCCAACCCACCCACAGGTCAGGTTTAGTGTACCGTGAGCCGAGCCAACCCACCCACAGGTAAGGTGTAGTGTACCGTGAGCCAACCCACCCACAGGTCAGGTTTAGTGTACCGTGAGCCAACCCACCCAGGTAAGGTGTAGTGTACCGTGAGCCAACCCACCCACAGGTCAGGTTTAGTGTACCGTGAGCCAACCCACCCACAGGTCAGGTTTAGTGTACCGTAAACCCACTCACCGGTCTATTCATTTCTCATACACAGAAGGAAACTCACCCACGACTCTGCTCACGTGATTCCAGTACAGATGAGAAAGTTACTTGCATCAACAACTTACAATAACCTAATTCCTGCTTCACATCATGAATACAACTGGTCTTGTACACCAGCTGGGACGACAATCTTACAAAGTATAAACATGTATTCACCCCCCCCCGCGAGTTGCCCAGGCCTTGTTTCCCATTGAGAATTGCAACCCCACAAGTTTTTAACTCCTAAACAATGTTAAAACTAAGTTGCAAGATAGGGGATATTTCCAAACTTCAGCACGCCCTGAGATAATTGCCTCCTGCACTGCATGCATGAATGTACCTTGTTTCCTGTCAAGCCCACCTATCAAATTTTAACGAGGATTTTATTCACTCACCCATTTTTTTTTACAATTCCCATCAGTCCTTTTTTAACCCTCATGATAAAGAAAATCTATTATATTGCGATACCAATGATGATGTGACACCCAATATTATTTAAAATATTTGAAGAGGCGCGGAACGAAGGAGGGGCTTGACGTAGTTATTGCAATTTACAGTATATATTCACCACAATACCAACACCTACGGGATAAAACAATATTTGAAGAGCTTAAACTCACGTTAGCAAATACAGCTAATGGACAAACTGCTATTCTACATTACAACGGTCAAAAGGAATGAATGAATATTACCTCACTTACAAGCCTATAGTAGCAAACGTAAATGGGAAATGCCTATACAGGTATACTGTATACTGTATTAACAAACTTAACCTAAGTCTTTATTTAACAACCCCATCAACAATCCGAATTAGAGTTAAATTATTACATTAATCGGAAGTTTTAAAAAAGTAAAGTTATGTCACCACAACAATGACAATATTCATCGCATCTTCATCAAAGAGACGACAGAAGGCCAGACATTATTTTTTTAATATTAGCTCATTTACGAAAACAAACAAACAAACAAACAAGGTAAAAAATGGTCGATAGGGACCAAAACTAATTGTGGTGGGGGGTTCACTACCAGCCACAACAAACATTTGTCCAAACACCAAAGTATTTTTTTTTGGCATATCAACGTTATGACAAAATATTACAGACATGAATTACAAATGTGTCCACATAAATGAATACCAAGGAAACCTTTATGCATATATATTCAATAGAATAAACTTCCAAGTCTTAGTAGTTTAAATTATACTTTTTTTGGGGGGGGAATTGTGTGGTAAAACGGAAATTACAAATAGCTTCACTCTTGTATCCTTTATACCAGAGTTCTTTGATCTTGTGTCCCCAGGGCATTAGGGCTCGTGCTGTAGGAAGTGATGTGATTCTCCAAACTCCAGATAGGCAACAGCTCTTTCTTTAACCGTAACATGTTGTGCAGTACATACACTACACAGTTTATATACAGGGATAACACATTCAGACTTAAGTAATATACAACACTCTTTAATAATGAATAGAAATAAACTAAGTCTTTTTATGAAGGCCAGAGCATTACCAAGTCTGGAAAATTACTGACAGCATTTCTTTTATTTTGCCAGATTGGTGTGTGTGTGTGTGGGGGGAGGGGGGGGTGTTTACTTACGTGTTCTAATATTGAGATCCAAGTAGTGTACGACAGTGATGAGGTTTTAAAGTGAAGCTGGGTATACACGCGGGATGTAATGGGAGAGTTCAGCAAAATGTCACCCGGGGAGAGACTATAGTTAATAGCAAGAGCCCAGAAAAACAATTAAGTCAATAAATAAACTAGAGGGGGGTAAAAGCACGTCTAATACACAGTTAGAAAATTCAGTATTTTTTACATGTTTCTACTGTATTTCCGACCAGGAAAACGTAGTAATTTGAATTACTTTTTAGGTTCTGTAAAATATTTCAGACACTCTTTCTCTGTTTCAATTTGTTTAATTATCAATATAAACTGACATTTTATCATACTATATACACTTCATGATACAACGAACATTTAAAATTCCATGTTAATGCTGTTATTTCTATATGTAATTACTGAATATGTGGTTGGCGGTTGTTTGTGCTTCACGTTCGTCGTATGTCCGTGTTTGTTTACATTATTTCAAAGGCGGGGGAGGGGGGGGCTGGGGGCTGGTGGAGTGGTACCGCTCTTGCCTCGCAAGCAAGATGTCACAGGTTCGATTCCCGGGCCGGTGGAAGTTGTTTGGACAGTCTTCCTAGTCCCCTTGGTCCCTGTTCACCTAGCAGTACAGTAGGTACCTGCTGTAAATCGAAAGTTGCGAATTCGTATTCAGGGACAAGTTGTTGGAGCTTCCAATAACTTCCAACAATCTGTTAATTCAACAGATATTTTATGTAAAAATATATACAGAATCTCTGTAAATTATACAGAAAATGTTTGACAACAATATAAACAGTGAATTTTCTGTAAATTTTACAAGATTTTTTTTAACTGCACAGTTATGTAACGAAAACAGCACAGTTAAATGTCTATTGCACGACAGTTTTAACACCACCAGTCTATCGCACGACAGTTTTAACACCACCAGTCTATCGCACGACAGTTTTAACACCACCAGTCTATCGCACGACAGTTTTAACTCCACCAGTCTATCGCACGACAGTTTTAACACCACTCATCGCAAGACAGTTTTAACACCACCAGTCTATCGCACGACAGTTTTAACACCACCAGTCTATCGCACGACAGTTTTAACTCCACCAGTCTATCCCGCACGACAGTTTTAACACCACAGTCTATCGCACGACAGTTTAACACCACCAGTCTATCGCACGACAGTTTTAACACCAAGTCTATCGCACCAGTCTTTAACACACCACCAGTCTATCGCACGACAGTTTTAACACCACCAGTCTATCGCTCGAAAGTTTTAACACCACCAGTCTATTGCACGAGTTTTAACACCACCAGTCTATCGCACGACAGTTTTAACACCACTAGTCTATCGCACGAGTTTTAACTCCACCAGTCTATCGCACGATAGTTTTAACTCCACCAGTCTATCGCACGAGTTTTAACACCACCAGTCTATCGCACGAGTTTTAACACCACGAGTTATCAGAAATGCGACAAACGTCCAATACAAAGTTAGGTAGGTAATGAATGCAGCAGTTATATATAAATGTCCACCGTGCAGGAGTTAACGGCACCAGATCTCACCGAAAACACAATAAAACGTCCAATACAGTTAGGTAACAGTTAATACGTCCATCCAGGAGCATTTCAGGACGCCAGTTAACAGGGGAAAAGGGTCCGATAGTGAATAGAAGTATCATAAAGCTTACTTCGGCAACCTATATTCTCATCCACCATCTGGCAACCAATATTATCAACCACCATCTGGAAATCAACCATTCGGACACTGTTGGTTGGGTTAGCGTTAGATTAGTGCTCAATTAGATCAGGATTGGGTTGGGTAAGGGTAGTTCAAGTTAGATTAGATTAGGTAAAGTAAAATAAGCCGGTCTAATAATCGGGGTATACGAGTATGTCCAGGGTCCTTCCGAGAGGTTCAGAAACTTTTAATTAAATTGTAAGGAAGATAATTCCTTAAGATGTCCGTTCCTATGTATAATGTCCGTCACTCCATGTAGCCGAGTACATGGTGTGACCGTCCCTATGTATAATGTCTATCACTCCATGTAGCCGAGTACATGGTGTGACCGTCCCTATGTATAATGTCTATCACTCCATGTAGCCGAGTACATGGTGTGATCGTCCCTATGTATAATGTCTATCACTCCATGTAGCCGAGAACATAACATGGCATGGTTGACCATCAGGAGTGACAGATCAACAGCCGTCAGAAAGATTAGCTACTGACCACAGAATCCGGAGTTCAGTTCAGTAAACAGAGTCACGGGTTCGATTCCCGAACCAAGTAGAGGACCGGGTTCCCTCCTCGTGTACTCGGTAATAATTAAGTGCACCATGGGGTATGCTTGACGGTGGAGACAACCTTCCGTGGACTATCACCCAGTGAAGTTAACTCACTAGCTGCCAAGAGTCTAGATATCAGTATATACAGTACAGTGTATATATATATATATATATATATATATATATATATATATATATATATATATATATATATATATATATATATATATATATATATATATCTTTTTTAATTAAAAGTGTTTTACAGAGGCCCCACATTTAACATTCTGGACTATAGCCTTTTGTGTGCCAAATGCCTAGTCCAAAATGAAATTTGACGTCTGAAATTATGCAGGAGGTCGGGCAGCACACTTACAGCCCAGAAGGCCTCGGGGAGACAGTAATGGAAAGGTAGCAAGTTGATCTGACCTTTGGTTTTAACTTGCTTTCTTAAGAGAAATTTCCCTCCACAACTTCCTGGTTAACTCGAGGACTAAATATGATTAATGCTCACAGGACGAAGGATCAATTAGGTAAGTCCGGGACGTCAGGCTTTACACATGCACGGTCGAGAGACCTGTTCATCCCACAGAAAATGGTGCTTGAATCCAGTGTTGTATTGGTACGTCTCATAGAAAATGGTGCTTCATAAGTCGGTTGTATTGGTAACTTTTACAGAAAATGGTTCTCGACTTTGGAATTTGTTGCATTGGTAATTTTATAATATTTTCACTAATCACTTCATATCTTACGAATACATTAAATCCTGATGGATTTCAGCACTCCAGTTTACACTGATAATTTAATGTCCTGCGAGGCATTGTTCACTTGCTTTGGTGGTGACTGTAGTTGGTAGCTTTATATGGCATCACAGCTCACTGGCCTTGGTAACGGTAGGCAGAGTAAACCACGTTACGTACAGTACCTTTCAATGGCCAGTATACAGCAGCCTTGGTACGGTACATCTCCAGCAGTCTCAACCTTTCACGTGGTAAGTGCCCCTTCAAGTTCATTGGCGTGTCTTCCGTAACCCTTCAGTTAACAATCAACTCATTTAATCCGTCTCAGGGGAGTAACTAGGACAATGTGTGTTGTTTATTCATACGGTGACTTTTCCCACCTTGGTCGTCGTGTAGTCCCGGGGTGTTGGGAGTAGGGGGAGGGGGGGAGGGGGGCATGTGGGGAGGGGGTGTACCCGTCTGAGTTCGAACGTCTCGTGAGGGTTGGGGTGCCAGGAAAAAAATTAATCTCAACAATACACTGTACTCCAGTTGAATGTATGAGAACGTCCCCAGTACAATATTCCGGGACTCTTTTTAATCACCCGAACCCACACAGGCTTCCTCCAAAATAAAACCTCTTCTGATTTTGCGTTGAATTTTTTTGCAATGATTGATGAGTAATATCCCTGACAGTGGCTTAACTCTACCACGCTGGAGTACGACAAGGCAGTAACAGTATACGAACAGCAGCACAGCACAGCACAGCACAGTAGGTGGGTGGGGTGCAAGGGAGCCCAAGACTCAACCCTCACGATCGACCGCTCCATTAAATCACACCGTTGTTGCAGGCTCGTAAATCATTAGAGCATGCCGTATAATTTCCAGTAGCAGCCCACGAGTACTCAGGAAGACACGCTAAACATTCTCACGGTGACAGTTGAAAATATCTCTCTCCTGGTCAAGTAAACTCGGAATATACTGGAGGAATTATCGACTTTATTGCGTCCTCTTTGGCTCCTCACACTCGACATACGTACCTAACAAGAATAAACACGACCAATAATAAAAAAATACACATTGAAGCAGCCTCTATTGTTGCCATTTCTCTATATTCAGATAGCAAGTCATAAATGTAAACATATACATACCAGGTAGCTACATTTACATTCGGGACAGAAGATTGGTCAGTCAGTTGTCAACACAAATATGCTTACAAATGTTGATTTCAATTCTATTTCAAGAAGGTTCGGCGAGGAAACAGGAACCCAAGTTTTTTCTTCAGTTTCGCCTAAGACTCCCCCTCAAGGACCGTGTGGAGACGTCCCCAGTTCCTCAAGAGACCTAAGTATCCCCATATATGTCAAACTCAGCCTAAAATGTGCGCCAAAGTTTCTCGGGGTATGTGGCCAGCGGCGAGACACATAACACACACTCCGCCAACTATATGCCACACAACTTCCCCTCCAGCGTCACCACCGGCCGACCAGCCTTCACCCTGGTATTAGTTTCAATGTTTACTGCCGCCCCTCACCCATTTGACTGTGCATAGCAACTCTGCCATGACCAGAGGTGATGTTGACACTATACTCTTGGCAGACGCTGAAGACACTATGGCAACACTGGTCGGGAGTCATGACCACAAGCGAACAGGCGAGATAACTTTTGCTCTTCAGAATAGTCAATGAATAATGTAAAGATTCTGAAATTTCCATGGAAAGATGATTTTTTTCTAGTCACAGATTATACAACATTCTCCACTAGTCAAAGATTATACAACATTCTTCACTAGTCACAGATTATACAACATTCTTCACTAGTCAAATATTATACAACATTCTCCACTAGTCAAAGATTATACAACATTCTCCACTCGTCAAAGATTATACAACATTCTCCATAGTCAAAGATTATACAACATTCTCCACTAGTCAAAGATTATACAACATTCTTCACTAGTCAAAGATTATACAACATTCTTCACTAGTCACAGATTATACAACATTCTTCACTAGTCAAAGATTATACAACATTCTTCACTAGTCAAAGATTATACAACATTCTTCACTAGTCAAAGATTATGCAACATTCTCCACTCGTCAAAGATTATGCAACATTCTTCACTCGTCAAAGATTATACAACATTCTTCACTCGTCAAAGATCATACAATAAAATTCTTCTCTGGTCTAAGATAGTACAACAATAATCTTGTAAATCAGACAGAACTAACTAAGACACGTGCCTTCATTCGAGTCACAAACCTTCCCTGATTAACTTCTATGGAGACAAAACGCTGAAACTTGCGAGCGCGTGCACACACAACTCTCAACTAACAGACGTCCACAATAATGTATAACAAAAATGTAAAGGTGTTAACAAGACAAACAACTCCACTACACAAACTCTTGAAATACGTCCAGTCATCACACGAGGTAATTACAAAACACGACAAAAAAAAAAAACAATACTCATTTCAATGACCATATTTGCAGTCATTCCACGCCACGGTGTACGCTAGCCAAGCATTTCTCGACTGGTAATACAGAACAAGGGTACATCTTTAAATGCACAGAAATATCTTTACAGAAAAAAGAAAAAAAAAATTATCATTCACACTCGAGCGCTCTCCACTCCTGACGTCCGTTCCTCACCGCATCCCACACACACACGCGCACGCGCACACACACACACACACACACACACACACACACACACACACACACACACACACTTAAATCCATTTCTTCAAAACACCCCTCAGTAGTTTTCACAGAACATCCCACACCACCCAATCGATTCTCCTCAACGACGAAAATAAAACCCAGAAAGTAAGACTTATTTAAAAAACAAATGGCGGTGCGATAATTTTGAAACACTTAACAAACCGAACTCCAAAATATCTACCCCAACTCGTGTAGGCAGGGCAGGGCAGGTTATATAGGTTCCATTTACAATTCAAATATGCAAAATCTTAGCTTACAGTTATCAATGTTAGTTTTCAACCCAGATATAACCTGACAGCGTGTCGCTCTAACCAGCACAGCGCAGCAGATGTGGACTGGGAGACCTGTGACCTCTATGTAACCTTACCGACCTCTTTGTGACCTTGATCTAAAACCTAAAAGACTAGGCCTACCAGATTCTATAGTCTTAAATCTCTCTCAATAAATATCCGGCTTTACTTTTAATGAAATTCTCCGAGTAGATCTAAAGGTATTAATGTGGACAAAGGCGTGTAGGCTAACGCCATGCTCCCACCGGCAGCAAATTGTGCAGGGGGAAAAAAATTAATTCTGTAATACTGAAAAGTGCGAACGAAATATTGCGTTATTATATAGTGTCCTATTGGGCAAATGAGTCACTTTGCGCCATATGCTTCACTTGGCATCATTATGAGCATCTGTCAGTCACCTGGCGTCATGAAAACCCCGTCAAGCCACATAGCGTCATTAAGGGCACCTGTAAAGCCAATTTGCGTCATTAAGGGCACCTGTCAAGCAACTTTGCTTCATTAAGGGCACATGTAAAGCCAATTTGCGTCATTGAAGGCACCTATGAGTTACCTAGCGTCAATAAAAGCACCTGTCAGGTCACTTGGCGTCAAAAAAGGCACCTGTCATGTCACTTAGCATCATTAAAGGCACCTGTGAGTCACCTGGCATCAATAAAAACACGTGAGTCATTATAAGCATCTGTGGCACCTGGGTTTATTATGAGTAATCTGAGCTAGATAGCATCACTAAGAACTCCTTGTGAGGCAATACGTGTCATCAAATTCGCATGGCACCTGGTGTCCTTTTACGAACACCCGTGGGGGCTCCTGGTGCCATTCAAACATCTGTGATACACGTGGGGTATTGACGATACAGCTGTAGTCATCATGGCCTATGTTACATTGGATAAAAAGGAACCAAGTGACCTTAAGTAACACCCATGATGACGTCACCACCAGGAAGAGACCGACTATAAGCACTTAATGAGAACATTATTACGAGCACTCGTGAGGAATATTATGAGGCCTATAATGAATACTTATTACGATTATTATGAGCACTTATGAGGACTATTATGAGGCCTATAATGAATACTTATTACGATTATTATGAGCACTTATGAGGACTATTATTAGGACTGTAAATGCATACTTTTCAGGATTATTCTGAGGACTAACGGTAGCTACAACTTGCACCAAATTTGTAAGCACTGGGGCGGGGGGGGATGTGTGAGGCAGGAAGAGGTTGTGACTGACGCGAGGAGGGGTGGAGAGGAGGAGGGGAGGAGGAGGTGGAGGAGGAGTGGAGAGGAGGAGGGGTGGGAGGAGGAGGGGGTGGAGGAGGGAGGGGGGTGGAGAGGAGGGGGTGGGAGAGGAGGAGGGGGAGGAGGAGGGTGGAGAGGAGGAGGGGGTGGAGAGGAGGAGGGGGTGGAGAGGGAGGAGGGTGGAGAGGAGGAGGGGGGTGGAGAGGGGAGGGGGGAGGAGGAGGGGTGGAGAGGAGGAGGGGTGGAGGAGGAGGAGGGGGTGGAGAGGAGGGGGTGGAGAGGAGGGGGTGGAGGAGGAGGAGGGGGGGGGGGAGGAGAGGGAGGAGGGGGGAGGGAGGAGGAGGGGGGGAGAGGAGGAGGAGGGAGGAGGGAGGAGGAGGGAGGAGGAGGAGGAGGAGGAGGAGGGGTGGAGAGGAGGAGGGGGTGGAGGAGGAGGGGGGGAGGGGAGGGGTGGAGGAGGGAGGAGGGAGGAGGAGGGGTGGAGGAGGAGGAGGGGGTGGAGGAGGAGGAGGGGGGGAGGGAGGAGGAGGGGGAGGAGGAGGAGGAGGAGGGGGTGGAGGAGGAGGAGGGGGTGGAGGGAGGAGGGAGGAGGAGGAGGGGAGGGGGGGAGGAGGAGGAGGGGGAGGGAGGAGGAGGAGGAGGGGGTGGAGGAGGAGGAGGAGGGGGTGGAGGAGGAGGAGGAGGGGGAGGGAGGAGGAGGAGGAGGGGGGGAGGAGGGAGGAGGAGGGGGGTGGAGGAGGGAGGAGGAGGAGGGGGGGTGGAGGAGGAGGAGGAGGGGAGGTGGAGGAGGAGGAGGAGGTGGAGGAGGGAGGAGGGTGGAGGAGGAGGAGGTGGAGGAGGGGGTGGAGGAGGAGGAGGGGGGGTGGAGGGGGTGGGGGTGGAGGGGGGGGGTGGAGGAGGAGGAGGGGGTGGAGGAGGAGGAGGGGTGGAGGGGGAGGGGGGGGAGGAGGAGGAGGGGGAGGAGGAGGGGGGTGGAGGAGGAGGGGGGGTGGAGGAGGAGGGGAGGGTTGAGAAGGGAGAAGAGGAGGACGGGTCATATAGTATTCAAGAGGCTCATAAAGACAACCCGGAAAGACTTAATAGAACCATCAGTGCCATGACCCCTCCCCCACCCGACCTGTGACCTTAACTGACCTCGTGACCTGTGACCTTAACTGACCTCGTGACCTGTGACCTCAACTGACCTCGACGTATATCTGAATATTAGACTCAGAGACACATACCTGTACAGGTATATCTGGCTATGAGAAATCATTTTTAAACACTTTAGTGAAGTTCCTCCAAAAGTAAACAAACAAAGGTAAACAACACATGTCTGAAAATATAAAAATCCTTCCGTCATCCTGAATCCACCAACAATATTATGTAATGTGTAATCACCTACACAAGTCTTGTATATATATTTACCCAGCCGAGTTACATGAAACTAATGGTAAGTTGCAGTCAACAGAGAGCAACACCAATAACCTAGAACACAAGTGAACAATATAACATTCATAAGGTAAGAAGTATACCAAAAACACCTAGTCCCAAGTAAACACAGCAATACACCCAGCCACCCAGAGATGTAATAAAAACCTACGGACGAAAAATACAATAATGCAACAAAAAGAACCTACGGACAACAAATTCAGTATTCATTTACTAACGTGTATCTGGGAAGACCCCTCCAATCAAAATATCAAAATATATATATATTTCATGTAGATCCACAATGAAAACGTGAATAAAAAAAAAAAAAAATATATATATATATATATATATATATATATATATATATATATATATATATATATATATATATATATATATATATATATATATATATATATATATATATATATATTTCACCTGAAGATTAACCACTCTAATGTTACCTGGGGTGGGGAAGGTTAGGTTTAGGTATGGTTTGCTAGTGTAGAGCAGGATAGAGTAAGGAAAGGAGGGTAGGGTAGGGTGTGGTGTGGTAGGGTAAGGCATGGCAGGGTATGTTAAATTAAGTGTTAGTGCAGTTAATATTCAGGTGAATTAAGCTAGAGTGAATTTTCAGAGACTAACACATTTTGTATCTAATTAAGCTGTTTAATCTGACTAAACTCTTTATATGTAGTTAAATATATAAAGCTTTGTACATCGTTATTCTAGGGCGAAAGTCTACAATGTATCAGGTAATTTCAGCCGACATTACCTTTTTTACGGTTTAACCAAACTTATTATGTTGTTTAATTTAACGTTATATACGGCGCGTGTTTGTGTGATGAAAGACTAGTAAGTTACTCGTATACGATACATAGAATAACAAGGTACAGTATCAGCATGCGCTAAGCCTCGAAGCAGCTTACTCCAGCACTCAGTGAACAGTTTACTGTGGTGGGTCATGCGGGAGAAAGATATCCTGGAAATGGATAATTGTGGAAGTCCTTAGGGGCTATGGACTTTACTTACAATGTGGACTGCGTCGTTAGTACAAAGATACAGCAGAACTTGCAGGTGGGAGGATAAAACATAACACTTAGGCTATGTGACATCATGTAGGTGAATTGACGTTGACCAGAAAGAAATACGCATCTAAATTATTTATGAAAGAGTGTATTTTATTTTTGGCAAGAACGAGATTAATTTATCTTCGATTATTTATTCAAAACTTTACTGCGTGTGAAGCTTGTACAAGGTATTCAGTGACGTCTTGTAGTATTCAATATTTTCTCCTTAATTTCAGATAAAACCCTTCAGAATCATGAAGAAAACTTACCCTAAACTACCTAAAGCAGACCAAGCATAACCTTCACGAAATCAGGCTTGGTAAACGTCTGTGAGCTTTATTATTAATTTTAATATAACTGTAAGCCCATCGTCTTATCAAAGAGTTAATAATTTGTTTTCATAGAAGTGGGCAGTGGGCCAGCTGGCCTAGGGTCCCACAAGAGCTCCCGGCTGGCCAAGACCTCTTATGCAGCAGGATGGAGGGGGAGGAGGGGCAGGTAGGCGGAATGCCCTACTGGGAAGCAGTCAGGTTCCTGGGACCTACCGTTGGCGAGGCAATATTAGGGTCGACAAGCCTCTCCGGGTCCGCTCACCATCACTGGGGGGAAACATATACAAGGAGAAGTCTTCGCTACGGCTGGTTAAACCAATACCAGCTGCCGGGGACGGAAAGGACGAGAACACGCCGGGAGATAGAAAATATTGCAACACGCACAGAACAGTGAGCTGGAGGGAAGGCAGACGTTCACAACACCGCCAATGAAACAAACCTTTATCCCTGGGCATGTAACTACTGTATAGAATTTCCTTATGCTTTAAAGCCTAGCCAACTTCCGTAATGATGTGTGAAGAAGGTTCCATGGCCTGTCTTGAGAAATTATGCCGTCTGTCACCACCTGTCATTGGTCGTGTACTGGTATACTCTACGATAGTCAAACTTCTATAATTCATATGAGATACATTATTTTAAAATGGCATATCCCCAAGATCCCTCAAAATGACAACAAAACTAATATAACTTGGGCTACCTACACCACTCACTCTCCCTACCGTACTTAAAGTCGTATGAGCGAAACCGTCTTCAAAATCTTTCATATGTTTCGAATAATAAAATAAGAGGATTCAATATTCTTACGAAACACAAAGAGCTACTAACACCGACCCCAGACAAGTGTTACTATTCCGACCTCAGACAAGTGCTACTAACCCGACCGAACCTAACACAATGACTTAACTCAAGTCGGTACCCCTCGGCCCGCCGAGTCCTACCCCCTCAGCTCGCCAGGTCCTACCCCCTCAGCTCGCCAGGTCCTACCCCCTCAGCTCGCCAGGTCCTACCCCCTCAGCTCTCCTACCCCTCAGCTCGCCAAGTCCTACCCCTCAGCTCGCCAAGTCCTACCCCTCAGCTCGCCAAGTCCTACCCCTCAGCTCGCCAAGTCCTACTCCTCAACTCGCTAAGTCCTATCCTCAACTCACCAAGTCCTATCCTCAACGGACTACTCGCCATTAGACTTCAACCTAACTTATATACTAGAACAAGGCACCACTGGGATTAGACCCCATTGGAACTAGGCAGCACGAGGAATGGGCGCCATCAATATTGGGTATCACTAGGATTGGACACCACTAGGATTGTGTATCACTATGATTCAACATTTCTTGATTAGGGCACCATTAGGACTGGATAACACTAGGATTGGGTATTTCTAGATTGGATAGCACTAGGATTAGGTAATGCTAGATTGGATAGCATTAGGATTGGGTAGCACTAGGACTGGGTAGCACTAGGACTGGGTAGCATTAGGATTGGGTAGTACTTGGGCTGGGTAACACAAGGATTAGATAGCACTAGGATAGGGCACCGTTAGGATTAGGTACCACTATGACAAACATTAAGATCAGGCACCACTAGGTTTGGAGCCCATCTAAGTTAGGGTCTCGTTTGAGTGTGGGTCCAGGCCCGGCATTACACAAACCAGAATCCTAATGGTTAAATTGAGTTAAGTGACCAGTAAGAACAAAGCAATTTAGGACGGGGGACCAGTTTGACCAGTCATCGTATTTCAAGGCCATTTGTGGAGTCCGATTCTAATATCCTGTTTTTTTTTCCTTCAATGGCATGATAATATCAATTCTAGACTTGAAGGTATTTTATATCTAACATTTTCAATTCCAAAAACACCAGAAGATAATTGGAATATACGTGTTCAAATAATTAATAGATGTATAACAGTACACTTATTAGAATGTTTTTTTACTAGACATGTACTATACAAGTAAACTAATAAATACCAAAACAGGGACCTCCTTAAGGCCAAGTCCTGTAGAACAAAAAAACATCTGTACCTAATTTGAACACTACTAAGGGATTCCCCTCAAGAGCTAGGCTAGGCTACACAAGGCTACCTGCTAGATAAATACAATACTGTGGTTCATAAACAACTAGGCATTTCCAAGTCACTAAGTTGGGGCTACACTAGACTACGTGCTACTGAAATATTGTACTGTACTATCATTCACAAGTTATTTCTTAAAACTAAAGCTAGCCATCAACTACAAAAAACCACTTAACTTGCGGAGCTTTCTAAACCTTAAGCTCCGTCCCACCCACACCCACACAGGACCAACGACAAAAAATTGACAACAGCCGACTCTAAATATTTCATAAAAACAGAACATTTCAGTCATTACTCTCGACTCAAAGGAATGCGGCTGTCCATCCCATGTCACATTCCCAAGGTCTCAAGTTAAGATTTCTCAGTTGGCACGAAAGCGGATGGTATGTTCGTAGCCTGAGTCGTTCCCTATTGATTATGAAGTCAACACCCCTGAAGGCCAAGGTCACAGAGGGAAACTCCTTTATACAGCCAATGACAGTTCCGTATTGAATATATAGCCGGTATGTTAAAATATAAACATATAAGTGCAGCCAATACCTTGTTTCGCCCATACCTCCTCTTCAATTAAAATACCATAAACATTACATCGCTTAAGGGTCACAAAATATAACCTCGGTAGAGTGGGCAATTATTTTTTTTTTTAGTTAGTGGTCCAATAAAAAGTTTCAAGAACATGTTCAAAAATATTCCATCCTGCCTCCCAACACATTACCTAAGTGACTAAATAAAAGTATTGAAGGCATAAACACAAATCTTAAGAGCTGAATTAAACACCGAAAAGGCTCCACCTCTTGGCCATAAAACTGAGGAACAATAAAAACCCAAATCCACCAAGAACTTAATCCAACTGCGCCAGACTTCACCTCGACCATCACGGGGCAATATTTATGAAATTACTTTACTAACAAATAAAATTCAGTTGTTTGGAAAATAAGAATATGGAAGCTTTCTGTTACAAGTACAGTATTACAGAACATTCGTCAGCTACAGGCTCGAGGAGAGTGAATATTTGTAGTCCAACATGCTTCAGGTATTGATTTCAAAAGCAATCTTGCGCATGTTGATACAATTTAGAAGAACGATGCTCAATGAATTACACGATTTATTTGTCTTAATATGTTGTATTACTCTTCAGAATAAAAATTTCCTTCAGGATAAATCATCTCAAACAAAAACAGTAAAAATGACGTCCAATTACGAACAATTTCCTTCATTTTCACGATGAATTCCGTTCCTCTGATGTAAGATCAAACGTCAGGGTTCAGTATTAGGTCAGTGACTGCCTCCTAAATATTCTTGGTTATACGTTTTTCAATGTCGCAGAACACTATAAAACACGTTACCAGTGACTCCAAGTCTTCCAGTGAGAATATTTTTTGCAAAACTTTATTTGCAATGATGCATATTTGTAACGTATAAACCGTAATAACAGTCGGCGAGTGGTGCGTGTATATTTTAGTTTCGTAAAATCATACATAAACGTAAACAACGTAACAGGCACATGTCTCGGCAGTAAACGGCAAATTTACAAAAAAAAATTACATTTGGTTTATTTGATAGAGCAGTGAAAATTATTACACAAAATACCTCAACATGTTTCTGTAAGCTCCGATATAAATGACCGTCGAGAGATGTACCAACTCTGCCGCAGATATATCATGGCTTCCAGCATGTTGATTTTTGACTAGTCTGCTTGGCTCCACGCCCACCCACGGTCGCGTCCTTGCCACCACCCCTTCCAGTAAAAAGAACGGCTGTCAACTTTAACGACCGAGACCCCGTTCGCAGAGTTGGAAAACGTTCGCAGGAGTTGAGAAAACGTTTGAAAAGATCACAATCGTCCAAACTAGCTGCCAAGAACCAGCTGTTAACTATCCGAGTGACAAAAACATTTATACAAAAACAAACGAATGATTTCAATAAAATGATCATTGAAAAAAGTTATGATACACAGTACTGTAATTCCTTGTCAAGAGTTCACATCACAAGGAATACGACTGTACTTTACCCAAACAACACAAGATTTTGTAGTGTACTCGATACAACTAGCATTCACAAGGATGCCAAAACGAAGTGTAGTCTGTAGGTTCCCCAAGAGCTGGAAAATAAACAACAAAAAGGCAGCCAATATTATTGAATCATGTTAATCCATTTCTAATCCTTCTAAAGTAAAAAGATTACAAGGAACTCCAAATAAGACTCGACGTATTCGGTGTTCAGGAGAGGAGCACAAATAAACCAAACTACAGTACGTTATCAAACCGTGTAAAAATGGTGACAACACTAAAGAGAAACTTTACAAATGAGATGGTTAGTAAACTTCCTGAGAAGAGATGTGAAGTTCGAGTTGCCGGATGCCCTAAATATGCCAACTGTTCAACTTACGTGTACGTTCCATCTTATTATTATACTCTTAATGTATATACTGCATACAGGTCTTCCCATCAGTAAAAATACTCGCCACAGCACGACTACTCTCTGAACAGTCTCCATTATACAGTTATATTTTCCTTTTAATGATGATAACTTAAACAAGTGAAATGGTAACACACAATCACCAAGATAAGACCATCAGAAAATGGCTATTAATCCTGCTACGAACAGTATCTTGGCATCGCAAAAATATAAATGGATGGACTGATACCACAGTTACTGACTAATTCAGTGTGATTCCATCTATTTTATAACCAGAGAAATATTTTATACCTTTAAATTACCAATGGCATATAAACCGTTTGAACTTTAAAAATCTCCACCATTAATGAGGAAAAAATTAAAAAAAATTTTATTAACCCGGGTATCATGGATTAAGGTCGTAGACCAATAAACGAGAATATTCTGAAACCTGTTGACATGAATTGTTCCATATTCAAAATAAGCCCATCCGAGTATCCTAAACTTCCATAATGTTTAATGAAAACTTAAATTGTCTCCATTCAGGCAGACGTGCACATTCTAATGCAATTTTACTCGTCACACTTTCATTTCCCTTAAACAACCCATGGTATCATATCTCGACTACAAATTTACCAACTCCCTCAATTTAAACTTTTCAACAAATTTTTACACCCATCAACCTAATGACGTTTCTACAGTACTAACGTGATGGAGTACAAAGCATATACCAAGGGAAGATTTTGTCCTATTTTTTTGTCCAACAGGCGCCAACGGTACCAAGCTCTTATGGCTGCAGCTACACCAAATGTTATTCTATTGAGCATCCGCTGCCGAGTTATCAGCTTATCACTCGTCAATTATAAATTTAATAATAATCAAAATTAAGTTGTTCGAATAATTACCTTTACTGGGGTCTGTCAGTACCTCGGTCCCAATTCTCTCTCTCCACTGCCTCGGGAAATCTGAGAACCACTTTCGGTACAAGTTGCTTTTCTATCAATTACAAGTACAATAATTCGTGTTCACTGACTCGCTAAGCAAACCACTTTTCTTTCGTCACTCCTCGGAAAATCCCCAACCCGCAGTGTTAATATATTTCTTAATACAGCATATATTTAATCCTATTACAATAGCATAATATGGTTAGGGAGACGGGGAGGAATTACTGGATAAAACATTGACATATCCCATAATTTCCTTCGTAAACAAAAGCATTCGTACATGTCTGATTTATCATGTAGAAGTGTTGAGATCAGTAACTCTGGTTAGTTAACAAGCAACTACTACGCTACGACTCCTACATAGTTCTCACCACTCTCCAGAGATAACCGAGGAACGTCGACACAAAAAAAAAAAGACTACTGTGCCGCCCTCCCCTCCCCTCCCCAGAACAGGGGTGGGACCCTCTAAGGAGTTCCTCCCCTTTCGCTCTGAGGTTCTTTCCTCAAACCCAGTACAGTATTCCACTTCTACATACAGTATACGTTTTCGTCTTTGTATTAGCTATATTACTTCAGTTAAATCTAAGTTGTTAGTAACTAATTACATTTTTTATGTACAACGTTGAAATCGCACATCTTAAAATCTAAGTTGTTAGTAACTAATTACATTTTTTATGTACAACGTTGAAATCGCACATCTTAATATTTAAAATACTAAAAACAAACATTCTCCGTAAATTTTTTCTTTCCCCTTAGAAAATGTCTTGTGGTCAACCCCGTTTAACACCCCTAATTGACACTTTTATTGGCATAATGTTAACAACAAGGCTACAACACACGAAATACAGTAATGAGGATTATTTCATAGACTATACAATAGTCATACATTGCATAGTTACTCTAACACGACATAAACTGGACTATTACACTATTTAACTAGACTACCATTCAAGGTGACATAGTTGTCACCATAACTAAAATTTGTTACTTAGAGCCATAACTCTGGTAAATTTAACTGAAAAGAGTTAATTGTTGAACTCCTTATCAAACGTCATGAAGATTCACGAAGCCATTCTGAAGGTACCGAGCGGAAACGATATTTTGTTCAGACATAAGAGCGGACGCAGAAAGGACCTTCCCCCATATAAAACGAGGGCATCAAGACTTAGACGCCGAGAGCACAAAGTCGGCCCCCCAATGCTGAACTTTGACCAACTTTGACCAACTTTCACCAAAATTAGATGGGTATCCTTTGACCCAAGTTAAAATAAAAATACAGTATAAAAAGTATTTAGTATTTGTAAATAGAGAACTTACATTGAGTTCTTTCATTACAGCTAACGTGAGTCTGTTCTTGATTATACATTTATACTTAGATCGGTCTTCGTGAGTTACATTGTGAGACCTTGAGACGGGGACAACGTAAGGGAAAGACGTTTACCCACACAAAAATACCCCAAAGGTTATTTGTATTACACCAGAAATCCACAGTAAGTTGAAATTGCGCGGGCATGTGTGAGTACGTGTGTAGGCTACGCATATTTGACAACTCGTTGAAAGATCAAACAAGGATGAGATCAGAAGCAGCCGCCATCGAACCAATGAAATTCAACATCAGTAACACATCCAACATCAAACAGAAATCCGTGAAAACGCTCTAGTCCCGTGAGCCCCCAGTGTGATCTAGCATTCAAAACTCACACCCACAACACTGAGACACGTAATTGAAGACCCCTTCCTCCTCGACACACTTATAAGGGGTAATTTGCGTATACTGTACTGCCAAGCCAACCCAGGTAGGAACAAATTATATGCTCGATTTTCTTTACTGTCACAATTTAAGTTTTAACACTTAAGGTGAATTGCTACTTAAATTTATTACAGTACAGTAGATTGGAAAACATTCCCTTTGGTAGATTAATGCCATTGTAAAACTGCCTAAATTTACCAACAATTACTTGTACTGTACTTTATTAATCCTTTAGGAAGAGCATTTTAACCAGTCCGGAATGTCTGAGAAAAATATTCAGATATCCAATGCATGTTGATAGTTAAGAGTACACATTTTTTGTTAAGTACAACGAGTTTGAAAGAATAAAAATAGTGCACTCATAGTTGTTACCAGGGTGGGAGTGATGTTGAACTGTGAATGGTGAAAAAGAAACATCGTTGATAACGTAACAATGGTAACTATACTGTCTAAAGTATTTTTTTATTTAGTAATATACTGTATTCAGGTAAACAGTTTAAATTTACTTCTTAAGTAAAAATATTTTCGTGATCTCTCTTGTATTGAAACATTCATTACAAAAATCAAACTTTTTTTAAATGTCTCTGAACGATGTTTAAAAGTTTGCGAGGCTCTGGGATCACACACACACCTTTGTGAATATCAACACACTCAAATTCTGCTGGTTTAGAGACGTTAGCATGGTCCTATTGTATTTACAAGCAAGCGATGTGCCCTCATTACTACAGTGGCATCAGTATATTAACCCAGTTATCCTTTATACGCCAGCCATCAATAAACTGCACGTTAACATGCATGCCACATTAGAGCCAGCTAGAAATTACATGAGCATTAGAGATGTGAGTGTAACAAGCATCCAAATGCCGAAAACACAGACCAACACGTATTTGCTGGTGACAGTTTACAGATGTATGTGCACTCGTTATCAAACTGATGTAAAACAGCCGTCTCAAGAAAGGCAAATTAACTGCTTGAATTCCCACATTCAATACAATCTACTTGGCCTGGAAACTACGGTGTTGTTTGACAATATTTATCACCAGTAGAAATGTGCCAAAGTATCGGTAGCTAATATTTACAAATATTTATTTACCAATCAATTTTGATAATTTATAGCCTACTTTGCAAATAATCAATACGGTAAATTGCAGCAATTTAGTAGACTAACATATCCATAGATACCTGTAGATAGCTTACTAGAAAGTATCGGTATCGGCTTTAGGATGAGTATCCGTATCGGCCACAATTTTGGAATCGGCACTTCTCTAAATTGACCAGTGTGTTTAAGTTCCATCATCAACTCCGCAATGTTTCGTGAGAGTGAGTACAGTCCTCTGCTATACGATAAGCCATGGGCAACGGGTCAAGTTACAACCATATAGCAACAACAACACTACAGAGATGTTTGGTAAAGACTCAATATTGTCACTTGTGAAAGGCTTCTCATCGCCAACAACTTGAACATACAACTGTCCTAACTCATCATAGCAACAATTACCACAGGGCTGCCGAGAAACTAAAGCCATTTATTTCATCACTTCAAGACAAAGGTTCCGAGAACGCAGGTGGCGAGGCATCACCAATCAAGCGTCTGTTTCCTGGGCTGCTCTTGAAATTGGTGAGCAAGTGTGCGGCGATGTCATTTGGGTGAGGTAGGCAGCGCATTTCTCTTTCTACTTTTGATTTTGTTTTGCTCTTGTGTGTAACACCTTAAATAGATGCTGTCATTTTTTTTGAAAGTTTAGAAAAATATACTATTTAAATGTTCCCACAATAGTGTTGATATTTTCAAGTGAAATTTACACACGAAACTACCACAACAATTTTGACTTTTGTTAATAACAAGCGTGCATAACATACTGCAAAAGGCAACAGAATAATCCACCGTTGCTATGCCTGACAATTTAGCCTTCACAACACCTTTATATTCAAAACACTTGATAAGCAGATGACATGATTATCAGCTACGTTGTTATCAAAGGTCATAAAAAGTTTCACCTGCTACGAATCTTTGTATGAATATTTTATTTTAAATTCTCGATCTTTTATAACAGGGTAGACATTGTTGTATTTCAGGCACCAACTAATTTACGGCGATATATTTGTGGTAATAAATTCATCTCCTCTACAAGTATCCTACGCTGGATGTAGTATATTTATACAGTAATTAAAATTTATAGGATCCTAAAGAATTCTTCAAAGCTTTAATCTTAATGCGATATAAAATTTCGCCAATCTGGCACCACAGCCGATACAGCTGTTGCAAGTGTGATTATAACCACAAAATTAGTTTAAAAGATACACCTCGTTAATATGTGGGGGCCAAAAACAAGTTAACTATTGCCTGCTGTATTTGAGAACATGACTGCGACTACAGGATGCGACATATTTTGAACTGGACTTAGAACAAGGTTTTTATTTAAAGTTACAGAAAACTTGGACCTGAAAATCAGACTAGTCTCTATACAATATAAAACATTATATATTCTAAACAATAATCTTGTAGTAATCAATGTCCGTACTGAACTTATGAAAACATTCAGATTAAAATTACGGAAACCCCTATACAGTACTGGTATACTGTACAATAATCATAAGTACTGTACTGTATATGTATGTCTAATAAACTATAAAGTTAATGAAATACGAATGTCTGATCTAAGGCAACACAATGCCTGAAGAGTGATGGCTTCATGTGGAACCAAATTCAGCATGAATTAAGACATACGAAAACTAATTTGTTTTTAATGATAAATTGTGCCTCTTTTAGCCTAAATATAACGTACTGCAGAATACAGTCACACTTTATACACCGTTAAAGCCAAGATTCAGAGATATTTAGTAATCCTGGTAAATTTTTTTTTAACATAACTATATATAAAACTGCACGTACAGTATAATAAAGTACCTCCGGTACAGTTGTTACATCAATAAACTATCACACCTACAAGACAACACTCAAGCGGTACAGATATTTTACACTACAGGTGTACCAACTAATTGTGAACCATAAGTAAACTAAGACAATTCCGTTTTCAAAACCCGAGAAGAAATACATATCCAACTTTCCCTTTAATTTGCATCATAACATTTTACACCAGGTGGCACCATTATTGCGACGGTAAAACATAGCACAACTACAATATTGAGAGCCAATTGAAAAAATTAATTATACACACACACACATATATATATATATATATATATATATATATATATATATATATATATATATATATATATATATACATATATATATATAAATATATATATATATATAATATATATATATATATAATATATATATATATATAATATATATATATATATAATATATATATATATATATATTATCTCAACTATTGTTGAACCTCTGGCTTTGACCCTGTATTACTGCACAGTAACTTACACCGCACCGCCGAGTGGTGCCCTTTCATAATTAATCGATTTATATTTCTGTTGTTCTAGCAATTGACTTACCTCTGGAGGTTAAGGGAATTTAATGAAAATTACACTTTCTTCAACTGCAAGTCATTGTATAGTGCCAGATTTTCTCTATGCAGTTTATAACTTATTCCCTACCCCACGTGCACTAGGGTGTACTGTACTGTACAGTACTGTATTATAAATCAATACTAACTCTCAAAAATGCTACCTTAGTCACTTGGGAAAGAATGACCGATACTGTATTAGTAAATAAAATTGTTAGCTCCTACCATTTTATTTCTGGACTAAAATTATTAAAAACACAATGTTCAAGATTTTTGAGAATACAAAATACTTGGCATTTAGGACCAAATACTTGTATACAGGTAAAACAATTTAATCAAAGTTTCAGTATTTTTGTCTGAAGGTCCACTTGATCACCTAAATCGAAGTTCAAGTTAATTTTAAGTTTTAGTAATTAATTAACGGAAAACTATGGTTAGCCGGAAGGAAAGTCTAAACAACACAAATCAACTGTCATACAATGACGTGTGACATGTCAAAATACCCACATATAAAACAGAGGCGTGCCTAATTATGAAAAATAAAAGTGAACATACCCAAATAATCGGACTCCAGAATCCTGGCGCTTCACTTAGGTCTAGCGTGCAGCTGAGGCTTACCGCTATCTGAAATGATAACAATGGCTTAGTCCTGGCAACTGAAATACAATTTACCTTACTCCTACTACGAGTCAATGAAGTACTAGCACTAATGTTCACATGTATTCATAGAAAATAGTAGTGTACAACGTTCATTTAGTTTGTCAATAAAACTTAAATGATTATTTGAAACAACCAGGAAAGATGAATTTTAACTTGATACCTTTTCATTTTTTTTTCTGTGATGCTTTACTAACACTTTTAATTCATAAAACCCTTCAAGTATTATTTTTACTGCATCTTTACATTATTAAAATTAAATTTTTAACATGCAGTACAATTCCCCCTCTTTCTACGCATCAGTTGATCAGCAGTGTAACTCAACTTGCCAAGTAATTACCTGCATTAGTAATTACAACCATACAAATAACACTTAAATCTGCAGTACCAGACTAAGTCAAATTTCTCAAGACTAAATGGTTTCAAAACACTGCAGGTTTCCCTGTAGCATTTTACAAAAAAAAGTAATGAAATTCCTAAAAAATTTCTTCAGTTTTGTCATTCGATATCAATTACATAGATGAAAAATCTGATAACCTAAATATTATGGCAATATTAGAGCGATCTAAGGATTAAGTGGAAAAAATGGGTAAATTCCACAAGTACAGTAGTGTAGTAAGCTATAAGATGCGAGTTACTCCAGAATAAAGTTAATGATTCAAGCAGAAAAATTATTAGGTTTGATAAATTAGAAATACTGCACATTAGTTATTGATGTTCTTGTCAATAAACTCATCTTGTCATTTACTGCTGTCATACTAATGAGCTACATTATAGCATGTCATCACCCAATTAAGATTAATGCTTGTTAACCCAGAAACGACCATTATCAAACGCTTGATAAACTTCCAAACGAGTATTCTCAATACAATATTATGTTCCAAAGATCAGTACTGTATTCTCAAGAGCACTAATCACTTCTACAATAATACAAGTAATGGAGAAGCTACAGCCTAACAATTAAATGATTTGGATAAAGCACATAGTACATAAGTCGTAACGTCATATTCATTTATAAAATACACAATACAGTACAGTACACTGTAACAATACGAAACGATTATTACACCCTAACAATGTGTAATAATTTCAGCCGTTCGAAGAAGAAATACTTGGCCCTTTGAAGACGATACCAGTAAACGTGACAACTAACACTAGTTTATTTTAGACATGAATACTATACCACTATAGTCTACTATGGTCGTGTAAACCATCAATATAGGCTTAATCATACTACCATTACAGGCTACTACGGATATGAAAACTAGCCCTACAGCTTACAATAGGCAGGAATACTACCACTGTAGCTTACTGTGGACGTTAATACAGTACTACTAACATTATAACCTATTATGTCTTTAAAATTAAAAAGGATAACTAAAAACTAACAGATGGATTCTATCATCAAACTTGACGTAAGAAGAGTTAAAATGACCTCATAATGGATATCAACATCTAGCAATAAAAAATCCCATAACCAATTTTTGTAAGGGAGAAGAAATACCTATATTTAAGAGGATGGTGACTCTTCCATGCAATATCTTTCTTCTTAGCAACTTGATAGGGCATGGCACAGGTCTAACCTCACATGTAATAGCACAAAATTATATTACAAAGGGTGGTATATCCCTAGCCTCACGAGAAATGGCATTACGGTACAATAGCTACTTGAATTTATATAACTTCAGCAGAAGAAAATTAGTTATATTTCAAATTTAAAAGCAAAGCCTTAAAACTTGTGGGGAATCGTGAAACCAGGACATAACAGACTTCACAATTAATAATTCAACCTTACAAATTATGCATGAACTTGAAAACTAAACTCTACACTGAATAATTATCAGAACCTTACCATATAAAAACAATTAAATATTAGAAGGAAAACCTGCTGCATCCTTATTGTCTTATTGATGAAACTGACAAATCCTAACAAAACTACTTCACCCTCACACTAAACGGTAGGAAAATAAAACTGCCTTAACCTTAAAAAAATACCCTGATCCTCAAGACAAAAATCTCACCTCTAAGTACTGCACCTCAACCATTCTATTATAAAATAAATAAAAACCTACACCTAAATACATACAACTATGCCTACCTCAAAAGTACTACTGTATCATAAACACAACTTCAATCTAATGATTAATGGCTTCAAAGTCTCAGACTCAACTTCATCAGAAATAAAGAGTATGGTTTAAGGACACTACTTCAGGACTAGACTTATTTGAAATTTTTCACCATTTTTTTCCAGTATTATAAGTTAGTTCAGTATACTGTACTCTATCAGAAAGGGTAACTGCCTTTACACTTTAACTCCAGCCTTTGGTTTTATCCAACCGACAACGTTGGCACAAGTTCCCAAGAAGGAAAGGGCAAGAGGGCTGGCTCCATTAGACTTGAGAAGGTTAAGTAAAGTTTTATGGATTAAATTTAACATGTAAACAATCTATCCTCGTTTCATCTCAAACTTAATGCTACTTGAATTATTATCTAAATTACGTGGGAAATGTATACAAAATGCACCTTAGTGATAAAAGTGTGTCTTTTGTATAAGCCACGTTAAGTCTAGTTTGATTAAGTAACTTTGGGCCGATTTTCAGCATTTGCATCATTAGGATGGGTTAAGTAGGTTCAGAGTTGATTCTTAACACTAAATCCTTACATAACCTGTTCTTTATCGCCATCCTTCTTTGAACTATTCATTTTTCAGGGTAAATGCTTGCCAACCTTGATAAATGGACTTAACACCAGTGGCCTGAGTGGACACAACATGGAAGTAACCAGTCTCCTCTAAATGGACAATAAACTATGATTAAGAAGCTGTCATTAAAACCACAAGAGTTTAGAAACTTTAGTAATGAAGTGCAGCCCGAGAATTAACCTAAACTGTTGCAATCTCCCAATCAAAGCAACCTCTCTATTACTTTATCAATAAGCATTTTAACCAAAGAATTAACCATAAACATCTTTAACCATAGTACTTACCTCCTAACCTTACCATGAAAAATAAAACCATAAATATTGTACTAACAAAAAATTATAAAAATACAGCCAAACTTTACCTTAAACTACCTAAACCTTACTGTTAAAACCCTATATTAAACCATAAAAACTATCTGAAAAACGACTCTTTTAATCATATAATCTGCCAAGCTTTACAATAAATCACATTCTAAAAAATCACACACCTTTACACCTTACTGGGAAGACACCAACAGTAGTAACATTACTCACGCCTCACTAAAACACACACAGTAATCATTCAGTAAAAACATTGAACTAATCTTACTACAGACACAGAAACACCATCACTCATAATTAATCTTGTCATTCGCACTGCAATATATTTGTTCCAACTTACAATGAACACTCAAACTCGACATGACAACAAAAATAACAGGAGTGGAATTACGTATCTCTAATAAGGTCTTGTTTTAAAGGCCAAACAAGCAATTACCAACACACCTAATCAAGGAATATTCCAAACACGACACTAATGGTTGTTTATTTTCCTTCACAAATAGTAATGAGTAAAAGGCTCCACACTTCAACTACATACGAGTCTGCTACGTTGACGGAAACATACATGTCTCGTCTGATACGGAATTAATGGAGTATATTTGTTGAAATGTGGCATCGTGGGAGGGGGGATGAGGAAAGTCGGGTTGTTATTTAACCATTCTGGGTCTTCCCCTCCCTCCCGGCTGTTAGTTTGGTCAGAACATGTGGATTTTACGCCTATTAACACCTAGTAGTCCAAAATACCTTCAGAAAGTTCCAAAAACCTCACCCACGAGCAAAAACACCAGCCCCACGACTCAGCCCGGCCAGACGAACAGGTGGTACACATTCTTGTGCGTTACACAACGTAAAACGTCTCACTTTCTGTGCACGTTAATATTACCGACACATATTTTATGGAGGTAATGACCACAAGAACACTGGATCTGTCATCTGCTGGAACGCTAGGCTGGGGTGGTGGTGAATGTAACCTTAGGCAACCTGGCACCCTCCTCCCCCGACCCCCGCGCGCTGCCCCCACACTTTCCCGCCAACCTTAACGCTTCATTTACTGGCTTTATTTTTATTCTACTGCTTTACTCAAAGGTACAGTACATATTAAATTAAAATTATGTGAATGAACACGTGTGCTGCACGTGGTAGGTGGGCGTGTGGATGGCGGGAAAGCCAACACATGGGAGTGGGGCGGCGGCAATGATAGGCATGGCGCGCAAGGCCAGAGATCGATATGACCATCCCGTGGCTCCTTCTAACGTACAACACTCCTTAACATTCTACTTACCAATAGCTGGATGCTAGAGTATCTTCAGGTGGAGTTTCCCTAGAAAAAAAATAACTTAATGAAACTCAGGAAAAACAGCCAAGCCCGTAGTGACGAGCAATGCTGCACTCAGACCGCGCGCCAACTAAAGTGACAGCTAATGGCCAACTGGCGGCCTCCGGGCTCCAACCACTCTGTATCCCTACGCCGCCTTCCCGTCATACCTCATGAAACCCTTCCACTCGCATCGGGATAATTAATGATCTTAAAGATGTCCATAACACGATTTACTGAATTTAAAACTTAACATGTTGAAAGGAAACAAAATTCTCTGGACATGGCACTCGTTATAGAAGCGCAGAGTGGTGGCGGTTGTGCGGCCCATGACAGTGGCTCGGGAAGGCGCGAAATTCAATAATTACAGGGGCTAGGATTGATTGCCTCATGGGTGTATCGTCCGGCTTTCTACACGAATTTGGTGATATTTTAGTGTAATTGAGCCTATGTGGACACTAAAGGAATCCAGTGGGCAGCATGAGTGCGTGTCATTCATATAGTAGGTGGTGAGGGTTTGGTGGACAAGTGCACGCGGCCGTGGTGACGGAACAGTTGGCTCCTCCACACAAACATTCCCATGGCTGACTTCGACTCAGGTCTGTGAAACAAGCGCTGGTGGTTAGATCACTGCACCCCTCGTTACAGCATGCACCACTTCTAAGCACCATTTCTCCATCTTCAGTAATGCACTTTAATTCTAGCTAATCGAACCCCGATGTTATGATGGTTATGAAGATGTTTCCATGACTAATATTTATAGAGGATGTTTAGTAGTACTAGAATATTCTATGGCGGCTGGCAGGACCTGTCATGCAACAGTCGCTCTGCACACTTCACTCATGTCAACACCCTCAACTTTCATTTTCTAATATATTAGGACCACTTGGCAGATTAGATTAATATAATTATTTTATTTGTGGTAATGAATTTTTAACTAGGCAATTAATTAGTTAATGAAAGTATAAGCCTTCGTATGATCCACTAAACATCGGCATTTCATCACTGGCCAGTTAAATTAATCAGGCGTAAGATTGAAATCCAAATAATAGTGTCGTTTTGTACAACTATATTCTGTACCTAGGACTGACCGCCTCTGTTATGAGTTACACCACACTAATGTTTTCATTTGATGTATCGAAAATGTAATTAAAGCAAATTATTATTTTTTGATGTTTGAGTTGTAGAACATTCTCACCTGCAGTTACCGGCTCATAATATTTACACTATAGCGTTCATAATATACATCGAAGTCGTCATATTATAAGCAAATTATTATTTTTTGATGTTTGAGTTGTAGAACATTCTCACCTGCAGTTACCGGCTCATAATATTTACACTATAACGTTCATAACATACAGTAAGTCGTCATATATATATATATATATATATATATATATATATATATATATATATATATATATATATATATATATATATATATATATATATTAAACAAAGTTTTACCGCCCAAATTTCCAGAAAACTATTTGACTAACATATACAACAGTGGTGCCTCATCATCACTTATATTATTATATTTTACGATATAAAAATAACTATATTATCAGAAAGAAAATACTTAACTGTGCTTAAATGATGTTATCTACCGATGATATAATAAAGTGATGCCTGATAAACGACGATTGAAGCCAGATTAATGCTTTTGTTAAAATATATTACTCCTCTTCAGTAACTAATGTCTTTAAACGCGTATGCTTAGTATATAGATTAGCTGGCAACAATAATTCTTTCAACTAAAACATAAATAAATATTTTAGCTTGATATTATTTATCTATACTTTCGTTGCTAATAGAATTTTTTAAGACAATTGTTTACTATTTAAATATTAATTTTATCATTATATAAGTGTTAAAATTATCATTGTCACTAATGCAGTTATCTTTATTACTGTATATGTTAAGTAATCGTAATAGCTCGAATATTACTACTAGTTGAAATATCAGTATTAAGAAAATAAGTGTTTATGATAAAGTTTATATTATCAGTATTATCAATATTATCCCTAATCTTCAGATATTTACTGCTAATAAATTATTGTCGTTTCCCTATTGTTTGCAGTTCATTGTGATGTAATTTCCATAAACGAAAATCAATATACGTAATTATTTCTTAATTACTACTATTCAGCGGAATCTGTATGGTAGTCATGTGATAAGGCTAATGTGATTTTGATTTTTTTTCACTATGGCTACCAATCCTGGTCCGGCTTTCAATGTAATTTTGCTAAAGACCTGAATATGTGTAGCCTGTGTACAGTGTAATAATTTATGACAACAGGGACGAATTAACCAGAAATAAACAATAATCTGAGTTAATGATCTGAGCTTGGTATTCTGGTGACGCTTTTGTTGTTCACCGCGCGTGCGTGTCTTGGCCTTGTTCCTGAATCTCCTTTATTTGTATACATTGAGTTCTACATATTAACCCATAGAAAAAATCCCTTTAGAGCCGGATATGCGGACACTTTTATTTAATATTGTGTAAATAAAACAAAATTGAAAGCTTAATGTATATTTCTTAGTGTTGTATAGAGCGTCTAGTTGGTGATATAACGAATTTGTGGTAAAGATGTCCATAATATGCATCTGGAGGGTATACGGTTATTATAAAGCGTAATGGGGGTAAATAATGATAATGATGATGGTGAGGAGGAATATGAATCACCGTTTATCGTTTTTATCTAATATGAATTATTTATATTATTAGTTTTCATTCAATGTCTATAGAACAGAATATACAAAAGTGTTTATATACTGTAGGTGCAGATTAGGTGTTGATGTTTATAAAAAAAAAATGCTTTAATCTACATACAGCAGAATAAATAACATTAATATTATTACCTGTTAGTATTTCAGTGAGATATTTTACCCAATAAGAGATATTAGCTATCATTATCTCACGAACCAAGATAAGTGACGGATCATTAGTCACCCAATTAAGATCTGTGTATCATATTGTAAACACTGTGACGCATTATTATGCAGCAAAGTTTCCAGATCACCTGAAGTTTAGGCACCCCAGTGTATGACGCTGCCTGAGGGTTAGGTTAGGTTAATTTAGGTTAAGTTAGATCAGGTTATATTAGGTTAAGTTAGGTTAGGTTATATTAGGTTAAGTTAGGTTAGGTTATATTACGTTAAGTTAGGTTAGGTTATATTAGGTTAAGTTAGGTTAGGTTATATTAGGTTAAGTTAGGTTAGGTTATATTACGTTAAGTTAGGTTAGGTTAT
Source organism: Homarus americanus (assembly GCF_018991925.1). Lineage (NCBI taxonomy): Eukaryota > Metazoa > Arthropoda > Malacostraca > Decapoda > Nephropidae > Homarus > Homarus americanus. Next base: position 7,537,375 of record NW_024756914.1, read on the forward strand.
ATTACGTTAAGTTAGGTTAGGTTATATTACGTTAAGTTAGGTTAGGTTATATTACGTTAAGTTAGGTTAGGTTATATTACGTTAAGTTAGGTTAGGTTATATTACGTTAAGTTAGGTTAGGTTATATTACGTTAAGTTAGGTTAGGTTATATTACGTTAAGTTAGGTTAGGTTATATTACGTTAAGTTAGGTTAGGTTATATTACGTTAAGTTAGGTTAGGTTAGATTAATGTTTGGGTGGTTAATCTTCACGTGAAATAAGCTGGGGTGTTTAATCTTCAGGTGATGTAAATTACCTTATCGATTCAGTACGGATCATTACCTTCATTTACCTATCAATAATACTTTATTGTCATTATTATTCAGTCCATAACTACTGCCATTACTCACCAAACGACTCATTATATAATCTGCGTCTACAAACACCTCACATTACAGGAAACGTTGTCTCACTTAATTTGCATATTAGCGACATTTTATACAGGTGTAAACATATTAGAGTACATATAAATACTATATATCGAACGAGGAACTCGAGTCTTTTTTACATTATTTAATTTTGTCACAGACTGGCTACTTTATTGTGCACCTCATACTCAGCCTATGAACGGTCGCGCAAAAAGGATTACAGAGTAGAGGTCACATTACATAGGGTGTTTATCATCTCCCAGTGGTCAGGATGTTGTGGCGTAGGATGTTACCAGTACACGGAGGCCGTATGTTTAGCTGCTCGGTATATTTTTAACGTTATTCACATCTGTATGATTGTAGACATTGAAGCACATTGTTTAGTTCTGTAAATAGGAATTGACTTATTTACTAGGCGCATAAAGTGGATACAGTCTTGTGTGCTTAAAACTGTTCCTAAAACGTCTTATATTCACACACTTTAAATTTAGTTTTGTTCACATCTGCTTGAGGGATATACTGCCAGAAGTACTTATAACATTAGTCTAGCCGTTACTACATCTTGTAATCTAGCGATCTTGTAACTTGCTCCATATACATGTTTCACTTGATATATCTCATCATGGTAAACAATGGATTGACTGTTTCCTGTTTACACTTGTCTGCTTGTTTCAACTTCATCAACAAGTTCCTTCCTGGTTACAGTTTTAATGGTTTCTTTTGACAGACAGACAGTCTTTGTTTGGCTCGAGTTTAGCTAAGGCATCAGCTCATGTTCACTGAGGGAGGTGGTATGTGTTGGCTCTTCCACCACTTACTATTATTAATAGTAATAGGGTTAAATGCAATTTTCTCTAATTTTTATAATTCTCACCAAACAGACATAAAATTCTTCACCTCTCTCTGTTCGTGCAGGTTTAATTTAAGCTAGCGACAGGTGTTCACTCATTACCTAACACCTGTGGAAAACGTAACTCACCTACAGGTGTTGATGTCAACATACCCAGACAAGTGTTTTATATTCATAGCTTAGATTTTTTTCTTCTCATCGTTGGTTTTCTAGATCACCTGACCATTACCTAACCTAACCTTACCTGACGCTAACCAAACTTATGTTAATCCACAAGTACCAGCATTAAGGTGGTTAATCTCGTGGTGAAATAAGTTAGGGTGTCGTAATCTTCAGGTGATCTCTTCTGGTCTGTTGGGGTTATTAAGCACCGCTCACTTGGTTAAGGAAAGGGAAAATTCACCCTTCCTTCTCCTATCACAGCCACAACAAGTCTGACGAATTATTTCTAGTTTCCTTCTATATACATGCAGCTCAAATAAGTCCCAGTGTTAATAGGCTCCAGTCCCAATAGGCCCCCATTCCTAATAGGCTCCAGTCCCAATCGGCCCTAATCCTAATAGGCTCCAGTCCCAATAGGCCCCAAATCTAATAGGCTCCAGTCCAATAGGCCCCAATCCTAATAGGCTCCAGTCAATAATAGGCCCCAGTCGGCCTAGGCCAATAGGCCCAATAATAGGCCCCAATTCTAATAGGCTCCAGTCGCACTAGGCCCCAATCCTAATAGGCTCCAGTCCCACTAGGCCCCAATCCTAATAGGCTCCAGTCCCAATAGGCCCAAGTTCTAACATGCCTCAGTTCTAATAGGCTCCAATCCCAATAGGCTCCAACCTTTCTAATCTAACTTCATCACCTTTATTTGGGGTCTTATTCAGGGTGCTTCAAGGTTGGGGCCCAATCATGATGGTTTGGTTGATCTAGGTCCCTAGGGCCTCAATAGTTCTGGGGCCCATTAGGACGGCTGGACCCATTCGTCTAGCTTCCTGCGTCAACAACAAGGGTGAGATCTGCTGATGTTGGCGAGACCCAAGTCACCTTCACCACATACTACCCCCACCACCACCGCCACCTCCTTCACCACCACCGCCACCTCCTTCACCACCACCGCCATCACCCTGAACACCATGACCACCAACACCACTTCCCTCACTACCATCACCACCATCACCACTTCCCTCACCATTCACTTACTCCACCTCCTCTCTCACCACTATTATCACCACCACTACTATTACTACAACCACCACTGTAACCACCACCACCTCCCTCACCATCACCACTACCACCACCACCACCGTTTCCCCCACATCCACTATCACGATCAATAAAACCAGAATTGATTACCCCTCTAGCCAGACACACACACACACACACACACACTATCAGTCAAATTGCCAAAATTGAAAAATACAGTAAAGTAGAACTACAGGTTGTTAATATTTCTACTGGATTGTTCTCCTTCACAACATAAACTACAACCTGAAAATATTTACCGGAATAGATTGTTTGTTTACATCGCTATCTGTCAACTACTGAAAGTTAAATAAGTACTTTGTTGACATTTCTAGCCCTTTAAACATGAACATAAATCAGTGTTCCATATTGTCTCACTGGTTAAATTATCTCCATGATATATATTCAGTATTTCCTATATTGTAGTATAGGAATATGTTACGTCTATTATATTAAGGAACTTTAAGATATACTCTAGCATCATGTTATGTAAAGTGGCTCCCACAGCAACATATTACGTACAGTATATTTATTGACTTATAATACAATATAACTTACAATATATTCAGTAAGTCTTATATTATAGTATAGCGGTGACGGCAAAGATCATATATATTATAACTTCTTAACACGCTCCTATCAATATTACCATGTATATTAAGTAGTTTTAATACATAAGTTACCACTGTATGTATATAATATGTTTATTTGGAACCTGAAATTTACTCACCCACAGCTTATTTGACCTGACGATTGACCAACATAATGCTAACCTAACCTAACCTAACCTAACCTAACCTAACCTAACCTAACCTTTATTCCTTATTAAACACATAATGTATAATGTATCGTATAAATAATGTATAACCTATGTATACTCGTATCGTGTATAATAGAAGTAACTTGAGAATACATTGTTTTACACTTATTTAACAGAAGTGAAGGTTTATAAGGCTTAGGTAATAATGCTCAAAAAATTCTGACATTTCTTATAACTTTTGGTGGAGTTTGAAAATATTAAGTTAGTGAGTTAGTTAGAGTAGAGTATGTTGTGGGTTAGTTAGAGTATGTTGTGGGTTAGTTAGAGTAGAGTATGTTGTGGGTTAGTTAGAGTAGAGTGTTGATATAGTTTAATTTTATGGGAGGATTTGGTACTGTATGTAAAGTTGGTTGATGTTAACTTATTAAATTAACACCTGTACATCTTACACCTGTACTACTACACCTGTATACTGCTACACCTGTATACTACTACACCTGTATACTACTACACCTGTATACTGCTACACCTGTATACTACTACACCTGTATACTACTACACTTGTATACTACTACACCTGTATACTACTACACCTGTATACTATTACACCTGTATACTACTACACCTGTATACTACTACACCTGTATACTACTACATCTGTATACTACTACACCTGTATACTATTACACCTGTATACTACTACACCTGTATACTACTACACCTGTATACTACTACATCTGTATACTACTACACCTGTATACTACTACACCTGTATACTACTACACCTGTGCTACTACACCTGTATACTATTACACCTGCATGCTACTACTACACCTGTATACACACACTACTACACCTGTATACTACTGTACTACTGTATACTATTACACCTGCATACTACTGCTACACCTGTATACTACTACACCTGTATACTACACACATACTACTACACCTGTATACTACTACACCTGTATACTGCTACACCTGTATACTACTACACCTGTATACTACTACACTTGTATACTGCTACACCTGTATACTACTATACCTGTATACTACTACACCTGTATACTACTACACTAGTATACTGCTACACCTGCATACTGCTACACCTGTATATTACTACACCTGTATACTACTACACCTGTATACTACTACACCTGTATACTACTACACCTGTATACTACTACACCTGCATACTGCTACACCTGTATATTACTACACCTGTATACTGCTACATCTGTATACCACTACACCTGTATACTACTACACCTGTATACTACTACACCTGTATACTGCTACACCTGTATACTACTACACCTGTATACCACTACACCTGTATACTACTACACCTGTATACTACTACACCTGTATACTGCTACACCTGTACACCACTACACCTGTATACTGCTACATCTGTATATTACTACACCTTCAACACATTACACCCAGAACACCCACAATACCTACAACACACAGCACACTACACCAACAACACCCACTACGCCCACAACACCTTCAACACCCACAGCATCTACAACACACAGCACACTACACCAACAACACCCACTACACCCACTACGCCCACAACACCTTCAACACCCGCAGCATCTACAACACACACAGCACACTACACCAACAACACCCTCTACACCCACTACGCCCACAACACCTTCAACACCCACAACACACTACACCCACACCACCTTTGACGTAGCTCATTAAGTTACACCCAAGTGTATTATTCTTCTTCATTCTCTCAAGCTGTGTAGTTAGTTATAGTTAACACACACTACACCAGGCTGACGGTATCATTAATGTTAATATTAACCCTGGGTTATGTTAACTCTCTCTCTCTCTCTCTCTCTCTCTCTCTCTCTCTCTCTCTTTAACTGTCTCTCCTTATCTCTCATTTGTTATCATCTGTCTTTTGTTTTGTTACATTAATTATCTTGTCTTGTTGCGTTGTGTGGATAACTTTGTGTTGTCTTGGTAACTGTGGTGTGTTGCCATGGTAACATTGTGATGTCATGGTAATCTTGTCTTGTGTTGCCATGGTAACCTTGTGTATGGTAACATTGTCCTAATAACCTTATGTTGTTATGTTATCATAGCAACATTGGGTTAATTGGGTTATTATGGTAACACTGTTGTTGTCCTGGTGAGGTGGTGTTGTCATGGTAACACTGTTGTTGTCCTGGTGAGGTGGTGTTGTCATGGTAACACTGTTGTTGTCCTGGTGAGGTGGTGTTGTCATGGTAACACTGTTGTTGTCCTGGTGAGGTGGTGTTGTCATGGTAACACTGTTGTTGTCCTGGTGTGTTGTCATGTAACACTGTTGTTGTCCTGGTGAGGTGGTGTTGTCATGGTAACACTGTTGTTGTCCTGGTGAGGTGGTGTTGTCATGGTAACACTGTTGTTGTCCTGGTGAGGTGGTGTTGTCATGGTAACACTGTTGTTGTCCTGGTGAGGTGGTGTTGTCATGGTAACACTGTTGTTGTCCTGGTGAGGTGGTGTTGTCGTGTTGTGTGCCAGTTTTCGTGCTGGTGAATCCCTTGTGTACATGAGTGTTGCAGGTGACGGACTGTGGTCACCAAGATGGTCTCAACCACCAGCCACTACTACTACTACTACTACTACTAATACTATTGCTATTACTACTACTACTATTGTCACTACTATTACTCTTACTGTTATTGCTACCACCACTACCACAACACTACCACCACCACCACCACCACCACCACACCACCACACCACCACCACCACCACCCACCACCACCACCACACCACCACCACCACCACACACCACACCACCACCACCACCACAGATAGATGAATGAATAAACAGATAGACACATTGATAGATAGATAGATAGATAGATAAATGAACAGACAGATATAGATGATAGATACAGAAATATACAGTTATTTCCTATATTCCAAGAGATAGATCCTATTCTATTGCCTATCTACTGTAGAGATAGACAAGACAGGTGTTCAATAGACCTTTAATAGGTTGCTAGGAGATCTTATCTAATTTGCATACTGTGTGGGAGTTTCACAGACAGTCGAGTAATTTAACAAAGACCTAATCACCAAGTGGGGGTTAATTAAGGGGGTGAGGGGTAGTATAGTAGTTACACAAAACCCAAACGATCTTGAGGGTAATTAAGATATTGTGAGATAGTTAAAATGTCAATTATCATGGTGTGGGGTAGTTAACTCGTTGAGCAGACTTAATTAACGACCGTGGGGGTAGTTAAAGGGGTGTGGGATAGTTAATTAGTTAAGTAAATGACCGAATTAACTACCAGAAGGGTAATTAACATGGCGCAGGATAATGAAGTAATTAAAGAAAGACCTAACAACTAGGAAGGTAATTAAGATGACATCAGGGAAATGATTAGTTATGAGAAAAATGTATAATAATGATTGATAAGGCAGTTATCCCTAGGCCGGATAGTTCAGTAATTGTAGTTGAGTAATTAGCAGTAATAAGAAGACTAACGATCAGTAATTTAGTTAGGAAGAAAGACTAACGAGCAGTAAAGTAGTTAGGAAGAAAGACTAACGATCAGTAAGGTAGTTAGGAAGAAAGACTAACGATCAGTAATTTAGTTAGGAAGAAAGACTAACGAGCAGTAAGGTAGTTAGGAAGAAAGACTAACGATCAGTAAGGTAGTTAGGAAGAAAGACTAACGAGCAGTAAGGTAGTTAGGAAGAAAGACTAACGAGCAGTAAGGTAGTTAGGAAGAAAGACTAACGAGCAGTAAGGTAGTTAGGTGGCGTCGGAGGAAGGGTTAGTCTTGGAGGCGCCTGGACCACGCTGTTCTCTACCTCTTAAATTGTTAATACAATTATTAAGGTTACTGCTTCCCGCTCTGGTGGTCGTATTATTATTATTATTAGTAGTAGTAGTAGTAGTAGTAGTAGTAGTAGTAGTAGTAGTAGTAGTATTACTATGACAAATATAGCAGAATACGACGCGCAAAAAAATATTACTTTTGCACCACCCTATGTGTGTGTGTGTAGGTGTGGGTGTGTGTGTATGTAGGAGGTGTGTGTGTGTTTATGTATGTGGTGTGCATGCGTATGTGTGTGTGTGTGAACAAAAACATGCGTACATACATATCCTGTACACACATAATTATGATTGTCGCAGGCAGGAAATTTCAGTGCAGCGGAAGAGATGAAGGGGCCAATCAGAACACAGTATAAAGCACAGTCAACCTTGTTATTGGACGGCGAAGGGAGGGAGAGGCTCTGGCCTGCTGTTGTCGGTGTGTTGTAATAATCTGCCTCCGTTTAAGTGAAGATTAACATCCCAGTTTATTTCACCTAAGATTAACAACCTTAACGTTATTCTAACCAAACCTAACCTACCGTACCCTAACCTAACCAAACCCAACCTAACTTAACCAAACCTAACCTACCGTACCCTAACCTAACCAAACCCAACCTAACTTAACCAAACCTAACCTTTTTGACTTTGTGGCGTATTTTTTCATCCAATTCTGTTTTGTTTTAGGTGTTACAATATGTAGTCCCGAACACATGAATGAAACGTGTACAAACAGCCAAATAACGTGAACAGAAAAATACTCCCCCCCCCCCCCATATACTGTATTTTAATGTAACTCAGTAACTCATCTGTTACGTTACGTTACGTTACGTTCTGAGACTTTTTCCCTGCGTCGTTTTTACTGTAATTTTATTTAATGTGATTTTTTCTGTGATTTTTTTTTCTGATTTTTTCCTGACTTTTTCCTGTGACTTTTTTCCTGTAATTTTTTCCTGTAACTTTTTCCCTGTAATTTTTTTCCTGTGACTTTTTTCCTAATTTTTTTTCCTGTGACTTTTCCTGTAACTTTTTCCTGTAAATTTTCCAAGTAACTTTTTCTGTAACATTTCCTGTAACTATTTTACCCTGGATTCGTTCAACCCAACTCACAGAGACCCCCAAAATACAACACGTCCGGCTGCCAACCCAAAAATTCAGATAATCGTGGTGGGCTGTCACAATCATCAAATAATTCACTGATAATTGAACGCAAATTACATCATTACGTGTAACATTGTCATTCGTGCCTGGTCAGTAATGGTGTAGGGGGAGAAAAAAAAGATATCTATGTCTAATATTTATCTTTCATATATATATATTTTTTATACTATATATACTTTTACATATATCTATCTATAATATATATATATACTTTCTATAATATGCAGTATATATAATTTCTGTGATATATAAATACTTTTTTATATATATTTCGATTTCAATATTAAATAAACTCATGAAAATATAAATACGTTTGACATGTCTGTACCCGCACTGTAATCCCTCCAGCTCCTTAACTTATCTGTAATTTAATCTCTTCGTCTTTTGTGTACCTGTACTTAATATAATACAATAAAAGCGAACTACAGTATTAACCACGGAACATCGATCAGTAACCACGGAGCATCGATCAGTAACCACGGAGCATCGATCAGTAACCACGGAACATCGATCAGTAACCACGTAGCATCGATCAGTAACCACGGAGCATCGATCAGTAACCACGGAGCATCGATCAGTAACAACGTAACACCGGTCAGTACCTACATAACACCATTACCTACGGAACACGTAACAACACACACCATTACATAAAGACACATAAAGTAGTTCAGACGCCATTATGTAATGTTAAAATAAAATAGCACAGACGCCATAATGTAATGTTAAAATAGCACAGACGCCATTATGTAATGTTAAAATAAAATAGCACAGACGCCATAATGTAATGTTAAAATAGCACAGACGCCATTATGTAATGTTAAAATTAAATAGCTTGGATACCATAATGTAATGTTAAAATAGCACAGACGCCATAATGTAATGTTAAAATAGCACAGACGCTATTATGTAATGTTAAAATAAAATAGCTTGGATACCATAATGTAATGTTAAAATAGCACAGACGCCATTATGTAATGTTAAAATTAAATAGCTTGGATACCATAATGTAATGTTAAAATAGCACAGACGCCATAATGTAATGTTAAAATAGCACAGACGCTATTATGTAATGTTAAAATAAAATAGCTTGGATACCATAATGTAATGTTAAAATAGCACAGACGCCATTATGTAATGTTAAAATTAAATAGCTTGGATACCATAATGTAATGTTAAAATAGCACAGACGCCATAATGTAATGTTAAAATAGCACAGACGCTTATGTAATGTTAAATAAAATAGCACCATAATGTAATGTTAAAATAGCACAGACGCCATAAATGTTAAAATGTTAACCATAATGTAATGTTAAAATAGCACAGACGCCATAATGTAATGTTAAAATAGCACAGACGCCATAATGTAATGTTAAAATAAAATAGCTTGGATACCATAATGTAATGTTAAAATAGCACAGACGCCATAATGTAATGTTAAAATAGCACAGACGCTATTATGTAATGTTAAAATAAAATAGCACAGACGCCATAATGTAATGTTAAAATAGCACAGACGCCATTATGTAATGTTAAAATAAAATAGCTTGGATACCATAATGTAATGTTAAAATAGCACAGACGCCATAATGTAATGTTAAAATAGCACAGACGCTATTATGTAATGTTAAAATAAAATAGCTTGGATGCCATAATGTAATGTTAAAATAGCACAGACGCCATAATGTAATGTTAAAATAGCACAGACGCCATAATGTAATGTTAAAATAAAATAGCTCAGCCGCCATAACAACATAAAATAGTCAAGTCATCTTAATAATAAAATGTTAAATTAAGTTAACCTGAAGACCACGTTAAGTCCTTAGATGAAGAGATTAATCCTGGGGCCAAAGATTTATTCATTAGATAAATCATAGGAATTGACCAATAAATTGATGAGGATGTATGTGGTGGCGTGCCTGAGGGAGGTCAAGGCAACTACTGTGTGGTTAGGTTAGGTTAGGTTAGGGTTAGGTTAGGTTAGGTTAATGTCTTTGTGTATTATCAAGGTCAAAATCAACTCTTTAGTGCTGTCAACTGGCCACCTGCAGACAACATCAATATTTATATTTCAAAAATTTTCACTCAGACACAACTATACAAACACAGGTTAATGTTCTAGTATAGATTAACTGATAAATACTTTTGTATAATTGTGTCATATTATCGTGACCTTAACCTAGACAAAAGAGAGATAGAACGACAGTACAGAAGATAACTGGTGATTGTGTGGGTCAGGTGGAGAACAGTGACACAAACACTACACTACCAAGCAACCTGTGTGTGTGTGTGTGTGTGGATGATGTGAATTATTGGCAATACAGAGCTATATAGGTAGATATGTTAATATTCTGTATATATCTAGATAGTGAGGCAAATATACAGTATAAATAAATCTCCACCACCACCTGGGAGTGTTGTGGCCAGGTTGAAATATTAGGACAGATTTAGACAGCTCTTTGATACAACATTTCGCACCCCTGAAAACTGTGTTAATCTACACGGTGCCTCCACCAGGTGGCTGCCTCACCTACACGGGGCCTCCACCAGGTGGCTGCCTCACCTACACGGTGCCTCCACCAGGTGGCTGCCTCACCTACACGGGGCCTCCACCAGGTGGCTGCCTCACCTACACGGTGCCTCCACCAGGTGGCTGCCTCACCTACACGGGGCCTCCACCAGGTGGCTACCTCACCTACACGGTGCCTCCACCAGGTGGCTGCCTCACCTACACGGGGCCTCCACCAGGTGGCTGCCTCACCTACACGGTGCCTCCACCAGGTGGCTGCCTCACCTACACGGTGCCTCCACCAGGTGGCTGCCTCACCTACACGGTGCCTCCACCAGGTGGCTACCTCACCTACACGGTGCCTCCACCAGGTGGCTGCCTCACCTACACGGTGCCTCCACCAGGTGGCTGCCTCACCTACACGGTGCCTCCACCAGGTGGTTGCCTCACCTACACGGTGCCTCCACCAGGTGGCTGCCTCACCTACACGGTGCCTCCACCAGGTGGCTGCCTCACCTACACGGTGCCTCCTCCAGGTGGCTGCCTCACCTACACGGTGCCTCTACCAGGTGGCTGCCTCACCTACACGGTGCCTCCACCAGGTGGTTGCCTCACCTACACGGTGCCTCCACCAGGTGGTTGCCTCACCACACGAGTGCCTCCTGGGTGGCTGCCTCACCTACACGGTGCCTCCACCAGGGCTGCCTCACCCTACACGGTGCCTCCACCAGTGGCTGCCTCACCTACACAGTGCCTCCACCAAGTGGCTGCCTCTACAGTGCCTCCTCCAGGTGGCTGCCTCACCCTACACGGTGCCTCCACCAGGTGGTTGCCTCATAAGTTGTTTTTGAGAAATAATAGTTATAATAACGATAAATGGTAACACTACTACTACCACTACTGCAGCACTCCTATTACCACCACTGCTATTACTACTACTAATACTGAGAATATTAAACTAACAATATATAAACTAAAACTAAAGTAGCAATATGTGGCACTGGTAAGCCAGAGCAATATGTGGGCCTTACACTGTACTCCTGTCCGTGAGACACACGACTAAATTAATAAACAAATGAGTAAATAAAAACCTCCACCATCATCACCAACAATATAACACAGATGTAATAACCAAAACAACAGTCCGAATAAATCACAACAAACTGCCAATTGTGGTCAGTTAAGTAGTTGATATATGGCAGTAGAGCGTAGTTTACAGCCGTTATTGGGTACATTACTGAACTGGGTGTGTGTGTGTGTGTGTGTGTGTGTGTGTGTGTGTGTGTGTGTGTGTGTGTGTGTGTGTGTGTGTGTGTGTGTGTTTACCTGCGTGTGTGTGTGTGTGTGTGTACCTGCACATTCACAAACATCAGTCTTTTACAGCACATTCTACACCTCAAATACACATTCTACACCTACACCACATACATTCTACACCTACACCACAACATTTCCTACACTAAAATCCTGTAGCGAAGATCCTGACTATAAATTATATTCCTTGTACCCAGAAAACGTAGTTATTGAGATACAGTGGAGAGAGAGAGAGAGAGAGATGATAATTCACATAGACATACAGTATAAACACATATATAAATATATTTCAATTCAACTACCTACCCATCACCAATTTAACTTCCATCCCATTTTAGCATGCATCCCATTTCGACTACCATCCCATCCCAATTCAACTTTCTTCCCATTTCAGTTAGATTTTTCTCCCTATTTCATGATTACACGTCCATTTGCTCTCAATATCTCTCTGGGGACGGCAGTAAACATGTACCCGTAGACGCAGTAAAGACTAGAAATACCAATAACGGCCCCCACACATATCATAGATGGTGTGCAGGCGTAACAGAAGAAGGCGAAGCAGTGGACAGCCCTATGGTAGTGTGAAAACATTTGGCACTGCAGAAGGTGGTGGTGGTGGTGGTGGGTGGTGATGAGTGGGTGGTGGTGAGAGGAGGTGGTGGTTGGTGGTGGTGGTGAAGGTGGGGAGACAGGGTAGGTGGAGGGGTGGAAGATGGTTGTAGGGGTAGTGGGGGGTGATGGGTAGATGGGTGGTTGTTGGAGAGAGAGAGAGGGATGGTGAAGGGGTTGAGTGTTGCAAGTTTTCCAGGTTTATGGTGTAGGGTGAGGTAGGACCACCGTAACTATGGCAACTGGACCCTTCC